>NW_022631111.1:355013-433168 GCF_010015895.1 Lontra canadensis
AAGAACCTAGATGTCCATCAACAGACGAATGGATAAAGAAGATGTGGTATATATATACAATGGAATACTATGCAGCCATCAAAAGAAATGAAATCTTGCCATTTGCGACAACATGGATGGAACTAGAGGGTATCATGCTTAGCGAAATAAGTCAATCGGAGAAAGACAACTATCATATGATCTCCCTGATATGAGGGAGAGGAGATGCAACATGGGGGGTTAATGTGGTAGGAGAAGAGTAAATGAAACAAGTTGGGATTGGGAGGGAGACAAACCATAAGTGACTCTTAATCTCACAAAACAAACTGAGGGTTGCTGGGCAGAGGGGGGTTGGGGGGGGTTATGGACATTGGGTAGGGTATGTGCTATGGTGAGTGCTGTGAAGTTTGTAAACGTGGAGATTCACAGACCTGTACCCCTGGGGGAAAAATATATATATATATATATGTTTATAAAAAATAAAATTATAAAAAAAAAAAATAAATAACATGGAGGACATAGGGAGATGGAGAGGAGAAGGGAGTTGAGGGAAATTGGAAGGGGAGGTGAACCATGAGAGACTATAGACTCTGAAAAACAACCTGAGGGTTTTGAAGGGGCAGGGGTGGGAGGTTGGGGGAGCCAGGTGATGGGTATTAAGGAGGGGACGTATTGCATGGAGCACTGGGTGTGGTACAAAAACAATGAATACTGTTACGCTGAAAAGAAATTTAAAAAAAAAAAATTAAAAATAAATAAATATAAAAAAAAAAAAAAGAATTCAATTCAACCAAAATAATTTCTTCAGACTGTTATCACAATTATATTTTATTAGCAGTAACAAAAAAGAGAAGTTCCACAATCCTAAAACCAAACAATTTCCATTTTTGCATATTCTTGTCTGGTCCTATCCTTCAGTGTATATAATTGAGGCACTGAAAAAATTTCCACTTCTGCCTTTTTAACTTATCTCTAGGGAACAAGGGCTTTCACATTGCTTTGCTTTTGCATACACTTCTCTCTCTGTACAGAACATCCCATCCTTTGTTCATCTGTCATGGCCCTCTTGCTCCTTCAATGTAACTGTCTTTGTGACACTTGCCTGGAGTCCCCATAAAAGGGCTGGAATCCTTCTTTGGAATTCCCATGGTTTGTGTGTGTGTGTAAATAAAATAGTTCCGGTATCTAGGGATCACAAGGGCTGCCATGTTTTGTCTGGACCAATCATACCAATTTCTGTACTACAGAGCCTGTTGGAAGGGTTTCTTCCATTCTTTTTTCCATTACTATCAGATTCATTGACTCAAGTTTCTTCAAATGCTGCCTTTTTTTTAAATTTTTTATTTCTTTTCAGCGTAACAGTATTCACTGTTTTTGCACCGCACCCAGTGCTCCATGCAATCCATGCCCTCTCTAATACCCACTGTTATTTTTATTATGTGATTCACATCTGTGTTTGTTGCCCCAAATATCTTGTGCTTATCCCCAGGTGCCAGATAGGGAACACATGCCCTTATAAGAAGAATTTAAGAGTCAGGGAGGGAAGAGAGTTTGGGTCTCTCTCCCAGAACCGGATGACAACCATCACACAAATATATGTTCAGTAAAAGCTTATTGAATCCATAATGAATAAACTCCTAGACATCTAATCTTTTAAAGATTAGATCATGTGACCATGACCTGGCAATTTAGTCTTACCCTTTCCAAGACCCATCTTGATTAGCTCAGGTATGACAGTTGTCTAAATATATAAGCTAATGCATACTTCCTCTCAAAATAATTCTTTTTACTCAAAAGATTACTGATACAGATGATGTCCATTCCTTCCAACTTCCCCGGGACAGTCCTTGTTTGCTCCTATTGCCTCACTGTCCGACTTCATCTGTAGTTTCGCTTTATTTATGAAATATTATTATTAATGATTGTGTTAAAATAAGGCAGTTTGGTAGACCTCCATTCTGCATTCCAGCTTCTGCCATCGTCTCACCTGGTAGGATGTGAACTTTATGACATGGGTGCATAGTAAAATCTAAGACGATTAGTTATAACCCATGTGACTTTTCCTGGACCTTTCTAGAAATAATATCATGAACACCTCCCTTTTGAGGACATTATTCAGGATGCTCAGTAATTAAAACAAAGTGTGCTCAGACACTAACAACTGGAACAGCCAAAGTCTTGGTGAGAGAAGTATACAAAACTGCTGTTCGTGGACCAGACGGTTCAGTGGGACATGGTCTCAAAATGCCACCAGTCAGTGGGGTCCTTGAGAAACATGGGACATTATAAGTTGCAAAATTATGAGTTACAATGCGTAACATATGTACAGGAAATGGCCACTGAGTTCTCTTATTGTTTAGCACACAGAGTTGGGACATAGAGTTGGCACACTTTTGGTACTTTGGTTTGTTTGATGACTTTGCCATTCTTTACATGGCATCCTTCTACAATGTTAACTTATTTTATGCTTTTTTCTTTTTATTTTTCAATAAACACTATTGGTAGCCATGAACTGAAATGTGCATTTTAAATACCTAAACTAAATTCAGAAATTAGGCCAAATTTGCAATCTGTTCTATAAATTGATGATGAAGATATGATTTGCACAGGACATTTTTTAACAAATATCTACAGGAGGAGGAGGGGCATGCAGTGATATCACACCCACACAGAAACACAAAAACATTTTTGTGAAAAAACATTATCTGAAAAGCTTCTAATTAAGGGTTCAAGAAGACTATACCTGAAGACAACTATGTAACAGATGTAGAAGCAGACGTGCATTTACTCATCACTCTGAAGCATGACTTTTCATTCAGATCAAATAATTGCTATTCTCAATTAATTTTATTTTCAGTTTTGAATTGTCTTATGCAGATATGAAGAGATGACTTGTTTTGCAAAACATCAATCAATAACATTCAAACTGCCTACTGATGTCTATATTATTTTTTTAAAAGATTTTATTTATTTATTTGACAGAGAGTGACACAGCCAGAGAAGGAACAGAAGCAGGGGGAGTGGGAGATGAAGAAGCAGACTTCCACCAAGCAGGAAACCCGATGCAGGGCTCAATCCCAGGACCCTGGGATCATGACCTGAACCAAAAGCAGACGCTTAATGACTGAGCCACCCTAGTGCTCCTGATGCCCATATTATATCCATGTCATCAGCTACTATAACTAACAAGCAGCTAATTCCAGTAGTGGTTCCATTTTTTATTTAATTTTTGAAAACAAACTAAAGGTTTTGGAAGTTCATTCCACTGAAAGAGTAACACCTGCCATCATTGAAAAAGATTATTATAATATAAGTTAAAATGGTCAAACTTGAAGATAAAATTACTGGTTTTGTGGTGTAATAATAAAGATGCGAATTTTGGTGGAGCACCATGTTGTGGTAAGAACACAAAATCTAAGGCACACGTGGTACCAAAAAAAATGTACTTACAAATAGTTGTGGTACACAAATTATTCATAATCTCACCCAAACTCTATTAGAGTAACTGAATTGTAAAATGTTTGTAATGGTGCTTAAGTTGAATATCTAAAAATATGCAGCACACCACTGTCTCTCTTTACCACCCAACAACAGATTTTAGAAATCTTTGAACGTTTGAAGAACTTCTTTGTAAATGAGCCTAAGTGTCCTGCAATATATTGATTTTTTATTAACAAATTCTCTAAATGTGGGCTTCTTTTTATTAAGAATCATTTGAAAATATTTACTTTTTTGGGGAATCTTTAACCATACTATTCAACAAACGGAAAACCAAAATTCTTCAGTTTTCAAAGCTTCTTGTGGATTAAGATTATTTCTTTTAAAAAATTGTAATAAGAAGACATTGAAATTTACCCTTACTGATATAAGAAAGGGACTCAACCAATTAAATGATGAAATCTCAGATGATGAACATGATTGAATCTTGAAATATTTGTAGGAGTGGAAAAAATTTTCCTCCTACCTCTCAAAGTCTTCTAGATGGACTAAGAATTAAATTGACATCAGACAGATGAATAGAAGGGAAAAAAAAAGTTTTATTACCTGGTCACAGGGGCCTGATAACGAAATTGAGACCCAAAGAAATGACCAAAGCAGGCAGTTATTTTTATTATTTTTGGACAAAGAACCAATACGTTTGCGAGGAATTGACAGGACAAAGAAAACTTTAGTACTCTCAATTAGTAAGGAATTCTAAATACAATTTGGGCTGCAGTAGCAAATTAGTAAAAAGTAACAAAGGTTGTTTATATACCCTTCTAGGCCCTGAATTTCCTCTCTGGTAATGAAAATGTCTCTTTACCTCCTACTACAGGGAGGTTATAGTGTGAATAGCACAAGGGAGATGTGTTTCTTGCTTTCTGGAGACAAAGGGGAGAGGGGTCAGAGTGTTCTTTCCAAGGCTATATTTTTAAGCAATTTTTATTTAAAACAATCAGGGGTGCCTGGGTGGCTCAGTTGGTTAAGTGGCTGACTCTTGATTTTAGCTCAGGTCATGATCTCAGGGTGCTGGGATTGAGCCCCATATCTGTCCCCACACTCAGCAAGGAGTCTGCTTGAGATTCTCTTTCCTTCTCCTCTTCCCCTCCCCTCACCACTTGTGCTCTCTCTAAAATAAATAAATCTTTTTAAAATTTAAAAAATTAATAATCAATATACCCAACTGGAACATTTTGGGGTGGCATGATGATGGCTCCTGTATTATGTCATTGAACTTAGGAGTATCTCCATGTGTAAGAAGGGTCTTTTGTTATGGCACTTATTTTTAGTTGAAGGGAATGAAATTATACAACATCAAAGAAAAATGGTGATAAGTTAATTGATAGATCTATAAAAATATTTGTTGAAGTAAGTCTGAATGGAAAAAAAACAGTATCTATGAATATAGTTGAGCCAAAATATTCACCTGTTTCAAAATTTAAAAATAGATTTGAGACTATTTCCCATTTGTGCTGATCTGACTAATTGGTACCTTAGAAAAAGAATTTTCTCAATTATATTATGATCTGTAATAAAGTCAAATGAAGGTGTTGCCAATTTCAGTTTTATTAGCCAGAAAGTGTAAGTTTCAATAACACTGCAGGAAAAACTATTTATAAAATTGAAAATAATAAAAATATATTTTACAATAGTCTTTAGGAAAATACCACTAACACAGTATTAGAAACAAATATAGCTTAAAAACTGATCCAAGTATGAGACTATGTTGCATGAGTATTTATTAGACTACACGTAAGGCCTTTCAATATCCCAACATTGTATCCCTTCTAAGACTCCAACAAAGTTATTTCCCTTAAAAGTGTTTTTGGGATCCCTGGAAGATTACCCTAAATAAGCAACAAACATATTCAGAGTCATGTATAAATTCCATTCAGATTTTATTTTAGTCAAGTTATGGCACACCATCACCTTTAGGTCATGCAAAACAATTTTACATCCTACTTTTAAGCAACTTTTTCATTTATTTTGGATCACCACCTGTAAACCTCCTCTGTGTTCCAACCCAATGTATATAGGCATATATGTCATTAGATACATTTGTCTCCTTGAGAAATGTGAAATGCTGTTTTATGTGGATCTTATTTGGTTTCTTACTTTTGTTGTTCAGTTCTGCTTCTGAGTGTTTTTATGTTATTATAAGTGCATGTAGTTCACAAAATACTCTTGCAAAATAATCTATCACTTGTATTCATCATATTTTACCAATCCATTTCCTGGTAATGGACAGCTGGGTTGCCTCCAACTCTCTGCTTCCACCAAGAGCAGTGTAATGAACCTCCAAGCCTGCCTCCAGGAAACTGTGTGAGTTACTCTGAAGTGGGACTGCTGGGTCATAGACTACCTACTTACACCCACTTATTGCTCTCATTTTGTACTCCACAAGGACTATATCATTATACCCTCTTGCTAGTTGTGTGTGAAAGATCCTGCTGCTTCCCCACATTCTTACATCACTTGGAATTCTCCACATTTCTAATTTTTAGCAATCCGAGGAAGGCAAAGTGGTATTTTGCTTCATATCTTGATTTGCATTCCATTGATTACTAATATGGTTGAGCATCCACTTATTTTCCTGTTATCATTCCAGATTTCTCCTTTATTAACTCACTGACTCATATCCTAGGCTTAATTTTTCCTAGTGAGTTTCCCATCTTTTCCTTGTTAATTTGCAGCCATTCTTTATATTTTCTAGGTTGGATTCTGTCTTGTTTTCAGATCATGCAAATGTCTTCTCCCAGCCTGCTGTCCTTCTGTTAACAGTGTCTGAGGTGCATTTCATTAAACAGAAATCTTACTATTGATATAGACATATCCTCAGATTTTTCACAGTATGGTTTCCATGTACTTTGAGGGTCTTGCCAATATCATGGAGAAAACATCTTTCTTTTTTTTTTCTTCTTCTTAATTCCGTAGTTTTACCGTTCACATTTGGGCTTTAATCTCTGTGTAGCTCACCATGGTATATAAAGCAAGTGTTTCTCTGTATTGTGTGAGCTCATTTTTCCCAGCCCAAATCCTTGGGTGTTCTGATCACCAATTTCAATGTGTAGAAGAGGGGTTCCCATATATTCTCAGGACACTGGCAGAATATCTAAGACTTCAACTAAGTTCTGACACAATCCACACAGAGATAGTATCTGATCCCACAGGATAAGGGTTCAGTTCTACAAGACTGCATCCACCCCACTTCAGATGGCATTTGCAAGCGTCAAGTTGTTACCTGTGCTTCTGACCAACTGGCTGCACAATGAAGGTTCCCACAACCTCCTTCTTGGAGTTCAGATGCCAGCTCAAGTCCAGGTAATTACCAGTACATCTGACCAATTATCTATAAATCAGAGGTTCCCAGGACCTTCTCAGATTCAATTTGCTAGAGCTGCTCAGTAGAACTCAGAGAAACATTTTACTTACTGGATTAACAGTTTATTATAAAAGTCCTAACTCAGGAACCACCAGATGGAAGAGATGCCTAGGGCAAGGTGGGGAAAATTGTGCAGATCCCCCATGCTCTCTCCAGGGCCACCATTTTTCCCAAATTTCCACCAACCTGAACTGTTCACCAACCCTGAACTCTGAACCCAACCTTTTGGGATTTTTATTGGAGCTTCATTATGTAGGTGTGATTGATTAAATTTTTGGCTATCGATGACTGATTGAATCTCCAGTCTCTCCCCTCTCCCCAGAGGTCAGGTGGATGAGACTGAAAGTTCCAACATAGCGCTTAGATCTCTGGCAACCAGCTCCTACTTTTAAGTGTTCTCAAAAGTCACATCATTGGGGCAACTGGGTGGCTCAGTCACTTAAGCATCCGCCTTTTGATTTCAGCTCAGGTCATGATCTCAGGACCATGAGATCAAGCACATGTTGGGCTCTACACTGGGCATGGAGCCTGCTTACAATTTTCTCTCTCTCTCCCTCTCCCTCTGGCCCTCTCCACTTATTTGAAAGTCACATCAGGGACACCTGTGGTTCTGTTGTTTAAGCGCCTGCCTTCCGCTCATGTCATGATCCCAGGGTCCTGGGACTGAGTCCTGCATCAGGTTCCCTGCTCAGTGGGGAGTCTGCTTCTCCCTCTGCCCTGCTGCTCCCCCTCCTTTGCTTGCTCGCTCTCTCTCTCTGACCAACAAATAAATATATTTTTTTTAAAAAAATTCACATGATTTACATAACAAAATACAACTTTACCTTTCTCTTAGGAAATCCCAAAGTTTTGGGGAGCTGTGAGCCAGGAACCATTGCTGAAGACCAAATATATTTGAGAAATATATAAATCACAGTATCACACCAACCTACCTCTGATCTTGAGTGCCATCTTTATCATCTGAAGCTTGGGTGTACATGTGAGTCTATTCTTATCATGTCAATTTTCCCATTAATTCATGTTTCTGCCTCCGCACTAGTATCCCACTGTTTTCATCATAATAACTTATAATATGCCTTCATATCAGATATAGCAAGACCCATACTTTGCTCTTCTCTTTCAAAATGGACCTAGCTCTTGGTGAACACTAATGCTCGCATATAAGTTTAGAACATTTATTATTATACAAAAATTCTTCCAGGAATTTTTACTGTAGTTGCATTGGATTCATAAATTAATTCTGAGAGACAACATCTTTACAAGGTTAGGTCTTGCCATCATCAATCCAATAGAAATCCTGTTTATTCAGCTTATTAAGTACTCTTTGATTTTTCTCTGCAAAGAAAAATTATGAATCTGTAGTTACTGTTGCATTTGTTCTCTATTGGGAACATTATTTTGTGACTGTTATTTTTTGAAGATGACGTTTGCTGGGGTGGAGGGATGCCATTGATTATTAATACATCTTGAATCTGCAATCTTTCAGAATTCTGTTCTGTTCTAATAATATCTGTAGAATCTATTGAGTTACTAATGTAAATAAATACATATCACCTTTAAGGAATAGATTGTTTGTCCTCTCCTTCAATCTTTTATCTTATATTTTTTAATCTCTTATTAATTTACCTAGGACTTTTAATGCTATGTTAAATATCCATATAGATAGCATGCGTTCTTGTTTTATTATTTAATCCAGTCTTAAAAGCAATATATTGTGTTTCTCCATTATATAAGATGTTTATGTATGACTTTGTCAAGTTAAGGAAATTGCCCTCTGATCATGGTTTTTTAAGTGGCTTTATCACAATTAAGTGTTGAACTTTATCAAATGCTCTTTTGTTTCTCATCTCATGAGATAATCATGCCTTTTTTTTTCCATGCAGTCCATTAAGGTAATGAGTTCTATTGATAGATTATTCTAAGTATAAAGCTCTCTTACATTTCTAAAATCCACCTGATTTATTTTTTAATATGATGTTGAATTTGGTGGGCTAATATTTCATTTTGGACTTGAGAAGTTTATAAAATAGTATTTTCTGATATATGAAGGCAAAAAGTAAATACAAAGTTTATGTGAGTATATTTGATTTAGAAGTTGACTCGTAGGTAGTCACAAGAGAAAAGCCAGAGAACACAAGTCCTTTCCTTTCTTCCTTGTTCGCTTTCTTGCATGTGGTAGTTTCTGCCAGCTACTGTGGACTGAGGAAAACTTGCTCTTAAATATTTAAGTAGAGATTGTTGAGAAGAGAATCACATTAGCACCTGCTAGGGAAAAAATAAATGATTTTAAGCATTCACTCACTACTCTAAAAGTTAGAAAAAAAGAATCCCAAACAAGAAGTACCTTTGAACTAATGCTGTGATGATGGCAGACAATCCTGGCAGAAACCCAGTAGAAGGCTTCCATCCCTATGATCTATGAGCTGCAGTATTGTGGAGTTGGAAGCACAAAAGAATCAGAAAAGAAGTGTTTGAAACCCTTTCAGCCCTGCATCTATTGCCACCTCCCCTAGGAAAAACTCACATTGTTTCTGCAAGAGCCTACCTTTGCAAATAAAAGGAGGGAGGGTCCTCAGTCAAGAGAAAACAAAACCAAATGCATGGACATTTAATGACTGCTGAGTGCAGGACACCAGAGCTTAGGGGATGTTTATGCTCTAGAAGGTACCTAGTGAGAAGCTTCAGGGTAGGTTGCTGTAGAAGTTATGGGTGGTGTTGAGCAGAAAGCAGGGATCCAGGCCCACAGCCCTGAATCCGCATTTCCTTTGAGCAAGCTTGCAGTGAGAGGGGAGAACACCATGCAAGAACTGATGAATGGTTTCATCAGCTCATCCATATTTAGTGAGCTCCTGCTAAGGCTGATCTGTGAGGCTCTGAAGGAGCCTGACACAGGCTGATGACACAGAATCACTAAGCCCCTACTCTTATGGATACACAGGAAGGGGCACCTGGGTGGCTCAGTCATTAAGCGTCTGCCTTCGGCTCAGGTCCTGATCCCAGGGTCCTGAGATGGAGCCCCGCATCAGGCTCCCTGCTCAGCGGAAAGCCTGCTTCTCCCTCTCCTACTCCCTCTTCCACTCCCCCTGCTTGTGTTCCCTGTCTCACTGTGTCTCTCTCTGTTAAATAAATAAATAAAATGTTAAAAAAAAAAAAAAAAGAGAGAGAGAGAGAATATACAGTAAAGTGAGACCCACAGTACACAACTAAGAATAATGATGAGGATGATGATATAATGTGATAACGCCAAGAATCCACAGGGTGCTGTTGGGGCAGCAGAAGTTTGCAGCCTAGACAAGGAGGTTCCCACAGGAAAAGACATCTGAGCTGATTCCTAAAGAAGAAGTCAGAATTAGCTAGGTGAAGGTAGTGTGTGTATACGTATGTGCACACACATGTATGCTACATGGTGTAGAAATAAGGGGGCTGGGCAGAAGCACCTGGGTGACTCAGTCCCTTAAGCATCTGCCTTCCACTGAGGTCATGATCCCAGGGTGCTGGGATCATGCCTGAAGTCAGATGCTCTGCTCAGTGGGAAGTCTACTTCTCACTCTCTTTCTACAGCTCCCCCAACCGTGCGTGCTCACTCTCTCTTCCTCTCTGTTCCTCTCTCTCAAATAAATAAAATCTTTAAAAAGAAAGAAAAAAAAAAAGGGAAGTCCCAAGGACATGTATTTGGACAACAACAAATAAATTACTTTATAAGACTCAAGAATTAAAGATGTCCCTGTCTATCAGGCCAAGGTAATTTGCATTTTACTGAAGGTGAAAGGAAGCCATTGAAGAAGAAAAAGCCCATGAATGACAAGACCAGTGAGAAACTGCCCACCATGGCAGTCGGCTTTCCACATGGACCACGACCCTGAAAAACTCCCCATCAACTCCCCCTTAGTCCAGGAAACAGCAGGTCACAGAAAACCCTCCATGCATTCTATTGAACAGTACTTTGACTTTCAAAGTGTCCCCAAACTGCTTGCTCGTTCCCTTGCAGCCAAGGATTGCTGAAACAAAAGTGACATCAAATCAGTCCCTCCTCACAAGTTTCTGGGAAAAGAGCCTGTGAGCCTACATTAATTTTTTCTGAGTTAGTTTTTTCTTTGACGTCAGAAAAGCCACTGAATAGAAAGTGGGCTGAAGATGAGGAAATGGTAAGAAATGGCAAGAAGACAACAAAGACGGATGCTGATGCTCTCATCCAGGAAAAGAGGAGGGGACAGGGGATGGTAAGAGTAGAAGAGAGGAAAGGAGAGGTGGGAGGAAAAGGGGAAGGGGTAGAGGAGGGAAAGGAGGAGGGGGGAAGGAAGGGAGAAAGGGGATCCTTAAGCAAGGCAAGCCAATAAGGTTTCAAAGACACAGATGGATTCAACAGGCACTAAGAAGGAAGAATCAGGGGTGCCTGCATGGCTCAGTGGATTAAAGCCTCTGCCTTCGGCTCAGGTCATGATCTCAGGGTCCTAGGATCGAGCCCCAAATCGGGCTCTCTGCTCAGCTGGGAGGCTGCTTCCCTCTCTCTCTGCCTGCCTCTCTGCCTACTTGTGATCTCTCTCTGCCAAGTAAATAAATAAAATCTTTAAAAATTTAAAAAAAAAAAAAGAAAGAAAGAATCAACCTAAGTTTCTGGTTTCCAGGTGAGGTTAACATTCTCTGAATGAATGTGGTAATCAGAACGAGGCCTGTCCCTAAATCATCAAAGTAAGCCTTTAAAACCATAATTGGAGGGAAGATTACAAATCATTTTCAAAAACTAAAAATTACATGAACTAAAGGTATACAAAATGAACCCCCAGGTCTTTCAAGTAGGCCTTCCAATGCCAGAGCAAAAGTAATAAAAGTGCAGGTTTCCTGATTTAGGGCCCTCCTGGACAGAAAGGGCCCTCAGGTGAGGCCATGCTGCCCGATCCACAGCCTTGGCCGTGAGGTGCGTGAAGGAGAGGGCTGCGTAGGGAAGCGGAAACCTCCTCAGCCCCACCCACCGCTTCCCCAGGCCAGATTCCTTCACCAGGTCACGTGCTACTGACTCCTTAAGAAGAGTTAGAAGTGATGACACTTGGAAGTTCTATTTCCTCTGTCCTCATTTCCGGAGTTCTCCCTACCATGGTGCTCCCATTACTATGCTGCCTGTCTTTTGTCCGGCTCAACTGGTTGGTTTTTCACTCTTAGATTGTGAGCTCCTTGGTGATAGGGACTGAATCTGGTTTCTCACTCTCTCTTTCCCTTCTCCCTTCTCTGTCTAAATTTCTATCACTGTGTCTTTTGTCCCCTGTTTTCTGCCTCTATTTCTCTGTATATGGGCATTCAGAGTTCTCCTTGGGCCCTCCTCCAGCATCTTTACCAGGTCTCCTAGAAGGCATGTCATGGGGCCATGACTGAAAATGATTTCCCTTTGCTCTTGTCTCTCCCCTGAGGACAGGCGCATTTGTGCAATGCAAGTGAGGCTCTTTTTCGGTACTCCAGGCACAGGCACACAAGTATGTGTACGAACACACACACACACACACACACACATACACACACACATTTGTGACCTTCTATTTACTTATGCAACATTTTAAAGAGAACCTTAAGGACAAGACCTATGCTATTATTTTTCTATCCCCAACACCCAGCATCATGCCTGATACCTAGGAAGTACTTAACCTATATTTGTCAAATGAATGTTTAATAAATGCCTCATAGGGGCTTCTGTTTGGCTCAGTAAGTTAAGCATCTGCCTTCAGCTTAGTTCATGATCTCAGGGTCCTGGAGATGGAGCTCCACATCTGGCTCCCTGCTCAGCAGGGAGTCTGCTTCTCCCTCTCCCTTTGCCCCACACCCACCATTCATGCTCTCTCTCACTCTCTCAAATAAATAAATAAAATCTTTGTAAAAAGTTTTAAAAATATAAGTAAATATGTAAGTGCTTAAGGCAGAAAATTCAAATTCTAGCAAAAATATGAGTCAGGCATCCCTGGAACAAATGGAATAATTAGTGACTAACCTGTGAAAATGATGATAAAAGGTGTAAACTGCAAATGAAAGCACTGCAGATTGCACATCCCAGGGAACATTGTGTAATCAGGGAAGCCCTTGTCTGAGTGCAGGGGACTAACTTAGATAATCTTGTTGTATACAAAGCGCAGTTGCCACCTAAAAATATGTCAGCATATGCAGAAAAATAGTCAGCACGTTGCCGTGCGCTCAGAGATTAAGACAGATGAAGTCAGCATTCACTACCGTTTATCCTTGGCGATTCAACTCTTCCGATTTGGGGAGGAAGGAGCTACCCTTGTAAGTGCAGTAACTTGAGTGGCCACTGGTATGTGGTCCTCCCTATGAGAGGCAGCCTCCTTATAAAAGCAGAACTGAACTGACTGCCCTGTCCAAAAAAAAGTATTCAAGCTTTTCCCAGCCATCCCAGTGGAAGGAAAATTCAGCATACGGATCATAGAGGCTCCTTCACAATTCGTCCCCTGAAGGCACGAGTTCTTTGAACAATTTGAGAACATGGCACAAACTGGAAAGCTGGTTGATGGATGGAAATGTAAATATGAAATTTTAATGAGGGTTCTTCTTTCTCACCTAAAAAGAGATGGCAAACATTTCATGCCCTGCTCAACAGAGCTTCAAGTGTCTGGTACCATTAGTGAGATATTCTTCGTCTCCTCCAAAAAGCTAACACTGGTTTGTGATATTTCATAATACCAGAACTAAGCCCAACTCTCCTACTCCATACAGTGAACACCCAGATTTCCAGGATCAAAAACACTGCTTAATCATCTAAAGAAGGCTGCATTTTGTTCCTTTCTTTGATCCAATATTTTCGGCATTTAGAGCAAAGCTCCAATTGATTGGAGTACATAGAGAATGGAAAGCAACTTTTGATAAAATAGATCCTAAATTAATTGAAAATTTTACTTCATCCAATGTTCTTCGAAATCTGTATTTCTTGTAGTGAAGTACTTTGATACCAAGGCCCCTTCTAACACCAGGACAGGGCTGGTATAAGTGTAAAGAAGAAGGAGATACAGCAAGAGACAATAAGAGAAATGGAAGGAAAATTGCAGAAACGTACAGGAAAGTCAGCAGAGAGTGGGTAAACCATTCCCACTGTCCAATCCAGGATCTAGAATGATAGAAATCTCGAAATGGCCATGTCAAGATGGTGGCTTTGGAGAAACAAAGAACAGTAGGAGTGTTAAATATGAAGCCATGTCACACAAATAATTATATTCTTTGAGGCAGGAGTGAGAGCATCAGGTTGGGAAAATGCAGAGTGACCAGGAATAAAACAGGAACAGATTTCATTTAGCTAACTGTGCAGAGCAAGACTCAGTCCCGTACACCAATAGCCTTAAGGGGAACCCAGAATCCCCTGAAACCTAAGAAACTCAAGGATAGTGTTCTGTGGTATCCCTGAGTAAACTGGAGAGGACTTGAGAACCATGTACTGTAACTGACTCTCGAGGCGGTTAGCAAAGTAAATAACCCCACAGTTTCTGCTCTATAGCTCTGTGATTCTGGGAAAACTTATTTAACCTTTCTAAATCTCAGCTATGGGATTTAATCATACATGACTCATGTAAGATTAGTCTGACGACCTTCCTAAAGGTATTCAAGGTATATGACATCTGATTTTGTTCCCAAACCATTTGTAACGTGAGCCAGTCACCTTGTTTATTTCCCTCACAAAACAAAAGAACAAACAAAAACAATAGGTATTTCTGAAAGTACCGATTCTGAAGTTTTATCTACTTATGCTACCATCTGATTGATTGTGGCAAGAGGAAGAAAAACCAAAGACACATGGATATTTATGGAAAAGCTAAGGGCAACTTAGAGAATGAACCTGGATTGAGCCTATCTCCCTTCTGCAACCTCCCAGGTCCCCCCTCTAGGTGGCGCTGTGTCCACCTCAGGCGACCAGTGCCTTCTACCCGACCTCCTTCTACCCTCAGCAAAACTAGGAAAAACCCATAAGGTCATTGACAGCAGAGTGTGAGACTAGGGTTACTTCTTTTGTAAGAAAACTTTGTTCTAATCTTTACCTCAGATGAGGAGTAAAAGTTAAAGAGACAATAAACACAGAAGAAATGAAAGGGAAGTATATTACTAGCACCATTGAAGTCACAACCAATCACCAAAGACTACTCTGTCTACTGCTAAAGCTGGTCCCAACTCCACCTATGGAAAATAACTCAATCTTCCTTTAATTAATCAGAGTCTTAAAATGACCACTCATTAGAGATTATTAAAGGGAAATGGAGACTGTATATTAAGTCTAGTTCATAGCTGGGAAGTTCCTCTTTGGAGGAAAACCACAATATTAAACTGCAACAGTCCTGTCTGACCTTTCACACTGAAACTGAAAACAAAACAACTTAGTCAACTGAGGAATCCAGTTAAATGGTGTTTTCCTTAGTTTGGGCCTTTCCTGTGATCCACAGCTAACAGGGTCGCCATCTTTTTCTTATTTACGAAACTCATTACCCAACAAACCAAAAATGGCCTCCCATGGAAGCTGACCTGAAAACACTCCTGGCTTCAACTTGATAAGAAACATTGAATTAATTAAACCCAAGCTTGCAGCGTCCTGAACTGAGACAATGGCTCCCTCAGGGCGAACTGCAAACACAAACCCCAGGAGCCTTTTATGGTTGGTAGCATGAACAGCCTATCCCCTCAGTGGCCTTTCAATTAGTTGGGAAGGTGGAGGCTGCTTGCTAGGTCTGGTTTTGGATGCACTGAGGTTCCTCTGGTGGATATGGTGTATAATTAGCAGACACATTGCTGAGCAATTGGTTTGCAGTGCACAGCTCTGGGACTCAAACATCACAGAGCTCCCACCCCCGACCATGTCCCCTTTCTTCTTCATTTTGCAGCATCGAATGCAATTCCAGTCAGCAGAAGAAAAATACATTAAAAAAAAAAAAAAAAAAAAAAACCGAAAGCAATACACAATGTCTGCCTTTATTCTGGAGTTTTGAAAATAGGCTCTCCTAATGGGAAGCCAGGGCATCTGAGAGCCCCAGGGAGGTCACAGGAGTGAAGGCCAGAGCCTCAGGGCCACAAGGGTCCCCTCCATCGGTGATCAACCTTTGCAGATGACGGCTCCTCTCATTGCACACCCAGGGAGTAGCAGGTGATGGATCGAAAGGGTAGGGAGTGACAAGTTGCTATAAGAATAACAGTTCAAAGTTGAAGCATCTGAGCCAGGCTGTGGGTCATGAGGGAGTTGGAGAGGAGGGCCTGAATTTCAATGTAATCAGCACTCCACCTGCCACTGGTACAGAGATCCTCAACTCCATTGTAGTCAAGATTATAATATTAGCACCAAGCATACTGAACACCTCTTGTGTGCCAGTTCTTTAAACATATGCCATTTAGTTGTGACTTCAGTATTCTATTGGATGAGGAAAGGAGGGCTCAGGGGGTGAAATCTGGCTCAAAGTTACACGGGGAGCAGGAGCCAAAGGTGGCCCTCAAGACTCAGGCCAACCTGCATGATCACATCAGAGCCAACTGTTGAAATTCTTGGCAGACACAAACCCAGGGCATTCTGAGGCCCAGTGTGCAGCTTTCTAGCCCACTCTACCTTCTAGAAGTTCCCACCTTAGGAGACATGCTTTTCAAAAAGAAGACCAAATATAAATAGACGATGGCAGTACAAGAAAATATCCTGCCTTCCTGGCCTAATTGCAATTAACTCATAAACTCAGCCTCGAATGATGATGTATTTAGCACCGGAAATTAAATTCATTAATTATTGTGTAACCACCACCAAATCCTACAGCAAGTCCATCCTCTGAATAAAGTATCTCAAAATTAATGACATACTTATTCCTGCTTATTAACAATTTAATAGTTATGTGCTAAGCATTTTTAATTATGTGAAAAAGAAAAAGGGTGGCAGGAGGATTGGAAGACAATCAAATCAGCAGCACCCTTGACTGGAAAGGAAAAGAATCGAGATTTCTAGAGAGAAGTGTCTTCTGTCTTCCTGGGAGTTCAAGCATGAGAAGGATGACTGAGCCTATCCTTAGTCCAGCATATAAAGTATGCCATGTGGGAAGGATAGAGGTATGCATAGTATCCTGTGAGAGCTCGGAGGATTTGGGGAAATCATAGGAAGGGAGACAAGATCAGACCTCCTGGAGGTGGTGGTTGAATCAGTCATTTAAAGATAAAAGTTAACCAGTTCAAGGAGGAGGAGGGAGGAAGGAAGAATAGGTCATTCCAGAGACATAGCTGAGCATGAAAACCTGGATGTAAACTAAAAACAGGATATTGTGCACTATGTTGCTCCTATAACAAGTATAGAAAACCAAGGGTAGACCAGTTAGATTGGCTGGTGGGGGTTTAAAGCAGAGAAGATGTGGAGGAGGGCCTTACATCACTAAATGAAAGTGCATCTGGACTCTGTCTCATTAGACATTTTCCTGTCATTGTGCTGGACAGACAGGAAACAAAGTGGTATTTGACAACCAGGAGAGAGAGAGTTCATAAGTGAGAGATGACTAATAAAAGCTTAAATAATGAAAGTTTTCACCCAATTAGTTTTATAAACTATAAATTCGAAGTTTATCCCATCATGATCTCCATAAAATAACCCTTAGTTACTCACTTTGTGATATGTTTTCTTGAGTTGCAACAAAAGAAAGGATATTACACCCAGCATGCCAAGAAGTAGTCATAGCAAGACCAAGGCATCCATGGGAAAGTCTCCCATGTGAACATTTGTCATGTTACTCTCTGTAAAGAAAGGTTGACAAGGTCTACAGTAGTTGTGGAGTGTCCCTGAGGAACAATTATCTGAGTTTTATGACCATGCTTTCTTTGGCAAAGTTGTGATTGTCCACGTTTTTTCCACCTCCCACTGCATTGCCCCTCTTACCCCTCCAGGACAGCTGTTGTCATCAATTTTCTTCAAAGGACAAGATCAGAATCTAAAACAATACTCAAGACTAGGAGATGCTCAATATATGTTGACCGTTGAAGTAACCAGCTAGGGCTAAATTTTCTACCACAGATCATCCACCATCTGATTCCTTGTTTGTCATGCAATGCTATATGCAGCTGATACAAACACTGAGGCTGAAAGTGAGCTCTGGTAGAACAATAACCTAAAGTACATGGAATTAATTTGGAGAACAAGACAGCAGGCAGCAAAGAAATTGCTATAAAAGATATTATGGACTGAATGTGTGTGTCCTCCCAAAACTGATATGTTGAAATCCTGCCCTCAGAGTGATAATATTAGTAGTTGGGCCCTTTGAGGTAATCAGGACTTGAGGGTGGAGATCTGGTCAAAAGAATTGGTGCCCTTATAAAAGAGAACCCAGAGAGAACCTCACTCTCTCCTTCCACTTCATGAAGCTACACGGAGAAGACCACCATCTGTATACCAGGAAGCAAGTCCTCACCAGACAAAAATCTTGACCTTGGACTTCTGGCCTCCAGAACTGTGAGAGAGTTCTGTTGTTTATAAAGCATCCAGCCACAGTACTTTGTTATAGCCCTTTAAACTAAGACAGAAAACCAGAAAATACTGAGGAAACTGCTTTAGAAGCCTGAAAAAATTCATGAGAAAGTGTTAGACAAGCCTAGAAAGAAGACGAGAGATCTGCTCTAAGAAGCTGAAGCCAAAAAAATGGTGATCCCTGTTACTTGTGGTGCCACTGTTGAGAACCTCATATCCTTTGACCAAACCATTGCATTTATAAATAAACCCAATCAGAGACAAAGCTCATATAAACAGCATCGGGTCTAGAATGCGATACCTGTGCAAAACTGCCTTCTAACCTGGATGGCTGACTAGCTTAACAAGAAGGTCAAAGTCCCTGTAAGTGTTGTGACACAGTTGATTTTGTAGCATAAACTCTGGAAATAGAGTCTATCGGGAAAATACTCAAGTCCTTACGCTGTCACTGACTATAAACAAAGACTTCCCTGTGCCTCAGTTACTTTCTCTATAACATGGAGACGTGGCAGGGGGCGGTGCAGGGGGACAAGGTGGACAAGGAGAGATAGATGCAGAACGCCCTTGAGTATTTTTTCTCCAACTGAGTATAAAGAGCACTCTGTAGTCCAGAAAGAAAACCCAACCAAATTCGCCACTGTGAGCAGAAGAAGGATCAGGCATAATCTAGAAACAATTGTCTTGAATAGGATAAAACACCAGCAAACAAAAGTTCCACTGGGAGAAAAAAAAAAAAAATTGCCTACAGGCAAAGGAAAACACATTAAAAAAAAAAATTAACTGCATCTCACAAAAATCATGAGACAAATCAAGGGAAAAAGCAATAAGAAAAGGCAAACAAAAATTCTCTAGAAGATGAAGACAGTCTTAGGCAAACAACTGCTTTGAACTTTCCAAAAAATGAAGAATATTGAAACTTCATTTTAAAAAGGATGAAACATGAGAGACAATGAGTAAAGGAAATGGAGTGTGAGGAGCTGAGGAGAAAAACTGAGGAGAAAAAGAATATAATTGCAGAGATTTAAACCGAATTAGAAGCAAAAGTATACCACACACAATGCTAAAGAAACTGGCAAGGACAGGATCAAAGATGCATTAAAAAAAGAGAGAGAGAGCGCGAGAGAGATACACAAAATGCAGGTAATTAGTGTTCCCTGAAAAGACAATAGAACAAAATAAACAATGAAAGATAAATTTTAGTCACAACTATTCATGTTTAGAATAAAAATGCAAATAACTGTAAAGTGAATGTTTGTCCCTGGAGAGTGGAATTTCATGTGATTTTTATTAATTTTCTCCTTTTCTGTATTTCATCATTTTTCTACCAAAAAAAAAAAAAAAAAAAAGTCTCCCTTTGTGGTGATAAAAAGCAATAAGAATTCTTATTTGTAGCCCCGGCATGTTGCTCCAAGGTGTTCACAGGGCTCCAACAAAAGCAAAGCCAACCATCAGAAACAGATGATGACTTCAATAAATGCAGCCTTTGTTCGCTTCTGAGATCACGTTCCTGGTTCAACCACGCTATGTCCTCTTTACAATCAGACAGCATTTGGAAGAGTATTGTCAAGGTCAGTTTTTCTTCCCAAAGAGGTCCACCTTACAGCCCAACACTATCATCTATACCACAGAAAGCACTCCAAAATTTCCAGAACCAGATAACATTAGCACTTAGTTGTATCTGTTTCTTCTGCCTAGAACCATAGAGAAGAGCTTCAGGGGGCAGAGACAATGTTGGACACCTGCCCTACCTTTCTCACAGTGCCTCCTGTAATCTCAGAGCCAGAGAGGGCTCTCTAAATCTTTCTGAAATAGGTGTTGAATCAGTCCCAGAAGCAAATGTCAGTATCAAGTCAGTTCCAAGGGTCTCTGCTTCAAATTTGGACCCAAGACAACTAAATGCAGGACCACTATTGTTCTTTTTCCTCCTAGCTGGAAATAAAATATTTTGCCTTATTTAAATCTCCGAAAAAGCCAGCAGCCTTGCTTTTCTGCAATCTGAAAGAGAGTGATAATATAGGACACATGATTATTTCATAGTCCAACTCTGTTCCTT
The DNA here is from genome assembly GCF_010015895.1 of Lontra canadensis. Classification (NCBI taxonomy): domain Eukaryota; kingdom Metazoa; phylum Chordata; class Mammalia; order Carnivora; family Mustelidae; genus Lontra; species Lontra canadensis. The sequence goes on from NW_022631111.1 coordinate 375,360, forward strand.
TGTAACTATACCTAGGAAAGATCAATGACAACATAACAGCTTTTCTCTGCAAACCATTTGATGGACTGTACTGGTTATTAGGTAGAGTCATTAAGTTTCACACACGCTGAAGGTCCATCTCTATGATCCTTCTCAAAAGGAGCTCAAGAGTAATCTGATGCTCTTTCTTTTTCAATTTCAGATAGGTGGGAGTTGGTGGGCTTCATTTGTCAGGGAAAGCATTATACTTTAGTTCAGAGAAGAAAGCAATTTATTGTTTCAAGAGATAGCCCCATGTGAAATTTATCCAGCTGTCTAAGGTCAAGGTGAGGTTCTCATCCATTTGCAAAAACAAGGATGACCATGAAACAAGGTGACACAGAGAAAAACTTTACAGCTTGGTTGCAATACTTAATTAAGCACGTGATCCCAAACAAGGACTTAAAAACACAGGAAAATAATAAAAATACGTTGTGGGATGGTTTCCTTTCCATGCACCCTCCTCAACCTAAAGTAGTTAAGGAGATTAATAAGTGTGCTACACATACCCAGGCAGGTGACTGCATCTCCTCAAGTGGGACCAATGGATCTCTCATGTTCTCAGAATTTCATCTGTAATTTCTTTCACCAAAACTGGGCCTGTATGCTTAGCACCAGAAGGAAGTCTATAATTTTTCTTAATGTCTAAATGAACAATTTTACCCTCAGTTTTGTATTTCTTTCTAACCTAACATGCCCCCCTCAAATAAACCACATTTTTAGCTTTCTTTAAAACTTGCTGAAAGTAAAGATTTCTCAAGAGATATCCCACATCCCCTATTATTCCCTTCTATTGACTCTCCAATCACTCAGACATTGATAAAAACTGAGGAATAAATTATTGTGACATTTTACATTACCTATAAAGATTAAATGCAAGAAAAACAGGAAACCTAAACTCCAAAATTCTATTTACTCTTATATTTTGGAAAATAACCAATTTTGGTACAAAATACAAGGGTCAACACAGGAGAGAATGGCCCGCTATGAGTCTTCACCAGAAAATGTGGGATGAGATGATCACATATACTTATAGAAAAGCAAACTTTGTTTTCACTTACTTAAAAGCTCTAATACCTTTAATAAAAGCATTGGGACTCAAAATAGTTACTCAACATTCAAAGCCATATTTATTTAACATTTTCTCAGTTCAGTTACTTATAATCTCCAATGGTTATCTTATTCAAGACTCTGTGCCAAGTATTGTAAGAATACAAAGAGAAGTAAGACCCAGTCCAGGGACCCACAATATAAATGGAACTAACACATTCAGTAAATATGCTTTGACCTCCCACAGTTTGCCAGCCACTATACCAAATACTTGGAGGATGTGACAAATGTTTGGAGCCCCCCACTGGACTGAGAGAGTTTACTGACTATCCTAGGAATCCCTAATACATTCATAGAAAGAAATGAAATGCAATTGGGACGAGTCCGGGCTGGCAGGAGATTAGCTCTTGGGAGAAGTCAGAGAAGTCTTCGTTAAGGAGATTATAATAATACCTTGATAACAAAAGTGTAAAACAACTTCCATCACAAATTGGGCATCTCCCCCTCCTAGCCACAGACAAAAGCCAGTTTCAGTCTTCAGCAGTGCTGGCTCTATCTTTGTTAGCTACATATTTGTAAATATGCCTGGCCTATATCCTTAGAGACATTAGTCTTTAAGCTCCCATGGTCATATACCCTGAAATATTTATCAAAGTCTTTTTTATAAGCAGAGAACCTACTGAGAGATTTTCAATATCAGTAGAGTGAGCAGATTACCAATGAAATCAAAGTTTGAAAATCAATTTTTGGTGGAGTCATAGACTACATAATCCAAAGGACTATTATGCTAAGACATCTACATCTCATAGAATATTCTTTTTAATACATTGCTAGGTCTCCAAGAAGAACAGAAATCTCCAAGGCCCTTACCCTTCTGCCAAAGCTGAAAGTGGATGCGGAAGTCGTGAGCAAATTTAAAGGTGGGGTTGACCTGAGAACAGCGACACTGAAATCCAAAGACCCTGTTTGGGACAGCAGCAACTGGGCACCGGGAATGAAATGCTCACAATAAAGCCAGAGACCATCAAAGGAAGCCAATATAACCCTAAATTGTGAGAATCCCCCAAAAGAAGCCAACACAAATCTTCTCTGAAGGAAGTCCTCTGCAATTTGGACTTACAGGGTTCCCAGAAATTAAAGTCAAACAAATTCAATATAAATTTCACAGAACAGGGAAACAAACCATCATGAGTGAGACTCAACAGAAGCAATAAACAACAGGGTTAGCTCTCTAAGGACTTTGAATTCTGAAATGAGCAAAGATAGACCATAATACAATTACAAGGGTAACACATAATTTGTAATTGCTTCCAGAAATGGAAAAAAAAAGTCATTTAAAAACATCAGAGTTTAAGTTAAATATCAGCTTACACATAGGGAAGAGTAAATTAAAACAGCACAGTAAAAGAAGGGGCCAAGAATATGACACTGACACAGAGATGGGGAACAGGAGCTAGGAGTTAAGACACGGGAAATAGAATGAGATGGTCTTACAGCCATTTAATGAGATTCCCCAAAAGAGAAAATAAGAGTGTTGATAAACATGAATCATAATGTATCCCAAGCAAGATAAATAAATAAATCTATCTCTAGATTTCTAGATATCTAGTGAAAACACTATACCATGACCAAAAAGAAGACAAAGGAGCCAGGTGTGGGGGTTGGGGGGGAGATAATACAAAGCTGGAAGCAAAAACAGAAGGCAGTGGAGTGACATCTTCCAAGGACTGAGGAAAAAAAAAATCACCAAACTTAGAATTGCATCACCAGACTACCAAGAAAAAGCTTCTAAATAAAGAAAATGATTGGAGAGATAAGAGAACAAAAATGATGACCAAATAAAATGGTTAACACATATATATATGTTATATATAACATATATATAATTCTAATCAAACATTATCTTATAAAATATTAAAAATAATAATATTGAATTTGTGGGCTTAAAGAAACAGAACTAAAGTACCGGACAAAAATCAGCTAAGAGTGGGTATGTGATCAGAAGTAAAATGTTCTTGAGTTCTTGTGTCAAAGTAATTCGAAAACCACATGGATCAAGAAAAGCAAGCATTAGTGCTGGTTATGTTCTAGAACTTAGGTTGGATGGAGAGTTATTGCTTATGCATATATATATATATATATATATGTCACATACTTTCTTCGGAAGTCATCAAAAACTAATTTAAGAAAAAAAAAGCATCACTGAGGACGTATTTTGGTTTCTAGTGCACAACACAGAGAACCAACCCTTTGGTGTCCCCATTCTCCTTGAAGACTCTTATGAACTCCTTCACTTTATCTATTTACCCAGGAACATGGGCTAACCTCATGAATGGAAAATAGAAGAGACTCATTTTGTTATACTTTTTTTCTTCTTACCTGATAACAGCATCCTCTAGATTAGCAGGGATCAAGTGAGATTTGTGCTTGCAAAATAGAAAATTAGCTACATGAAATGCATTATCAAGCACCAGCAGCTTCTAGGCAGAGGATGATTTCACAGACACGGGAATTAAAAACCCTGTCGTATCTGGGTATGGGGGAGGGAGACAGGAGTCTCATTTCATCTGTTTGTGTTAGTTGTTGAATATGCTGTGTGTGAAGGTGGTTGTGATACATGTGTGGGAATTGCAGTGGTTCATACCCCAAGGATTACAATCCAGCATTAGCAGGTGGAAATGAGTGAGCATCAGGGGTATGTATGTTAATGAATGTATTTAAAATATGGGTATGTAGTGGAGGTGTGTACATCTGTGTGTCTGGATCTAGGTACATCTTTTTTTTTTTTTTTTAGATTTTATTTACTTATTTCTCAGAGTGAGCACAGGCAGACAGAGTGGCAGGCAGAGGCAGAGGGAGAAGCAGGCTCCCCACTGAGCAAGGAGCCCAATGCAGGACTTGATCCCAGAACGCTGGGATCATGACCTGAGCCAAAGGCAGCCGCTTAACCAGCTGAGCCACCCAGGTGCCCCTAGGTAGATCTTTTTATATGTGGGACCTGATAGAATAGCATCTTGGAGACAACCTGCATTTGTTGAGTGGGATTGTGTGTGCTGTATAGGGTAACATACGAGAGTTTGTATGGGAAGGTGTTAGAGTGCGTGTCTGTGTGTGTGCAGTTGTGTGTGTGTGTATTTGGATACTGTAATATTTTGTTTCTTCCCTTAGTCTATCATTTTAAATAACCAAATTATGTTTTATTAGGAATTTTGCTGAAGGCAGCCTATGTTAGTGGTTTTATTCCTCCCAATATGAAGAAAATAAAAGTCTTTGTTGGGTGAATAAGCTTGTTGAAACTTTCCCCCAAATATAATGAGAACATTGATTCACTTACTATACTGGATAAATAATTTCCAAAGGAGCTAAATCCTCTTGGTTTTGGTTTTGGTTTTGGTTTTGGTTTGCTTTGCTTTGGTTTCCCTAGCTCTTGGTCAAGAGGAAACAGCCAAAGGTCAATTGTTTGCCCACAACAGCCTGACATTTTTTTCCTTCCATCACAAAATGAACAAATTGAACAAATGTGTAATAACATAGCAAATGTTACCTGGTAGAGAATGGATGATTGAATATTTTGGTTTAATACTTACCGTTCATATTGTCATATCAAAACAATTCCTAAGATAGTATGCATAATACTAAAATTATACCCCATTCATCCCCATTCTATTTGTAAAGAAACTAGATAATGAAATTTGAAACTTAGAAATGGGATCCCACCCCCTACTAACTAGCAATGTGACAGGACAGGTCAATTGAAGTAGATGACTCAGAACACTGTAAAACTAGGAAGATAAACCCACCCATGTCACAAGGTTTTCTGAGGATCAAATAAAACATAATACATGATACCATTTTGAAAAATCCAAAGGTCACTGTAAATGTCAATTAATACTGTTAGAGTTACTACAGGTAATCTGTAGATGTACAAAGATGCTAACAATTCTGGTAAACGGTATTCCACTGAACCAAATTTTAGTGGGCACAGATATTTCCCTCCATGAATGCCATCATTTGGACCAACATATAGTATAATAGTAAAGTTGCTGAACCAGAAATGCTGTGCATTCTGAAGGACCATTCAACATCCTCTGTGTGAACTAGAGAGACTCCATCCCTCATAATTCCAACACAACCATGGACAAAGTTTAAGAAACATATTTCATGAGTATTGTGGGGGAAAATGCTGCAACATGGTTTTATAAAGTCTATAGTAGGAAAATATCAAAAAAAGAACTAGAACAGTATCTGAAAATGGAAAACCCATTTGCTGTGAAATTAAATATCACACTCTTCATATTGCAAAGCAGCAAACTGAGATTTTTTTCCCAACCGGTAATGAGAAATATCGAAGAGTTTGAGATTAACTGTAGTTTTAAATTTTGAGTTAGATATGTAATACTTTGTGAACAATTCTAACAAAAGCAACCTTTTTGTCTAGGTGGTTGTAAATGGGCCTTATCTTTGTTTTCAGAGCTGTCTTGAGCATGGCCTTTGTGCAATGAATGCGTGAAATCAATCCCTAACTTCCTTCTTCTCAATCAGCATGATTTTTTTTTATCATTATGTCTGTCCCCCTTGACCCAGACATCTCCTCTTGATTCTTTTTAGACCACAGCTGCTCAAATGGAGACAATCTGAGGATTTGTGCACTGAATCCCCTAGGCAACAGTCCCAGCGACACCTCCCCTTCTCAAAGAGACTATTAAGACCATGGGCACAGAGCCACTTCTCAACTCTTTTTACCAGTTCATGGCTGAGGTCCAATCTCCACCTGGCCATCTTCCCCGGGTACCATTATCCCCAGTGGTCCTCCTTGACTTTACCCAGCTCCTCCTCCTCCCTCACTTCCCATACCCTCTCCCTATGCCCTCAGGAACTGCCCCCAAAGATATTAAATGAAGTGCCCAAGGCACACAAATACCAAATGACAGAATAGAAATTTGAATCAAGCAATCTGATTCCAGAACCCCTGGACATTTTAGCCACACTTGCTATGGCCTCCATGTACAGCAGATTCTCCAGTTCCTCAATATCTTCCCAGAGAAATCCCTCCACTTACTTAATCTTTCATTGTAACATGGCTTTTAACTGAAGGTAGCACCTTTCTTGCCTGAAAAGTGATTGTTTCTTTCCTGTTCCAGCTCTAACTATTCTCTCTTCTCCCCACTGCCTTTCCAATCACTTCTCCTCCTTTGAAACGTATGGCATTTGCTTAAACAATCCAATTTCCCTCTTTACCACTGTCATCTCTGCAGCCTTGCTAGCGCCTGAGGAGAAACAGAAAGTAGAAGAATATAGCTATGGCAGCACGATTTAGTTGAATGGTGCTAAGGCACTAATATAAAAGGCAGAGAAATCTGAGTTTTGCTGATCCTCACTCTGTTCAGACTGTGCTGGCAACCATGCTTCTACCAAAACTCCATGGGAAATTAGGAAGACTTAAACAATCCCCAGCCCTTCAAATTCACATATATCCTTTCTTGGTTCTGGAGTAACCAATGGAAAAACAACCTTAGTCAGATCCAAAACGTCCTTGTAGCCAACTTCAATCCACATATCATCCACTGTGGTCTAAGCTCACTAGTCCGCCAGCTGAGGGTCACTCACCAGAGGAGTCCTGACATGACCCTGTACGACTTTTTCATCCATATAGATGACATATCTCCAGAATGTCTCAACTTCTTGACCTCATTGCCAAAGATCTCCTGCTCCATCCCCCTTTACCTCCATTGGCTGCAGAACAGTTGAAAATGCCAGAACAAAAGAAAAACACAGACACAAACATAAAGCACCACAATGCACATTAAGGGTAAAAAAATTTAACGACAGTAAGAGTCACACAAAACAAGGCACACAGAGTACTTCCTGTCTATTATGAGCCTGCATCTCTGAAAAACTGTAGCACTTTTAGTATTGCTCAGAGTGGCCTAATGAAGGAAGACTTCAGGGAAGACAGAAACTATGAGTTATTTCTTATTCTGCCACAATCCACTTTTCAGTTCTTAACACACTATTTTATCCATCTGGTTCTTGAATCTCATCTCTGTAAAAGAAGAGGTGACCCAAAATGTTCTCCACGACCCCTTCCAGGTTCAGAGTCCAACACCCCACGCCATCACCGACAACTAAGCTGTATGAGCAGAACAATAAAGGAGAGACCTCTGTGTCCTGAGATGAGATGGCTTTCAAACTGCACCGTGAAGGAATGAATCCGACAAGCTAAGGATAGAAAATGACTTTCTAGAAGCAGCATGGGGTTGAGAACACACAGGGCATTGGGTGATAATTAGTTACACACTAAGTCTGATAAAGAAACTCTCCTCTCCAACCCCTGCCTCATTCCTCACAGAAACTGTTCCATGGCCACTGTGATGCCTGGGATCCAGTAAGTCCCTGGAGCTGGAAACTGTGCCTAGCGACTCTTTCCTCAGGGCCTCAGATGGTCGGCTGGCAGCCCCCTCGTCTCCACCCACCTACTGTGGACCTCTGGAATTGTCGGAAGGCCTGGGCTGCACATGAATCATACACCTGTCAATAATGCTGACACCGGGCCCAGGCAGGGCAAGCGCACAAACAGACAACTGAGCAGCCCGGGTCTCCAGGGCCCTGTGGAAAATGCCAGGGATTTTATATCCCTCCTCCAACAGGGAAATCATCCCACACCTGGAGGCTCCACAGAGGTTGTTTAATAAGACATTTTGTTTACTTCCTTCCTCTACCTCTGACAATATAATCCTTCCTGATTCTCTCCATGATTTGACTGCAAATGAAAAAGTATCATCTCGTGGTTGGGAGGCGACAAGACTGAGACACACTGGTAATCTGCCGGGGCTTCAGCATTTGATCTGCAGAGATGGAAGAGTAAAGACAAAAATAAGTTCCTGGTAAAAATAACCTACCGTTCCTCCTGTTCAGGAGAGACAGTAGTTTTCTGGAGATAGTCCAGGAAGAGATGAGGACAGAAGGGGAAACACGGAGTCACCCTTGCTCATTTTTCCTAAAGCAAAATAAAACAAAATAAAAACAAAAACTCTAAAAGCCTACTTTAATAAATTACAGTCTTCTTTGGGCTTAAAATCATTTTAAAGCATCTTCTTAAAAAAATATTTGTGATTAACTGAAGGCCCTACATCACACCAAATTCAAGAAATTAAGTATAACTAAGAATCAGAGGGCAAGTGCAAGGTCAAGTGAGGGCAAGAAAACTGTGTGGGAAGTGAGGGTTGGGAGAGTAAAATGAACAAGAAGTATGGTTTTCTTAGAAGGTTGCTCTTTCAGTGCCTCACATCCCTGACTCCCTCAACATCCCACACAGAGCTGGAAAATAAATGGATTCGCAGTCCTGGCAATCACGCACCCATCCCCACCCTTCACCCTTGAGAATTTTGCAGGTACAGCCTCTTTTGTATGACTGAATTCCACTTACTTATTTTGTTTTGACTCCCAGCCACCCCACACCAGCCCCAAGTCTTTGGGAAGAGCTGGAGGGAGGGAAGGGAGAGGTGAGAAGTCCACCTATCAATTTTATTGACTATGTGGTTTCACTACTCTGACTATGGGACATACATCAATCAACAAAACAAAGATCCCTGCCCATGGGACTCTCAATTCAAGGGGAGGGATGGCAAGACAATCAACTATAGATAGACACTGAGCGAAAACAAGTAAATGCTATGGCATGTTAGAAGGTGTTAAGGGCTATTGGATGGGCTCACCAGATAATTTATCCTCCAAACTACAATGCTTGAGAGTGAAAGAAAACACTATTGAATATTATACTGAAATAATAGTGGCAAATTGGAACTATCCTGGACAAATGGGGATGCATGGTCACACTAGCCACAAGCAAAGAAGGCTTGAGTGAGGAGAGTCTGGAGTGTGGGTGGGGAGGGAAACTTGTAGCTATTTTTAATAGAGTGGTCCCAGTGGACCTCATAGAAGTGGGGATGCCCACCCTCCTGAGTCCCTGTTTTCCCATCTGTTAAAGGAAGAGATTGGCCTAAATTAATTAAGGTTGTACCTAAGGTCCAACATTGCACCATCATTGCACCATCAATGATCCAGAACAGATGGGCTCCTCTTTTCTGGTCTACTATAAGAACAGGAAGAAGAGGATGCTTGGGACTTCTGAGGGTGTTGATCTGAGAGACCCATTAATGATGGATGCAGATTTCACACTCCAATCCTCTACACTGATTCAGCCAGTGAATATGCATTCTCATGGTTACATAGGCAAAATTGTCCCATGGTGTTCGCAACCTGTGCTCTGATTCACAGACTCATGTGGTAGCCACCTTCCTGAGGGGGCAGGATGCTTCTCCTCCCTATGGTGATCACTGTTTTCCACATTGACCTGTCTGTCCTCATCCTGATGGTACAGGAAGCCATTTTGTTGGTAACATAGCGGAAGGGTTGACAAAGGTAGTTTAAGAAGGCTAGAGGCAGTTCTGAGAAGGGGATATTTGGTTTTGAACAAATAAGCTAAACATGACAGAAAGCCATCCAAGTGAAAATATTCCATGACAGTTGATATGAGGGTTCTCAGGAGAGTGAAGAAAAAGTCAACTCAGTCCAAGAATTAAGGGCACTGGCTTCAAAGGCAGACAAAACTGTGTTCTGACCAATCACAGTTATTTGACTTCTTTGAGCCTCAGTTTGCCCACTGTTAATGGTGGTTATAACAGCAATCCCACAGGAACTTACTAAATGGGTATGAAGTATTCAGCTTTGGAGCCAGCACATGCTAAGACACCATATGTATAGACCATGGAGGTGCCTGTGGTCACAGTTATCGAGATGTTCACGTGGAAGTGATAGTTGAAACCATTAAGTGTGAATGGGTTAGGGGATGGCAAGTGATGGATAATGCATTAGGGAGAAGGTATAAAGGAGAGCAGGGGTCTTTCAACAACCTTGGAAAATTCTTGCATTTAGGAAGAGAAGAAAGAAGCACAAAAGACACAGGCAAGCACAAGACAACAGGCTGCAGTTGGTAGCGATAGTAGAAAGCTGGTTTGGAATGAGGCTTCTTCGTAGAAGGGGGCTGGCACCCTCAAACTCAACAGAGAGAAGGAACACCACTGACGATCACATGGCCATAGGAAATAATTGGTAGTGGAAATGCTCCTGGACTAAAGACAGCTAAGGAAAACTACTTTAAGAGTAAATTAAATCAGTAGATGCATTTGTTCAACAAGAATGTCAATTAAAAAAAAAAAGTAAAATACTAGCTGTGGTTATGCTGTCTGAGTTTAAAGGCAGTGGAGGAGAGATTAAATGGGCCAGAGGAGAAAGATAAAATTTTGAGAGCAAGAATCTGGAAGACACTTGAAGAAGCACCCTCTAGGGATTAAGGGTAGAAGTTACAGTGGCCCTCAGACCTTCCTTTGCCTGCTCTGCTAAGACTGGAAATGGAATGGTATCCCCCATGATTCCAGAGCAGGCCCTGGGAACCTTGTGATCCTAGGGAATGTTTGTTGAATGAACGAATGAGTGAATGAATGAATTAGAATTCATGTTCCTTCTTCAGGAGACCTTGACCTTGCCTTCTCCCATAGACCCAGCTCTTGAGGTCCTTCTTCGGACTTCTCTCAGCTAGTTTAACCTTCCACAACAACCCCTGATCTCTCCCCAAATGTAGACCCTTCACTCTGGCCAGGTTGGTCTTTCAGACCACAAGCTTGCCCACTCTATGCCCCTGCGCAGATCAGTCTTTTGACCGGGATACCCTGTTGATCCCATGCCAAACAAAATCCTTTGAACTTAACCCAAATCTTAACTGCTCTGGCAGCCTGCTCTGGCAGCCTGCTCTGGCAGGCTTCCCCACATGCCCAGCCCACAGCCATGGAGGTTCCTCTGAGTTTGTCTTTGGACTTCATTGCCCAGTGTTGTCAGGGATACTTTCATGTGTACAAGTGTAAAACCACACAGAGCTAGGATACTCCTGAGGGTCACATGAAGGCAGCCATATCTGAATGCTCCTCAGAAGAGGATCAAAAAGCTACGTGGCATTCTTGGCTCATTTAAGACTTTGTGCCTGAGTCTGCATAGAAGGGACACCCAGATTGCTATTCAGATCGCATACACTTAGACCCTGAAATATCTGCTTCACCAATTACTTTAGCAATTACTATGACTGTGTAATAAATTACACCAAAATTTAGTGGCTTAAACAATGACAACATTTATTTTGCTCACAAATCTGCAAATAGGGTCAGACTCTGCAGGGATAATTTGTCCCATTCTCCTCTATAACAGATGGGACAGTTCCTAAGCAGGAGCTAGAATCATCTTTCGAAAGCTCACTTACTCACATGTCTGGGGTCTGGGCTGGGGAGGCTCAAATAGCCAGGGCCTGGAACAGCTGAAGCTTTTCAAGAATTTCTCTCTCTACATGCTCTCTCCTCATGAAGCAAGGAAGCTTTAGGGTAGTCAGATTTCATACCTGTTGACTCAGGCTCCCAAGATACATATTCCAAGAATGAATACACCACGGTTCAAGGGAACAGAAATAGACCTTAACTTCTTGATGGTGAAGTTCAATAATACATTGTAAGAAGAGAAAATGGGATGGAATAGATAGAGTATGGCATCTCCAGAAAATATAATCAGCAACACCATCCTTTCTTCTTTGGTCGACATATTGACCTCTCTTCTGGTTCCATTTCCATTTTGATGGCAGCCTACTTATTCCAAGGTCTTGATCTTTGCCTCAGGTACCTACCAGTAGCTTTTAGGCAAAACAGCTTGAATTTGGGGTCAGACGGAAGCAAAACCCTATCTCTTTCTTGCTAGTTACCTCATCTTAGGCAAATCGTTTCATGTTTCTGATCTTTACCTCTCACCCGGGCAAAAATGAGGATGCAACTGCCTCCTCGTGTCATTGTTCTTGATCACTGATACTATCTTTCCCATCCCTCTTGCTCCTCCACCTGGGTCCACGCACACCTGAGACCTCTGTCCCATGCCTGCCCTTGGAGACAGCCCCTTCCCCAGCCTCTCCAGGCTTTGTGAGAAAAAAGCGACCAAAATCAAATAAATACAAATAAGTGCGTTCACTCCACAAGCCAGCGCCTTCCTATGATAAACTACTTAATCATGTGCTAATGATGAAGAGTCAACTATCTTGATGCCAGACGTTGGAGGCTGAGGATGCCCTGGGTGCCCTGGTGTTAATTACTTCCTTGATTAACTCCAAAAGACACTTATTAAATTCTGAAATTTTCTGCTTATAGAGGGCTCACACAAGTACAGCTGATGTCCCTTTCACTTTCGGAATCAAGGAACAAAAATGCCAGCCAGGAAAGAACGGGTTTTGCTGAGGTGGGGAAAAGCAGACAGAATCCACTAAAGGAAGGCCCATCCCCCAGGGAGCCGTGGAAGTCGCAGAACACAGAGGCAGCTCCATGGGGCACCAAGAGCCAAACACAACTGAGTTCTAATAAATCCGCACTCTGGCACTTGGCAACATTGTGGTCTTAGGCTGTTGACTCAGCTTTCCTTGTACCTGTTTCATCTGTGAAATGGGAGTGTGGTATCTACCTTCTAGAGTCTGTAATAGCTATATTCTTCCAATGCCTGATCCATAACATTTGGCAATAAATGGCAGATACCACTCTCAACACATTTACAACTACTAGTCATATATCAGTACTCCGGCTAAAATGTCAGCCTAATTTGACAATACCCCATTATTATTTTGTAACCAAGACAGTCAACATCAGACCAAGGCAAAGGCAAATATGGTAGCAACAGAAAGGAGTGACCCTCAAAAGTTTATTTTGGGATCCTCATTGTGATGTCAAGTCTTTTCTGTCAATACCCTCTACTTACTTAGGTCTCCTTCCTAAGCTGTATCACCAGAAAAATTCTCCAAATCAAACCAACCATTGGATAAACTTTAATCCCACGTCTGCTGCCTCCTGTCTGTCCAACTTCAGACAAAAGAAAAACTATTTCAGCTTCTCATTCTATAAGATATAGACTGTAATACCTACACCATGTACTTATTTGAGAAATTCAGTGTAGTGTGTCTAAAATACCCTAGTTTCAGGAAGGGCAGCTTAAATAATCGAGATATGTTGTCTCTTTGAACTTAGGATATATTCAAGTCTCTTAGACCTGCAAAAGAGCACATTCCACACATGACCGTTGCCCACTCCACACACACACATTCATATACACGCACACACTCACACACATATGCACACGAATACACACAGTCAACATGCACACTCACCCCTGTACCCATGCACACACATGAGCACACTCAGATCCGCATATACACATACACATTCTTACACAGTCACACATAGACACATGTATGCATGCACATAGACACAACACACACACACTCAAACACATGGGCCTCTCCTAGGATGGGGGCCTATTTTACCCTACAATTCTTTAGTAATCTCTCTAAGTAATCTTGAAGGAGAAAGAAATTTGCACTTAGGAGAGAATGTACTTCAGAGGAGGTTATGCTCACTCTCTCTCTTTGGTCATAATGTCTTCTGCACCAGACTGTGCAAATTATGGAATACTTTCTGAAGCTGTTGAAGGACTAACAAATCCAGCTGGATCCCCACAAGTTCCTGGGTACTTTCATGAGGACTCATACTTGGGTCCTATCGTGGAGCTATTGGACCAGAATACACAGAGCTGGGGTCCGGGGATCGATATTTTTTTTTTAAAGATTCCCCTATATTTCTAATGCTTAATCAAATTCAAGACCCACACATTTGATTCTTGCAATCACTCTGTGTGCTGGCTTCATATGAAATCATGAATCCATCTCATAGATGAGGAAAGTGAGGACAGGTGAGGTTTGATAAAATGACAAATCAGTGACCAGCAGAGACAGACCCAGAATCATTTCTTGGCCTCTCAATCAGCCTTGCAGGTGACCAGCTGTGTGAGTGTGGAAAAGTCACTTCAATTCTCAGGACCTTCATTGCTCTGTATGTCAAAAGGACAGAGGACTCCAGTCTCCTTAGCCCTAGGGAAGCATGGCAAGAATGACATGAGCTGATGTGTGGAAAAATAACTAGACACTTAGTATATAAATAGGAGATGTTATTGTGATTTAAATGTAGGGCCCAGAATTTCTCCAGAAGTTAAGAGTCTCAGCTTTCAAACAGATTCCTGGGCAGAGCATTTCTATCTATTTCTATCTAGTGGACCAAGAGTGGACCCTTGATCCAGAGTCCCTTCCAGAGGAAAGCAGACTTGGCGGGAAGACCAATTAACCGTTTCTTCAAGTGACTGGAATTCATGATATGGTGACTAACGTGGCTACTGTCCCCTGCCCTGTAGACTGGGGAGCTGACAAAGCCAATCTATCCAGTCCTGAGCCTTTGGACATTTCTGGAAACACTCCATCATCCTTCTAATCAATTCCCATTTTGTGTCCCAACTAGTTCAAGTGAGTTTCTGCTGCTGTCATCCAAAAATAGCTCTAAAAAAATACAGGTACCCAGTCATTTTAATAAGTGCTTTTGCTTACAATGGAGACAGTATCCAAGACAGAGGCCAGGTGTCCTTGCTTGGCAGCAGCACCACAGAGAAGCCCCCTCCTTCCACAGGATTGTTTCCCTCGCTCGGGTTGTCTCCCACCTGGCCCCTGAGAGGCAGAGAAGGCGAAATGTTCTGTTGTCTTTCTTCACAATAATGACCACTTGCCATCTGCAGTGATGAGGACCATCATGTTCTGGAATCTTCTTTCAAAAAGATGTAGAATGGCTTCTTGGCAATTTGAATTTGTTTGGCCAATCCAAAGGCAGGCAAAGGAGCTAGGAAATAACTTTGGGGTTTATATGACTTCACTAAAGGCAAATCTATTCTGACTTCTGTTGGCAGCTTAAAAGCCATTATTTTCCAAATCCCTGATAAGGAAGCTAAGAGCTATTTTTGGTTGGTCTATAGTCAGGGTAGTGTACTAAGTAGCAGCTTTTTTGAATTAGTCTCACTCCTGGATCCATTTTATGTCCCTAACCTTGCTTTGCCTTCCCTCCCCCCATTTCTTATTTCTAATATATGTTATTTTGCTGCATTTTAAGCCTCCTTAAATCCTTTCTGGACCAAGAAGCAATATAACAAAGTAAAAACAGATTTCTCCTTTGTTACCAGAAGAATTCTTCCACTTTTATGTTACACACAGGTACATAAAATGATGGATAGTCAGAAATAAAATATTTAGGCTCAGTGTTCCATCAGTCACCGCAAGGCATTTACTGTGCACTTCTTATGTATAAGGAATTGTAGGGACTACAAATGCATGTAACAAACAGCAAGAAACTTCCAGTGGAGCCCAGACACAGACGACAGTCGCACAGGAAGGAAAAATCATCCAGAATGCATGGCCACTGATGGAGGCAATACTTTGATCTGGGGGCTGGGGTCCAGAGAAAGCAGCAGGAAGGTGAAGGGACTTAAATTGGGCTTTGAGGAATAGAGACAATTTTAATATGTGGGGAAAGATATAGGAGAACAGATAATAACTTAGAACACAGGAAGGAGAGAATTACAATCTCAGGAGAATGACATATACTTAGGGTTCTCAAATTTGAGCATAAGAAGCATCCAGAGGGCTTGTGAAAGCCCAGACAGCTGAGTTCCACCCCCAGGTTCTGATTCAGCAGGCCTGGGGTGGGACCCGAGAAGCTGCATTCCTGACCAATTGCCAGCGGATTCCTTTGCGGCTGGTTAGGGACCCACACTCTGAGAAACACCGATCTAAACAAGAGAGCTTTCCACGCTGTATTTCAGATAAAACTTGCAGTGGAGGGTCCTGTTTCAAAGCAGTGGGAGTAAAGAGGGAAAGTCTGCTAGAGTCCACTTTGTCAGACCTTAATGTGCTGAGCACTGCTGTGTGTCCCTGTCACCTTCCTGCAGACCGCTCAGAGCCTCTCCCCACCACCCCGCCCGTGCACTTCTTATGTCCTTAATGACAATATTCCCAGCTTGCAGGGGTATGAAAGAATCAAAGTGTGTTGGCCTTTTCCTTCCTGGCCTCTGCCACTTGGGAGAGATTTGCCTCCAGCCCAAATCAGACCATGTCCTCAGATGGTTTTCTTCAGCCCTGCACACCTCCCGTGCACATCTGTATTTCCATTAAATCCTTCCCACGGGCTGGTACACACCCCTCTGACCACAAGCACTGTTCTACCCACCCCCCACAGCAACTGGGCCCTGAGGACACAATACTGTGGGGCATATGACTATGGCCTACAGGGTAAGGCTTCCCAAATCCCACAGGTGCTTTTAATCCCGATGAGATGGAGGGCCGTGCAACTGACTTAAGAGTTGGACAGTCACTCAACCTCTCACCACTTACCACATGGATAATTTTAGAATATTATTTGGTATCTTTTCTTTTTTTAAAGATTTAATTTATTTATTTGACAGACAGAGATCGCAAGTGGGCAGAGAGGCAGACAGAGAGAGAGGAGGAAGCAGGCTCCCCGCAGAGCAGAGAGCCTGATGTGGGGCTCGATCCCAGGACTCTGGGATCATGACCTGAGCCAAAGGCAGAGGCTTTAACCCACTGAGCTACCCAGGCACCCCAAGACTACTTGACATCTTAACCTCAGTTTTCCCATTTTGTAAAGAAGATAAAATGGTACAATCCTCATTGTGAAAATTTGAAATAATGGGATCTGATCTAACATGTGCATTTATTTATTGCATGTCAATAAGTGGAAGCAAGTTCTGGGATAAGCCCACTGTTCAAGGTTGTACCTTCATTACCAAACAGTATTTAGTAACTGCCTTCTCTATGTTGAGTCCTAAATATGTATTTTAGTTGAAAAGATAAGGGGTGCCTGGGTGGCTCAGTCAGTTAGTGTCTGACTCTTGTTTTCAGCTCAGGTCATGATCTCAAGGTCCCCGAGAATTAGCCCCCATGGGGCTCCAGGCTCAGCATGGAGTCTACTTGTCCCTCTCCTTCTGCTCCTTCCCTCACTTGTGCTCTCTCTTGCTCTCTCAAATAAATAAATAAAAATAAAATCTTTTTCTCTTACACTGTTGGTGGGAATGCAGGCTGGTACAGCCACTCTGGAAAACAGTATGGAGGTTCCTCAAGATGTTAAGAATAGAGCTACCCTATGACCAAGCAATTGCATGGCTGGATATTTACAGCAAAGACACAGGTGTAGTGAAAAGAAGAGGCACATGCACCCCAATGTTCACAGCAGCAGTGTCCACAATAGCCAAACTGTGGAAGAAACTGAGATGTCTTTCAACAGATGAATGGATTAAAAAGATATGGTTCATATATACAATGGAATATTACTAAGCAATCAAAAAGGATAAATACCTACCACTTATATCTACATGGATGGAACTGGAGGGTATTATACTAAGTGAAATAAGTCAATCAGAGAAAGATAATTATCACATGGTTACACTCATATGTGGAATATAAATAATAGTGCAGAGGACAATAGGGAAGTGAGGGAAAACTGAATGGGAAGAAATCAGAGAGAGAGACAAACCATGAGATATTCTTGACATGGGGAAACAAACAAGGCTGTGGAAAGGGAATGGGAGGTTGGGGTAAACGAGTGATGGGCATTAAAGAGGGCACGTTATGTGATGAGCATGGGGTGTTATTCACAACTCATGAATCACTGAACATTATATCAAAACTAATGATGTACTCTATGTTGGCAAGTTGAATTTAAATTTTAAAAAAGGAACAGAAAATATAAGACATTAGTACAGATTATTATGATATAAGACTCCATTAGGGAGAACTACAGGATGGTTGGATAATAGTTACAAAGTTCAGAGGACACTTAGGTGGAGCTTCTCATGAAAAGGGGACAAGGTCAGGGACAGAGATCCCCATCCAGGAAAAGCCCACTGGATCTGGAAGAGTGGTGGATTCCAGACCACCAGGGGAAAACCTCAAAGCAGTGAGGCCCTGCCAGAGGAACAGGCTTGAAGCAAAAGGAAATAACTTTTGGTCATAATGACAATTTTTTCAAGGATCATTATTATAAGTAATAATAGATCTGTGATTGTTTGAGTACCTACCATGTCCCAGGCATATACATTTCATCCATGAGTTCTAAACCTCCAACTGCTGGGAAAAGTCAATATTATTAAGTCCATTTTACAGAAGAGGACACTGAGATTCAGAAGGAAGATTCCTGCCAAGGTCACAGAGCCGAGGAATGGCAGGTTCACGATTAGGTCTATGTGGCTCCAAATCCATGCTCTTTCCACCCCCCGCCACCATGATTCTCCAGAGTCCAATTAGCCAAAAAG
This sequence comes from Lontra canadensis, assembly GCF_010015895.1. Classification (NCBI taxonomy): domain Eukaryota; kingdom Metazoa; phylum Chordata; class Mammalia; order Carnivora; family Mustelidae; genus Lontra; species Lontra canadensis. The sequence goes on from NW_022631111.1 coordinate 393,699, forward strand.
ACGTGCCAGGGCCCACCAGGGGGTACAAAGGGAAGCCCAACCCCCACCCTTGATTCAGCCAAGATGGTCCTGATAGTTCTGTTAAAAAAAAAAAAATCCAGTGAAGATTCCACTGTGGGCTAGAAAACACAGGTTTGAAGCCACCACCTGGCTCCTCATGTCAGTAGTATCTGACCTTAATGAAGATTCTTCATTGTGTGGCCACTTTCTATTAGTCCCATAATGCCACACAGTACAGTGGTCAAGAGAGTGACCTCTGAAGTCAGAGCACATGAATTCAAATCTCTACCCTAGAAGCTATGCAAGCTTGAACAGTCACTTACCTCCCTATGCCCCAGTTTCTTCATCTATTAAATGGAGAATAGAATAATAATAGAACTATCCTCATCAATTTGTTGTGAAGAGTAATATATTTAAACGCTTGGAACATCCAGCCAGCAGTAAGCAACAGAGAATTGTTAACTATTTTAACTATTATCAATGAATCAGTGCTAATATGAAAGGCTGCCTCTGAGATTCTCTGTATCAGCCTACTTACCCAGTCCCAGAAATTACGATCCAAAAGGATACAACAAATATATTACTTCATTCTCCAGCAACCAAGTCTCTTGAAGTCAATTGCTTGTTAATCCCTTCATTGATTAATTATATCATTCATTCAGTCAGTCAAGATTTATTGAGCATGTCTTATATGCCAGGAAAAGTTCTAAGTAATGAAGATACAGGGTTGAATTAAGGGAGACAAAGTTCCTGATTCCATGGAGCTTATATCTTACTGGGGGAAACAATAAACAAATATAGGATATGTGAGTGATTCATGTGGGAAGACAAATAAAGCATGATAAGCAGGTAGAGAGTACAGGCGGTATCACATAGAAGGACCACAGAAGGACTGATTAGGTGACATTAGAGCACAGACTTAAATGAAGTTAGAAAGTGAGTCGCATCCATGATGTGGGATGTGTGTTCCAAAGGGAGCAAACCCTCTGTGCAAAAGACATTCAATGCAGTTTCTTGCAACCCTGTCAGGTTCAAGGAGTAAAGGAGATCAAATGAGGGACGTAGCCAAAAGGCAGATAATACAGAGCGTTATAGAACATAGTAAGGCATAGGATTTCCTTCTAAGTGTGCTAGGAAGTCACTAGAAGGTTCTAGACAAGAGAGTGACGTGATCAGATTCACCTTTTGAAAGATCTTTTAGGCAGCCATGGAGAGAAAAGTCAATGGGAGAATGAAAAGTGGAAACACAGAGATCAGATGGAAGACTTTGCAAGCAGTTCAGGTGAGGTTTGAACATGAGGTGCACTGGATGGTCAAAGTAAAGGGAATAAGAGGTCAGTTTCTATACATGTCAAAGAGTAGGAGCCATCAGGACTTGCTGATGCATTCAGCTGTGAATGAATGAGAAAGGGATAGTCAGTCAGGACCTCAAGGTTTGGAGGACTCTTCAGTGTGGGTCTTCAATTCATGGAACATAGTACTCACCTAGGGAACAGAAAGAGACAAAGATGGTGGACTAAGCCACCTTCTTTAAAGTTCAGAAAGAGGATCCAGGTCCACTACAGCAGAGGAAGAAGAGAGCCAATGGGATGGGCAGGGATCTAGGGAAGGGGGTGACCTACAAGCCATGAGAAAAAGATGCTTTAAGATAGAAATTGTGAAGGACTATTTCACACGGTGCTGAGAAATTGGTTAAATAAGGTGAGGAAAGAAAATAAAACAAAGTATTTGGGAAAGTTTGAGCATTGTGCCCTTGAGTAGAGAAGTTCCTTGCTGCATCAGAGGTGAAAACCTGTTGTAACTTATGAGAAAGGAGGGGCTGAAGAAGTGTTAAGCATACTTTGAGAAGTGGTGCTGTAAGGTGAAACAGAGTGAGAGCCAGAAGAGAGGAAAGATATGGGAGTTATTTAAGATGGGAGATAGGATAGCAGGTTGTAGGCCCATGGCTATGATCCAGGAGAAGGAGAAAAAAAAAAAGGTGTTAGAGGGGATTAGCACTGAAGCAATGCCCTTGGATAGGGGTGAATGAATGGAGCTGGAGACCAAGGACAGAGGCCAGTTTCATCTGTACTCAAGGCAGCAGAAGACAGGAGACCAGCACAATGGGCAGCAAATGTGGGTCAGAGGACTTACTTACCAGGAATCTCTTCTGATAAGGAAATCAAAGTCCCCAGACATGAAGAGATTTCCTAATGAAATCTCTTGTTAATGGCAGAGCTAGTTATTGGCAAAATCACTCCCAAATCCCCATGAAGTTATGCTACTGAGGATCAGCCCACTAGAAGATATTTGCTCCTGTTTCTGAACCCACTAGATTCTCCCTTACAGTTTCATGGTGGTTGTTGTTTGGGGGTTTTATGGATTGTTGTTGTTGTGTTGTTGTTTTTTTGCCTTAGTGGTCTGAATTTCCCTTGAAATCTTTGGTCATCTGCCAAGCACTAATGTAATGAGAAGTTTGGAATTGTGCCCTGAATGTCCACTTACAGAGATTTTAACCCTCACCCCCACCCCCACTGACCATGCAAAAGGAAGAAGAATATAAATTTAAAAAATTAAAAAATAAAAACACAGAATCCACTGGATCCACCTAGCATTTCTTTACAATGGGGTCAAATGAGCCCTGACTTCAGACTGCAGTGACCAGCACAGTGCCCTGCCCACGATGGATATTTGTTGAAATCTATCAAATAAATCAGTGAAGCATTTGTACTACAAGTTAGAATTTCTGAAGCTAAGCCAATTCTTTCTCAAGACTGATTCTGAAGTTCCAGCTGTGAAATCAACTTACCTAAGGGTGGGTTCTTTTCACATTTGTTTGTAGCCTGAAAATTGAACAATGTCTTGTGAATGCATGAGCAGATCATTTCAAATTACTTAGGTCCAAGGATTGGTGCTCGGCCTTAGCAACAAGGGTTAACTGCTATTTTATCATCAGAAAACAATCAATTTAACCCCAAGATAATTAAGCCAGAATATCACAAAGACCAAGAGTTAGAGGTCTGTGACATGCAAGCTTCACAAGGCACCCAAGGGACTCCTGCTCATCACAGAAAAGACCAGCCAGATGGGGAAGTCACCTGGTCACCTTCTGATCTCTGTCCTGCTAACAAGTCCTGAGCCACTCTTTACCTCAGAAGGTGACCCACCAGTCTCTGCTACTGTTGTAATTGATTTTCAAGCCATGAACTCTGTCAGCCTTCCCTGACGTAGGCAGCCCTTCATTTCTCAGGAGTTTGGAAGAACGTCAACTTCATTCCTTGCACAGAGCGTGGGGCAATGTCCAGGGCAAAGGAGAGGCTCTTGTGTGATTTCTTTTTTCTTACTCCAGCTTTATTGAGATATAACTGACAAATAACATTATGTAAGTTCAAGGTGTACAATGTGATGATTTGATATATTGCAAAATGATTATCACAATAAGGTTAATAAACATGTCCATCATCTCACATGGTTATCATTTTTGTATGTGAGATGAAAATACTTAAGATCTACCCTCTTTGCAATTTCCAAGTGTACAATACAGTATTGTTAACTGTAGCCATTATGTGCTTCATTACATCTCCAGAACTTATTCACCCTATAACTAGAAGTTTGTTCTCTTCAACCAACTTTGCCCCACTCTCCCTACCCACTCCTGGCAACCATCAATTTACACTTTCTATGAGTTCAGTTTTTTTAGATTCTACATATAAGTGAGATCATACAGTATTTCTCTTCTCTAATTAACTTCAATTAACATAACTCCCTCAAGGTCCATCCATGTTGTTGTAAGTGGCAGAATTTCCTTTTGTAGGAGTGAATAATTTTTCATTACATACATCACATTTTCTTTATTCTTTCATCTGTTGATAAACACATCATCTCTATGTCTTGGCTATTGAAAAAAAAATGCTGTAATAAACATGCGGTCAGATAGCTCTTGGACATGATGAATTCATTCCCTTTGGTTAAAGACCCAGAGGTGGGATTGCTGGATCATATGGGAGTTCTATTTTTAATTTTTTGAAGAACTTCCATAGTGTTTTCCATACTAACTGAACCAATTTACACTTACACCAATAGTGTTCAATTGTTTCCTTTTCTCCACATCCTTGCAACACTTACCTCTTTACTTTTTTGATAAATAGCCATTCCATCAGGCATGAAGTATTGTCTCGTTGTGGATTTGATTTGCCTTTTTCTGATATTTAGTAATGCTGAGCATCTTCTCATGTACCTATTAGCCATTTGAATGCCTTATTTTGGGAAAAAATAGTCTATTCTTGTCCTTTGCCCATTTTTAATCAGATTATTATTTTTCCCCACAGATTTGTATGAGTTCCTTCTGTGTTTTGGATATAAACCTCTTGTAAGATATGTGATTTGCAACATTTTCTCCCATTCCAGAGGTTGCCTTTTCATTGTGCTGATCTCTTCTTTTGCTAGGTAGAAGTTTTTTAGTTTGTTATAATTCCACTTATTTATTTTTGCATTTGTTCCTTGTGCTTTTGGTATCATATCCAAAACAATCACTGCCAAGACTCTTGTCAAGGAGCTATTTCTTTATGTGTTCTTCTAGGAGTTTAATGGTTTCAAGTCTTATATTTACACCTTTAATCTATTTGAGTTAATTTTTATGGACATTGTAAGATAATCAGTTTTATTCTTTTGCATATAAATATCCAGTTTTTCCAACACCATTTACTGAAGACACTATCTTTTCTCCATTGAATATTCTTGGATCCCTTGATGAATAGTAGTTGACAATATATACATTGGATTTCTGTCTTCTTGATTCTCTTCCATTGATCTATTTGTCTCTTTTTATGCAGTACTGTATGTTTTGATTAGTATATTTTATAATATAGTGTGACATCAAGAAGTGTGATGCCTCCACATTTCTTCTACTTTCTCAGGATTTCTTTGGCTATTAAGAATATTTTGTGATTTCATGTGAATTTGAGTTGTTTTTTTCCCCCCCATTCCTCTAAAAAAAAAATGCCATGAAATTTTGATATGGATTACATTATATCTAATAGGTGGCTTTGGGGAATACGAACATTTTTAATGATATTAATTCTTTAGGTAGCTCTCTATTATTTATGTCTTCTTCAATTTCTTTCATCAATGTCTTATAGTTTCTTGTGTACAGATATTCCACCTCCTTGGTTAAATTTATTCCTAAGCATTTTATTGTTTTTAATGCTGTTGTAAATGAGATTGTTTTCTTTTTCAGACAGTTCATTGTAGGTATAAAAATGCAACTGATATTTATAAATTGATTTTTTAGCCTGCAAATTTAACAAATTTTCTTATTAGTTCTAGCAGTATTTGGTGGAGTTTGGGGAGATTTTCTATATGTAAGAGATACTATCATCAACAAACAGAGGCATACTTACTTCTTCCTTTGAAGAAATTTGAATGAAATTGACATTCATCCTTCTTTAACTGTTTTAGAATTCATCAGTGAAACTATCTGATTCTGGGGTTTTCTTTGTCAGGAGGTTTTTTTATTATTAATTCAATCTTTTTATTCTTTATCAGTCTATTCAGGTCTTCTATTTCTTCATGATTCAGTCTTTTTCTTTTAGGATTTATTTTTTTATTTTAAAGAGAGAGCAGGGGAGAGGGGCAGAGGGAAAGGGAGAGAGTCCCAAGCATACTCCACACTACGTAAGCACTAAGCCCAACCTAGGGCTCAATCTCACAACCCTGAAATCATGACCTGAGCTGAAACCAAGAGTCAGTCACTTAACCCACTGAGCCACCCAGGTGCCCCAATGATTCAGTCCTAACAGGTTGTATGCTTCTAGGAATTTGTCTATTACTAATAGGTTGTCAAATTTATTGGTGTAAAATTGTTCATAGTACTCTCTTTGAATTTCTGTGACATTGGTTGTAATGCCACTTTTTTACTTACAATTTAATTTACAGTTTTGTTAATCTTTTCTATTGTTTTCATATTCTCTATTTTATTTATTCCTGTTCTAATCTTTATTATTTCCTTCTTCCTCTTACCTTTGGGTTTAGTTTATTCTTCTTCTCCTAGCTCCTCGAGCTGTAATGTTGCATTGTTTTTTTGAGATCTTTCTTTTTTCTTGGTGTATGTGTTTACAGTTATAGGCTTCCTTCTTAGAACTGCTTTTGCTATATTTCATAAATTTGGTATGTTGTGCTTCCATTTCCAATTGTCTCAAGATATTTTTTTAAGATTTTATTTATTTATTTGAGGGCAAGAGAGAGCGCAGGAGGACAGGAGGGGCAGAGGGAGAAGCAGACTCCCCACTGAGGCAGGGAGCCTGATGCAGGGCTTAGTCCCAGGATGCTGGGACAATGACCTGAGCAGAAGACAGGCAATTCACCGACTGAGCCACCCAGGCACCCTATCAAGTTATTTTTTTATATCTCTTTTGATTTCTTCTGACCATTTTCTGACTGTTTTGTAGATCCTTTGTTCCTTACTTCTTGTTATCTTCCTTTGTGATTTGATGACTATTTGTGGAGGTACGTTTTGATCTCATTTACCATGTTTTATGTAACATCTATAGGTTTTTTTCTTTGTGGTCACCATAAGCCTTACATGACATACCTTATAGTTATAATGTTTTATTTTAAAATGGTAAGAACTTAACTTGATAGCATATAACAACTTTATACTTTTATACCTCACACACACACCTCACACTTAAGATTATTGTTACATTTACATATTTCTTATATTGTGTATCCAGTAACAAACTACAATAATTTTAGTAATTTAAAGACAATTTTTGAACTTTTAAATTCAAGTTGTAAGTGCTTTATGCACGACCATTACAAAAACAAAGAACCTGACTTTTACTATATATTTACCTGTACTGGTGAGTTTTAAACATTCAAATACTTTTGTAATGTTAATTAGTATCCTTTTATTTCAGTTTGGAGAATGGCTTTTAGCATTTCTAGTAAGACTGATCTAGCAGTGATGAACTCCCTTAGCTTTTGTTTGTTTTCCTGCTACCTCTCTTTTATTTCAGAAAAACAGCTTTACTAGGTATAATTTTTTTGGTTATCAGAGTTTTTCTCCCCCTTTCAGTAGTTTTATCATCCTACTTTCTCCGGGCCTCAAAGCTTCTCCTAGAAATTCACTTATAGTTTTATGGGAACTCCCTTGCTTGTGACAAGTGGTCTTTCCCTTGATGCTTTCAAAATTCTCTTTGTCTTTGGAGATTATGATGAGTGAAATAAGTCAAGCAGACTAAAGTCAATTATCACATGGTTTCACTTATTTGTGTAGCATAAGGAATAACATGGAGGACATGGAAAGATGGAGAGGAGAAGAGAGTTAGGGGAAATTGGAGGAGGAGACGAACCATGAGGGACTGTGGACTCTGAAGAACTGAGGGTTTTGGAGGGAAGGGAGTGGGAGGTTGGGTGAGCCTGGTGATGGATATTGTGGAGGGCATGTATTGCATGGAGCACTGGGTATGGTGCATAAACAATGAATTCTAGAACACTGAAAAGAAATTTAAAAAATAAATAAATATTTTTAAAAAGAATTTAATTATAATGTTTCTCAGTTCAACCTACTTGGAGTCTTTGGCCTCATGAATCTGGATGGCCATTTCTCTCCCTAAGTTTGGGAAGTTTTCAGTCAGTATTATTTTATATAGACTTTCTGTCCCTTTCTCTTTCTCTTCTACTTCTGCAATTCCCATAATGCATATATTGTTTCTTCTGATTCCATTTCATAAGTTATGTAGGTTTTCTTCCATCTCTTTCATTCTTTTTTCTTTTTGCTTCTCTGACCAGATAATTTCAAATGACCTATCAGGGAGCTCACTCATTCTTTCTTCTGGTTGGTTGAGTCTACTGTTGGAGCTTCCAACTGAATTCTTCAGTTTAGTCATTATATTCCTCAGCCCCTAGATTTTTATTTGGTTGGTTGGTTGGCTTTTTTGATGGTTTCTATTTCTTTGTTGAAATAAATTTCTCATTTTGTTCATGCGCTTTTTTCCCAATTTCACTTAGTTATCTACATGTTTTGTTTTGTTTTTTTTTAGTTCACTGAAATTCCTTAAAAGGATTATTCTGAATTCTTTGTCAGACAGTTCATATATCCTCATTTATTTAGGGTTAGTTACTGGAGCTCTATTAATTTCCTTTGCTGGTGTCTTGTTTACCTGATTCTTTGTGAACCTTGATTCCTTGCACTGGTATCTCTGTGTATGAGTAAACACTCTTCTTCCAGATATTACAGGTCCACCTAAGCTCAGAAAGACCTTCACTGGTCAGTTCATCTTGGGGTGCTGGATGGGTTATCTGGCAATGTCTGTGGACAGATGGGACTCTCTACTGGGGTTCCAGTTGGGCAAGGCCACCGCCCATGATTTCAAGAGGGGACGGTGCTGCTGGCTGGGTTCCATGTCGGGTGAGGCCAATAGGCCTCATGCAGTCAGGTGGGGCCACTATCTGGGCTCTGCAAACACCTCTGGTCAGAGTAGGTCGTCACAGGCTTTGTTTGTTGGCAGAGCCATGCCTATGGTTCAACACCACAAGTGGGCAGAACTTTGGGCTGTGTCACACAAACACTCCTTATTGGGTAAAGTCTCGGGCTTTGCTTCCTCACCAGATGGTGTCGCTGGGTGGCTTCTGTATTCAGTAGGCCTGCAGGTCATATGGAAGGGTAGAGTCACAAGCTGGGCTTTGCAATCAAATAGGCCACTGGCTGAACTCCACTATTGGGCAAGGTTAGGCCCAGAGTCTCTGGTTGGGCAGGACCTCCAGCTATCTCCTAAAGTTAGGTGGGTCTGAAGACTATGCTCTGTGGTTGAGCAGGGTCACTCTCCAGGATCCCCAGTCAGGTGAAGCCACAGCTCTGTTCTGCAATTGGGCATGTTCACTGGGTGGTCTCACTGCCTGGGTGAGGTCACAGACTGTGTTCAGCAATCAGGCAGGGCCATAGGCTGGGCTCCAGAGCTGCCCAGGGTCAATGCTCAGGTTCCCTTGTTGCATGGGACCAAAGGCTTCATGCAACAGTTGAGCAGGGTTCCAAGTTTGACTTCCTGCATGAATGGGTCTGTCAATTAGGCTCCCTGGCTGTCCAGGCTCCATGGCCCAGTTTCCTAGTCAGGCAAGACTAGGTGGCTATGCTCAGTTGTTATTCAGGACTATAAATTTGCTTCCTTTCCCAGGAAGGGCTGTCAAACAGACTCCACAGCCTGTCCCCCATTGTCCAGGGACTCAAATCAGGCAGAACTGATGACCAAGCTCCCTGGATAGATAGAGCTGCCAGCTTGGCAGAGCAGCCAGCTAGGATCTCTCTTCAGATGTCACTACAAGCAGGAATGCAGTCTGTCTAGATCTGAGCACTGTTTGCTGTAATCTCTGCCTCCCTTTTCTGTCCCTATCTGATCCCCAGGTGTCAAGCCATGCATATTCCCTCAATGATCCCCAAGAGGCAAGACCCGGTGGTGGGGGGGCCTTCTAGGAAGCATCCCATAACATTGAGGGACCTGAATTTCACCTTGGGCTCTCTTTTTCTCACTGGAGAAACCATAGGCCCATGGCGGCCCTCTCTGTGGTAGGGTTGGCCTGGGGAAGGAGCAATGCGGTCAGTGTGAAATCTCTCCTCTTACCCTTCTAATGCAGTCTTTCTCAGTCTCATTTTGTTTTTCTTTTCTGTGATTCCAGGTGGGTGCTTTGGCTCCAGCTCAGGTTCTAGAGTTTTCACCCTGGTGTCTTATCTATGTATGGTTGCTAGTCAGTCAGTCTTCTTATGAGGGGACTGAAATGGGAACAACTTGTGTTGCCATCTTTTCAATTGCTCTTGAAAAAGGACAGAAATAGAGAATCAAATCACATCAGATTTAAGTGAAAATCTCAATGATAATGTTGTAGTTGCCAAGGGTAATATTCATAAGTAAGGGAAAGCTGGAAGAATAATCTTGACATCTTGCCTCTAAAAAAGAAGGTAGGTATAATAGGACAAGTAATAGGAGTAACCAATGGAATGTTGTAAGAGGAGTATAATATTTGACTCTGAATGGCATGCACCGTCCACATTAGACAACATAGGACCTTGAAGCCACAAGATATCTAGTCACAGTCCCATCTCTCCTGGCTGTGTGACCTTGAGCCAGTCATGTAATCTCTCCAAGCCTAAGATTCCTTGACTATAAATATAAAAGAGTGCCTGCCTTCCATATTAGCTGAGAGGATTAAATGACATAAAAGGTGCAGGGAGATGAGCTTGTGTCTTGACCCGCATTCGGACATTAACCAATCTTCAGTTCCTTCCTCCACACCGAAACATCTGCTTATCTATGACAGGCTCTCAGAAAATTGCCAGAGATGTTTAAATCACCTACTGTGCTCACACATATAGCCAGCACTGCAAGTGGAATATTTATTGGTAAATGGATTTTCCTAGCACTTCTTTCTCATCTTTTCACTTCTTGATCTGACATTTCAGCTTCATAGGGAAAGCTAATGGAATTGCTGATTGCCACATACATAAAAGTTGGTGAATATCATTTCTGATGTAGAACTGCTCTAAAGAAAAAAAAAAGAATATTTTAAGCACATCCGACTTTTCCCCTGACTAAAGCACTGAGTAAAATCAGTGTGGCTGATATCGGAGTGTCGACAGCCCAGGGAGTACGCGTTAATTTTAAGCGGAGGGAAGCAGCGAGGGGCAAGTGATGTGCAACATTCAAACATTTGGATCTGGTAAAATATTTCAAATCTGACTGTTTGAATTGTAAACCCTGAGGGCAGGAATGATGTCTTTTTGAATCTGTACAGCCCCAAGGACACCGATCTTGCTCTATAAACATGAAATAAAATAGTAATATTCATAGTTTGCCATGTACATTTCTTAAAACCTCCTGAGTCGGATGCATCCAGTTGGGACTCTTCCTAGCAGCTACTTAGAAAATAATTTCCAAGAAGATCACAGAAAGTTCTTTCTTTTTTTTCCCCAGAGTTTGTTGTTTCAGTCATCCTCCAAGAATAAAGAAATCATTCATCCAGGGAGCCTTGCTGAATTGATCACAGGTGCTATCAGTTGTCCATCTCTACTTTCTCTGGACATGAATCTCTCTCAGCTGCTTTCCCAGAAACTCATCCAAATGAAAGATTTAGACTTGTCCCTATTTCCCATAAAATAAACATCACTAAAAGTAGCTTATCTTTCTATACAGTACAATTCAGCTAATACGCAATATTCTGTTATGAGATAGTGGGTCCCCATAACCAAACTACCCAAGTTCAAATCCCAGCTCTTTTTGTCATTACTTGTATGACCTTAAACAAGTCCTCTAATCCTCTGTGCTTCATTTCTGTGTATATAAAATTAGGATGATACTATTACCTACATCACAGGTAGTTAGGTACTATGCTTAAAGCATCAAGAACAGTGCCTGGCACAAAGTAAGGTCTATATAAGTAATAAACACTTTTCTACAAGCCAAAAAAGACTGGCTAAAGTTTAATACAAAGCAAGACTTCTGATACCCATCTGTAACAGAAATCATTTAGTTAACCACATCAGTCACAAAACATCCAGCAACACAGTCCTTCCATTTGACCTCCTCATCTGCCAAGACCAATAAGTAGTCAAGACAATGACTATCTAAAATAACCTAATGACAAGTATCAACTCTGACATAGAAACTGTTCATTCAGAAACCTGCCTTATTCTCTTTGAAGGAGTTGAATGCAAGCAGCTGTCTGTTGGGGAAAAAAGAGAGTCAAAAGAATATCTTTTGACAGGCACCTGGGTGGCTCAATTGGTTAAGCATCTGCCTTTGGCTCAGGTCATGTTTCAGGGTCCTGGGATGGAGTCCTGTGTTGGGAGCCCCAGTCAGTGGGGAGTCTGCTTCTCCCTCTCCCTCTGTCCTTCCCCGGCTCATGTTCCCTCTCTCAAATAAATAAATAAAATCTTAAAAAAAAAAAAAAAAAGCATATCTGTGGTACTAACCTCTGAGGTCAGCTCTTTCAGTGAAACACAGAGCGTCTCATAGAAGGGATACCAAGAAAGCACTGTCTACCCCACCTCATTCTCATCCACACCCAAATTACTCACTGTCTCCCAATATACCTGGTGTTTTGTGTCTGTGGCCCCTGTAAGCAAAGCTCCATCTGCCTCGAACAGTCCTATCACTCCCCACCACCCTGTACCCACAATAAACTCTATTCAGCTTGACTCAACAAAATTGTCTTTGAAATATTTCCAGACTCTCAAGCAAATCTGGCAGTTCTCCTCTTTAGGTTCCACATGAACTAATTTACCCTCAGCTTCCTTACTATTCACTCCACTCGTCTCTCCTTGCTATTGAACGCTAAGATTCTGAAAGGTAAGGATTGTTCCTGGTGCTCCTTTATATCACTAACCTCTAGAAGAATGAAACATACAGAATAGGAGAGCAAGAACTACTCAGTGATTTAATTAACTCAAGTATTGGTTGGGAGAGGAAGCTTGAAAAATCGAGAATTAAGAATCACACATGTATGCACAATGCTAGTTCACCACACAATTCCCTGAAGTTTAGTCCTGCCAGGAGATCTCCCCAGATTCTCAAATCACTCGATGAACCAAAACAGTAAGAGGAGAAGTACTATAAAGTTGGAAGCTAAACTCCTGAAACATTGAAATTTATCCCAGTTCTGGGAACTGGGAACTCCTTCGGAAAATCAGGGATATCAGCTAAACACTGTTTTGATTCCCAATGAAGAAAACATACCATCTGGAAGTGAAACTCACACGCAGAAGGTCTGACTTGAGCACAGCTTCCTACTGGTGTGTGTTGACAGTGGGAAGAAGAATAAAGGAAGTGTGAAAACATTAATTTTTGCAAACTACTAACCGAGGAACATTGAGGCAAAATTTAAGGAATAATTTCTACACTCTATTCCACTCTGTACCTTTTTGCCCTTGTCCAAAGTGATTTCTTTGCTCCAAAAGAATAGAACATTCCATTTGTTCAATTAGTTGCTTTAATTGTGCCAGGAAATCAGACTTAAGTACTATGCTCATATCAGAAATATATATATATATATATATATATATATATATATATATATATCTTACAAGAGTTAGTCAAAAGCACTATATAAAATGTATCCCGGAAGCCCTTTCTCAGATTCAAATCTGTGCAGAACTTATTTCAATAATATATCTCAACAGTGACACCTATAGATGAATTAAGAAATGTGTTTGTCATCTCACTGGTAGAGAACCCAACTAAGCTCTTTTTTCAATTCCAAAGAAAGCATTCCTATTGTACTTTGACTATTTAAGTCATGTATTGATTATCAATTTGCCCTTATTTAATCTAGCTGAAGTTTGTTGGTTTTTTTTTTCTGAAGCTAAACTTTAAAATATTCCAGAAAGTCAAAGGCACATCATGCATTTACATTTGGGTCAAACTCATTTTCATAAATAAAACAAATAACAGGAGATGATTCACTGTTTGTCCACTTGAATGTAGGAAGGATAGACTGTCCGACCAAAGCTAATCCGCCTTAAGATAAACACAGTAAAGAAAATTGAGGAGGAAACAAATTCATCAATCTAGTGACAATTGCAAGGTGTTAGGGAAAATAGAAGATGCCTGACGTACAGCCTCTCCAAAACCAGAATCATTTTAATGAGGATAAGCAAAGTGAAGATTGCACGCTCAACTGCTTACACTTTGTCACTCAAATCATAAGGACCTATTCAACTGAATCACAACATAGAAAACTGATTAATTTTATATTAGCCCTCTTCTCAGGTGGTCCAAAAACAAAATCTGGGAATCTTAAGTTCTCTGAATAAATCTGATTATGTTTATCCTTTCTGTTCAGAGCTCTTTTGTGACTAAGTAAATGGCATTCACTTCCCACATCACACCCGCGACATATCCAACCCCAGAGTGCAAACAGGACCAGAGTTATGCCCATACACAGTGTCTGTACAACTGTACAATTAGCTGAAAATACAAGTTCAAACAGCAGTTTCTACTGAATTGAATTTCCCATCCTAGTAACAACAACAGCAAAAAAAAAACCTACATGGTACTAATAAAGAAGTATGCAGAGCAGTGAAACATGTATCCTAATAAGACCTTTAAAAAAAATTCAAAATCCAGTCTACATTGAAAGTGATCAAAATCAAAGCTAAAAAAGAAAACTAAACTACTACTATCAGGTGCCACCCCAGGTGGGGAAAAAAAATAGAATTCGTTTCCCAGGATTAACCACCTAAGTTCATGCATGAGCATGCAAAAACATTAAAGTCTAAAAAGGCTGGAACAAACACACTGAAAACTAGTCAATGTAGTTCCTGGCAGGCAAAGAAACATTAACAATAATATAACAATGATAGCATGGGGTAGTGGAGAGAGAAATTAACTAGAAATCTGAAGACTTGGGTTCTGGTTCATTTCCATCTGTGGTGGATGACCTTGGAGAAAATGAGTGTCTTTGAATAAAGCTCTAAATTTTTATTTCCTTACCTATAAGAGCTCAGAGCTGACCTCATGTAACTCTGCAGGGATCCACAGCCTGAAGATCATGAAGTCATGATCTTCATTGTCACCCTGTCCATCAGATGCACTATCGCGACTGCTGTTAATTTTTTTTTTCTGAGTACCAAAGTAGTAAGATGTTTATTTTTAGTAAATTTGGAAACTTTCAAAAAAAAAAAAAAAAGAAAGAAAGAAAGAAGAAAATTCATCCCCACTCTGATAGCACTGCCCCCTATCAAAAAAAAAAAAAAATGCGATTAGCAAATTGCTGTTTTTAGTAATATATTTTTTTTATTTTTGTGAAGTATGTTTTCTTTCAGTAAGAATCATATTTTTTAAAGATTTATTTATTCATTTATTTTGAGAAAGAGAGAGAGAGCACATAGAGAGAGAGAGGGAGAAGCAGACTCCACACTTGAGCAGGGAGCCCGATGTGGGGCTCGATCCCAGGAGCCTGGGATCATGATCTGAGCCAAAGGCAAATGCTTAACCAAATGAGCCAACCAGGAACCCCAAGAATTATATATATTTTTAAAGAGGTCATTTTTTGATTAACCCATCCTCTCTATTGTTATTTTACTTTATGTTTCACTAAATTATCTTCATGCAGCTATAAAAAAGAAGTGGCCTGAAGTGTTTCAATGAAATCCTTAACATGCTGATTATAGACATTTCAAAATAAAAAGAAGTAAAAAGGCAAAGGATTCCCAATGTCTGAATCGGGATCCGTTTCCCACTTAGCAACAACAAAAGCTACATGGTGTTAATAAAGCAGTATGCTGAGAAGCGAAATGTGTGTCTCATAAGACCTAAGAAGTGGCTCTGTTGGTGCCCCGCTCATGAAGACCTTCAGAACAAAGGTCATTAGGGACCCTAAATGTTCAAGATTGTTCTTTATTACTTTTACATAAAAGTCACCATCTCCCACTATTAGAGAAGATCATAGAAAGTTTGAGCATCAGGCCCCCACAGGATGTGAGAAGGAATCAGAACAGCATGAAGTACTTTTGAAGCCAGTTGGAAACCCCCAAGTTAAGCTCTAGTAAAGCCTTAGGCAGATTGACGCCTCAGGGTTTGTCATGACCCAGGACAACTCTGTGAAGCCGTCTCTGCGTGTCCCGTAAAGGTACCCCTTTCCAATATTCCCTCTGCTCCCTGCACTTGCTTCCATCGAAGCGCCTAGTGAACCGAATTGTATCTATTTGTTTACCTATCACAGAACTTGTCTATGAACCCCTAAAGCAGCAGGGTCCATATCCATCTTCTTTGCATCGCTAATAAACACCTACCACCAAAGCAAAGCTGGTGATTAAATTAATGAACAAATGAAATTTGGCCATTTCACGGCCACCAGATGACCATTCAATAAACTTCAGTTCCACACTCCAAAAAAATCACTGGAAAGCACTGCAGATCTTCAAAGAAGCCCCTTGAAGAGATGAAGAGGGTAATTGCATTGCAGATCTCATTAGCCTGACTCCCTGAGAGGCCCCACTATCACAATATCTTCTCTCTGTTCCCCTTCCTTTCCTCTCCCAGTTCTCTCCTTTGCTCTCTCAAAACTCCAGCCTCCACCGGCTGGCCCCCTCTGGGCATCGCAGGAGTTACCAACATCCTGAAAATCTCCTTAACTTTGCTCAGCACCAATCAAAGTTAACTGACACTTAGGTGAGCACAACAAAAAATGCAGGCTTAGTAGCCTCCTGAGAGCAAGGGATCCCTCCCCCTCAGAAGCGGGCTGGAGGGAAGGCTATAAATACTTAAGCATTAATATTATTATCCTTGTCACAGAAACAAAATGAATTAATGATTTCCTGGACTGTCTCTGGGGATGACCTCAATGCCTCCGTCCCCTGATCCTTTTATCTTATTACATTTCCTCCCTGAAGTCTTCCCTCCTTAGAGCCAGAACTGTCATCTGTAAGTAATGGGCCACGTACACAGATCCTATTCTTTCAGTGAACAGAGTTGGGGGCCTGTTTCTGCCCCCACTCCCCTGTCTCCACAGGGTGCTCAATGTTTGTGTGTCATCCCTGAACAATTTTCATCAACTTGCTCAGAACTTGCCTGAGGAGAAGGGGGGCTGGAGCGGAACCGTCTCCTTAATGGGATTTTAATGTGATCTTCAGCAAACTAATCTTATTTAGATATCATAGGAAGCCATGTAATCTCATCTGGGCACTCTGATTTCCTACAGAAAAAGGAAAGCTTTGTAATTCATTTTCAGCAACAGGAACACTTTAATAAAATCTGCTTCTGGAGGTTAAATGAGCAGACGAACAGCTGCATCCCAACACCTATATCCATCTCACTGATTGGGACAACTGACAACAAAATGACCAGTACGAAAACTGTTTAAGTAAAACGAATGCTAAGAGCTTATGCCACTGTCATACACCTCCTCTTTTGGTGCCAGTGTTTCAGAGTCACGTGCTTATCTGTGGAGGGACTGAGCTGGGATCTGAGAGGACTGAGGCCCTGGCATGGTTCTACTTCCTGCACACCAGCTGTGCCCTTGACTTTAAACCTCGGTTTATTTTCTGGAACTGATGACCGAGTGGCCTGGATTGTGACACGCAGGCACCCACGGTAGGCTTATAAATAGCTACTCCTTCAAAACAATGTTTTTTAAATGTTCTTCCGAGGCATGGTTGGATGAGTGGCTGGAGACCACCACCAAGCAGAAGCCCCAATATGGGGGGCAGCGGCGCTCATTCTCACCACGATCTCCAGCAATTCAGCTCCGGTCCCAAACATGTGTAACCCACTCTTCCTAGAAGGAGGACTGGAAAATACAATCTTTTCCATCTCACCCAGGGATGTTGTAATACCTTTACAAATTGGCTCCCTGGAAACCCATCTAAGTACCATATCCTTAATCCAGCCTGCCTACTTCAAAAAAATATTTGGAAGATCCTTAGCCCTACCATCCATCAAGCTGAACAAACTGTTACAGACTGAATATTTGGGTTCCTCCAAAATTCACTTGTTGAAACCTAAGCCCCACTGTGATGGTATTTGGAGGTGAAGCCCTTGGGAGATGATTAGGTCATGAGTGCAGAGTCCTCATGAATAGGATTCATGTCTTTATAAGATAGACCCCAGAAGGGTGACTGGGTGGCTCAATGGGTTAAGTGCCAGACTCTTGATTTCAGCTCAAGTAGTGATCTCAGGGTCGTGAGATCCAGCCCCATGTTGGGTTCTGCGTTGGGCATGGAAGCTGCTTTGGATTCTCTCTCTCCTTATCTCTCTGCCCCCTGCCCCCAACTCTATCTCTCCCTCTCTCCCTCTCTCTCAAAAAAAAAAAAAAAAAAAAAAGAGGGAGAGAGAGAGAGAGAGACCCCAGAGAGCTTCCCTCCCCCTTCACATGTAAGGACAGTAAGAAAACAGTTGTCACTGAACAGGAAGTAGACTCTCACCAGACACCAAATCTGCCAGCACCTTGACTTTGGACTTCCTAGCCTCTAAAACTGTGGGAAGTAAATTTCTATTGGTACTGGCTCTGGTACTCTTGTTATAGCATCCCAAATGGACTATGACCATCTTTAATACAGCTCTCTCTTCTTTATACATATGTCTCTTGACCTGAAGTATCTGTTTCTTCAAAATAGGGATTATGATGACCCATCTGTCTACTCCAAGGGCCTAAAACAAGACCGGGCACATAATAAATATTTGTTGCTTAATGAAGGTCTATGCTGGATGTTTGCTGAACAAAAGGATGAATCTTTGTATCATGCCTGAGGTCTACAGACCTAAGGATGATCTTCTTTAATTCTTACAAACACACACACACACAGAAGTTAAGTACTATTTTCTTTTTAAAGACTAACAAAGCCAAGGCTCAGAAAAGATCTTTTGTACAACACACATCTTGTAAATGGACAGCTGGAATTTAAATCCTGAATTCTCTAATTCCAGAGTCAAGTTCTATTCATTTTACCATTATCTTTCACCAGTTTTTATATAATCTATGAGTTAGAATTAATATTAGTAGACTCAAGCATGCAGCATTGGTTTTGTTAAAATAAACATTAGTTCTTAGAACTTCTCAACTTTATTAGATGCCACAAAGTAAACATACAATTCATCAAGACTGTGCCCATTTGCTGAGGAATTAAATCAGTCATATCTACTGAGGTATCTTCTCCCCCTTGAACTTCATTTTTTTGTTAAGGAAAATCTTTCATTAAAGTAAGGCCAACCCTATGTGAGGCAAAAAGGAGCCACCACCCACATACGTGGTAAGATTTAAAAGAAACTTCTACTTGTTCTCAGAATATCCCTAACCACTCTGTCTTAGCCTAGAAAGAGATTCTGAGGTGATAGTTTGTATGTTGGAGGACTGGGGGGAGTATGTTTGGGAACAGCACCTGTAAGGCAATGAGGGATGAGTTGACCAGAGGGAAGGTGTTGACCCATGATACAGTTTCAAGAAAGACCTCAGCAGATTCTACAGGGAGCTCTAGAGCT
This sequence comes from Lontra canadensis, assembly GCF_010015895.1. Taxonomy (NCBI): domain Eukaryota; kingdom Metazoa; phylum Chordata; class Mammalia; order Carnivora; family Mustelidae; genus Lontra; species Lontra canadensis. The sequence continues at coordinate 412,643 of NW_022631111.1, forward strand.
AAATAGCATAGCCCTTCCAAGTTGGTCCCAGTTGAGGTAAGAAGGCTAAACATTTATACCTCAGCCTCAACCAGTATGAGAATCAAACAGCCCCCTGCAAGGGGCATGAACTTGGTTAAGGCAACTCCAAAAGGGTAAAGACAAGGCCAAAAGGACACAGTTTAAAGCTATCAGCAGCTGAGATTCTCAGGATCTGAGTAGTGAGCACGTCCATCATGAGGGGGGGACTGGGTAGTGTAGCTTTCATTCCGTCATTACATTTGGACCTACTTGCTTCTTCTTACAAGTTCACCCTAGTTGGGAATAGCTCCTCCAGGATTCAGGCTGGTTCTGTTTTCCTGGGGAAACTTTGGGAAGAAGGCTTGTGGGATGAGCCATATGTCCTACTGTTATACCTGCTCTCCATGCCACAAGTGAAATTCATTGTCTCAGTTTTCTATTACTCATCTTAGATTTCTGTCATCATTGGTTAGCACCCCACTGGTCTGGGTGGCTTATATAGCGGACGGATAGACCCTCATCCCTGAGAGATCTGAGCCCCTAGTCACTATGCCTTTTTCAAGCTCTGTGTGCATACATTTATGTCAAGTTGGGCAAGAGATTGCCAAGAGATGCCCCAGTGGATCACCTGTGTGACAAACTCTCTCCCCTGTCCGCACTGTGGAACAGCAGCCCCGCCTCCTCCTGACCATCAGGGTCAATGATCCCTGCCAGGTCATGATTCTTTATTTACCTGCTGACCTCTTGGCCTGAAGAGTCCTAAGTAGATAAGCAGCAACCTTAGACTAAAGCTTAATGGACTCTTAACTGCATTTCCCCTGCTAGAGGCATTCTCTCTCTGCAACCATGAACAATAGAATTATGACCTAAAGGAAAAAGACAAGAAACACAAACTCCCCAACAGGGTCACCATTTCTACTTCTACCCTTATTTCTCAGACCCTTGCAATCTATCCAAGAGTGGGATTTTTTTTCGTTTTGTTTTGTTCGTTTTGTTTTAGGGTATATTCTTTAATGCTCAGCTGCTCCCTTCAAAGTCCATTTCATCCTTCTACCAAACTGGCAACTTCTGGGTAGTGTGCTATGTGACATGCCTGGAGGATCCCAGGACTGCGTGCCTACTGCTTCATCTCCTTTGCTGTAATGTGGGTCCCTTCACCTTGGGTAATCTTATGTAGATCCCCTGTCAATGGGTAACACATTCTAATTCCTTGAGTCCTAGTTTTGGCTGAAGCACAGGGTACAGAGAAAGAAAAACCATATCCAGAATATACGTTGACCGCCCACCCCCCCAAGAAAAATCACTGTCAGGTGAAAAAATTCACCTAGGGTGAATGGGTTCCAACATAATCAGTCAGCACCAAGTGGCTGGTCGCTGTCCTTGAGAAATGTTGTTACAGCAGGGGCTCAGGACCCGTCTCTGCTGTAGGAAGGCTGAACACTTGGCAGCAGCATAGTGCAATCAGCTTCGGTACAAGAAAGATTGTGGGATGCTGGCCTTACACACATCCTTTCCCTTCCATCGTGCCACGCACTAGTGAGCCCATTGTGCCTGCATTAGGGTGGCTAATGACAGAGGCTGGCTGACATGAACTAGCCAAGCCTACCTCTTTCTTTGGCTCTTTGGTGGTTTTTCCATGGTGGATACTCACTGATGACTTTAACAAGGCTTTTAAGATCACACGTTGTGCCCACTCCCATAGGTCCATCCACATGCCTTCACCCTCCTCATCTTGCCATCTTTCTCATTCCAGATCCCTGACCAAGGAACCAAGACATTCATCTAAGAGTTTATGTATGCTCTGACCTAGGTCAATTCTATTTCTAAACAAGGCGGTTGATCTGGTGCAGCACCCAAATCTTTGTTCCTAAAAAGTTTCCCCATTGCTGTTTTTCAGGGAATGCCTCAAATGGGGCTGAAGGGTAGCATTAAGTTCATTTTCAACTTGTACCTCTTGCCTCTAGGAACACCATGTTCATTAACCATCTCTAGAACTCTCTTTGGGCTGTGCCACTCTGACCTTGCCACTCATTACAATTTTACTCACTTTGCCTCTGATTAAGTGTCTCCACCCAACCTCTATTATTTAGGATCTGATCAACCCCATTGCAGTCAGGGAGGTTGGTTCTGTAACAGCAGCCCCTACTGTCTGCCCTGGCCTGATCTTGGTGCTGCTGGTCCCCTCTCAACAGGGCAGCCCTAATTGTTTTGCTAAATGGAGTGTCCCTGCAGTCCCTCTTAATACACACAGGCAGCGTTCCTTCTTTTCATAACATATCCATGCTAACATGCCCCCTTTCTCCGCACCTTGTGATCCTTTCTTCTATTGTCTGCCACAGCAGCTCCAATGTTTCTGCTTCCCATTGCCTAGTCCAAGCATCCAAGAGTCATCACAGCCGCTTGTTAGCACAGTCTCCCAGGGTCCTCTTCTGTATCATGGGAGACATAAATCCTGGATCACAGGCGAATGCTCTCATTTTGATCAATTCTCCCTTATCCAACTTCATGTTTTATCACCCCCTGATTGAACACCCTCAGGATCCAATTCTGTGCATGCTATCCGGGCTCCCCAGGTATGTAAATAGCCAGGACATGCAGTGCCTTTTTTCCCCCTCAGCCGACCAAGCATCTCACTGGCCAAGTTATGTAGTAATTTGACAATAGCTATGGGTCTGGTAGCCAAGTGAGGGATGGAGTTTTATCCTGAGGGCCTCACACAGTGTCTGGCAGTCACTGCATTGTCTTAGAGCAAAAGAACACTTTTCTTTGTTTTTTGTTTTTTGTTTTTTGGGTTTTTTAGAGAAAAAAGACCAGGCACATGAGCAGGGTGGAGGGACAGAAGAAGAGAGAGAATCTCAAGCAGACTCCCCATGCTAAGCACAAAGCCCAATGCGGGGCTCGATCTCATGGCCCTGAGATCATGACCTGAGCCCAATTCACAAGTTGGACGCTTAACCAACTGAGCCACCCACATTCCCCGCTTGCCTTTCAAAGGAAGGAGTGTGTCATCTCTGCAAGCCAGAGGGTGTAGGGGGAAGGACAGTTTCAAGTTTCTCAAATGCACTAACCCAAATACCACTGTCTCAAGTCTCAAAGTTCCACTCTAGCCAAACCAGGGTCCTGACTTTGGCATTGAGGACTTGCCAGCTTTTGAATTTCACCTTCTCTGGAATCCCACCACCCCAGGCCAGGCCTGCACCTCAACTTTGTCTGTTCTCCAGCTACCAGAGAATCGGGGTCTCTTAAGCTACCAATGAGGGCTTCTTGCTGTCCTATGTGGCCCCAAATTGGTGATGAGTCACCTTCAGCCTTTCGTTGTCCCTCAGTGTACCTACAGCACTTACCAACGTCCACCTGATTCTCTATTCCTTGCATTCACTGCTTCCCCAGTACCTTCCGAAGATCTGAGCTAGGGCAGCTGCTAGTACGTTCCTAGCTCATGACACCTCATCCCAGTTTTAATCCTTTTAACTATTGCGTGCCTTGGGCTCCTCCTTGCCACCCAGTCAATGAGTGGTCTAGTTCCAAAGTAGCACTTAAGAGACTGCTTCCTAGGACCATGTCAGCTATCACCTGGCTCAGGTGAAAGATTTGCATGCAGCTGTCTTATGGAAGGGTGTGCTCAGCAATAAAACCCCTATAGAAATGAAAGAGGGAAGTCAGGGGAGCAGAGAGCAGTTGAATTGCCCTGCCTTGGTAACGCAAATGTCAGCCAAGCCCAGACGGAGCTTGAGCTTGGCAAGGAGGAGAGCCCTTCACGCTTGCCCCGCGATGTGGCAAGGCAGACTGGCCTTTGTATTTCTGGGTCATCGCTCATTGATGTGCCTAGGGCACAAACTTGGGCAGGGTAGCCTCTGTGGCTTTTGGAGAGGAATGCAGCCCTCCGAGGGGATGAGTGGCCAGAGCAGAGGAATTCCCCAGGGGGGAATGAGCTCCTCAGCGTAGAAGGGGGATATACATGGCACACTATCCTTCCACGGCACCATCCTTTGCTTTAAGACGTTCAGGATATTTTTTCAAGTGCAACAGAGAGAGAGACTTGCAGATGAATAACCATAACACCCAGATCACAGTGGTGTGAGGGATTAAATCCAGAAAAGAGTGAAGAACTAAGAGATAGGAGATAGATCTGGCAAATTTGAGTAAGGAGAGAGATGAGACACATTATGGATCCTGCAAGGCCGCCTTTAAGGTACTCCAGCCTGGGCAGCCCCGCGGCCAGAGGATGGTGAGCTCTCAGAAAGGAGAAGCAGCGGAAGAATGAGAGAAAGTGGAGGGGGAGAGAGAGAGAGAGTAAGTAGAGATGGAAAGCTGTCCAATGTGGCAAGATATGTAACAAGCTTTAAGTCTTTTTATTACATATTACATATCTTCATTTGTAGCCAAAAAAGGAGGGTAGTCAAAGAAAAGAAGGTACTTGTTTCTTGCAGACAGATATATTTCTATGACCTATGTCCTAACTTTCTAGAGCCAAGCTTACTCCAGAGGAACATTTCTTCATTTTTACTGTTCTTACGTCTTCCTTCTTTCTTTCCACATCGGTAAAACTTTTTTGAGATTCCAGACTTGCTACTGGCTCTAAGGGTACCAAGATGGTGCTTCTGCCCCATAAGGGCCTCACAGCCAGGTAGGAAAGACTACATGTGAGCAAATGAATCACAGTATGGTACAGTATCTGCTGCAGAGTGATATAGTAGACACCACTGAACCAGCTCGAAGGTGTTGACGGAAGCGACCAAATTCACGGGTCATGGCTTTGTCACCTTCTGTCTTATTTTCCACTCTGTTGCTTTGAGTCACCTCAAGAACAGTGTTATGCTTTACTTCAAATGCCTTCTCTGGTAACTTATTCCTTAATAAGGGACTAAGAATTTCTAAAAAGGATAACCATCTTTGCCATACACAAATACCTTTTACATAAAATTCTAGTATAAATGACTTCTGTGTAAAATTTCTACAATGATGAGAATTCTGACTGAATTCAACTCAAATCTCAGATTTTCAAATGGGAAGAATGAGAAATGGGGAGTGGGGACCCGAGAAGTGAACACTGAGCAAAGTAAAATGAACGGCAGGACTAATACAGAAATTTTTATATAATAGCCTTGGAAGAATCCGAAGATTCTAGATCCATTGAGTTTCACTTTGGTACTTTTTAGATTGGCTGGAATAAAAGAAACATTAGGGTCTAATAGGACCAGGTCCACATGATCTACCATATTCAAATGCATTCTGGAATGCATTTGGAGAAAAGCTCTACGGAAACCTTCTATTCTGAGGATAAGATTTCTGTGTCAATTAGGAGGCCAATCACAAGCAAGTAACAGAAATTGTGCCACAATGATGTTAGCACATTGGGGCTTCTTGTTCTCTCTGCACATGGATGTCAAGTGACCCCTGTAAACCCTGCCATCATGTTCTTTCTCACAGCAGAAGAAGAGCAAAGGGTTGTACTAGCCAACCCATTCCTTCAGAAAGGCAAATGATTCCCCAGAAGTGCCCAAGACAGAATTCTGGGCAAGTGTGTGGCCATAACTGGGCCCCCATGGCCATCCATAGCTGCAAAGAAGCCCCGAGGTAAGTGAATATTTCCATGTCCAGGCTCCATATTGAGAAGTACCAACGGAGAATGGGGGAGATAATGTGTTGGAAAGAGCCACTTATCAGTATCAGTCACAGTTCTCATAAGTAAAGTGAAAACATTAGGATAAATTTTTGAGAAACACCTATTCACCCACTGTCGGCTAAGGTGTTTAAATAAAGGTTATAAGACATTTTCTATTGCAAACATTCAAGTTACTGAACATCTCTGGGAAAAAAGTAAGATCTCAGAGTATGGAATTTGTAGGAAAGACCATACATAAGGAAAAAAAAATTACTAAATTTATGGATATACACATTAACCCTGGAACAAAAATTAAGTAGCTTCCTGATGAAATTTCCAAAAAGGAGGCTCCTGGAAAGTTTCTAGAGAGAAAGGAGAAGCAAATGGAATTAACTGCATATTACCAACTAATATCACTCGTACACAACCTGCTCTCATGATTAGACTCTATCCTAACTTAATTGAAGCCTGTGAGTACTAACTTTAAGCCTCGGAAGGTAAACGTACTATTGTATTGCAGTTAGAATTTAGCTGCAAATATGTTTTAATTGTAAGAAGAACCACTCGTTTTTAGCAATACACACTGAAAAGATGGATGAGTTAACATCAATGCCTGCCTGCTGTTCTTGGTGAGATCCATGGCCACACTTGTGTTGCCGCGAAAGTAAAGCTACCCACCCCTCCCCCACCAGGATGCTTCCGGAAGTTTTCTCCATGGTGATCTTCAGGGCAGCCTGAAATGACAGGATGGATGCTTTGACCCACACAGTGGTGGTCACACCTGCTAGAATCTGAAGCCAGAGCTGCTGTTCTTTTCTCCCTTTTTTTGTATTTTTTCTCTATTTAAATTTAATTTAATTAACATATATTGTATTATTAGTTTCAGGGGTATAATTTAGTGATTCATTACTTGCATACAACACCCAGTGCTCATTACATCACGTGCCCTCCTTAATGCCCATGACCCAGTTACCTCATTCCCCCACCTCCTCCCCTCCAGCAACCCTCATTTTATTTCCTAGAGTTCAGTGTCTCTTATGTTCTTTTCTAACCAAATGGAGCTGACAGACCCATAGCAACTCAGGGGCTCATGGGAGCCGAAACAATGCTGACCAATCTCCCTTTACCATCAGGATTTGCCATCCACTCTCTGGATCTGTGAGATCTATAACCCTTGCCCTACCCTGGACTAGGGGCTCCCTATCTTCTTTTTTTCTCCACCTCAATGGAGAATTTCTCTTCTCATGTGAACAGAGTTCACACAATAGTCCACTGACACATTTTTAGTAGCACTGGTTCAAAGAAAAGGAACACGCTCTTAGTTTCTCTTTGGAACTGACATTTAGTCTTTAACCACATAGTAATAACAAGATCATTGACATTCTCTTAATTTTGTCTGCTGGATCCATTCTTTCATTTTATGAACACTAAAATATTTATGAAGCTTTCCTCTTAAGACCAACCTCTTAAAATCCCAACGTTCTCCAGCTTCTAATTCTCTCACTCAAGTATAACCCTTAAAGGTGATGAAAGAATGCTCTAGGTTATCTATACAGAGAACATTCTGGAATCACAATTAAACACCAGTCTATTGGGGCTTCCTATTAGCTAACTGCTTCCAGAGGGGAAAAGAGTCCTTACATTAGACAACTTGTTGATACAAGCCAAAGGCTGATTGAATACCACGGGTGTATGAATCAATTCATATAGCTGTAAAAAGTATTCTGATGCATGTTCTGTGGCTAATTTGCAATTGAAAATCCATTAACAGCACAAATGGAGATGAATATTGCCAACATGGACTGAGCAGGTGTGCCAAAACAGGGATTGAAATACATTCTGAAAGTGAGGTAAAATACTTCCTGTAAAGCTGTCCAACTTTTTCTCTCCTCCAATAAAAGACAGTGAAGGTAATTTAGATCATTCTGAGATAAATCTGTTGACAGGGATTCTAACAGGATGAACGAAAGTAGAGAAAGAAGTATTTGGTCTCACAGCAGGAGCTTAAAAAGAAGTGTGAATTCACAAGCTGCAAACAAACAAACATCCTGTCCATTTCAAGGCAATTCCAACACGGACTCAAAAATTTGTGGGAACGACATGAAACGCTGATGTTGCAAAAGCCAGCTAAGCAAGAGGAATGGGCCAGAGTAATCATGTCATGTTACCAGAATTAGAATCCATTCAGCAAGATACTGAGCAAAAATTTGTTTTCCTTCCAAAGTGCCTTTACAGTTAGAATGAGGGCATGTTTGCCGTGTCTGTAAGCATGATTGTTCTCCAGTGATCCAATCTAGGAAAAAAAGATGCTGGAGAGAACTGCAGTATTGTGCATTAGGGAAGTGACATTCATACTGTCGTCTTCATTTCAATTCATTCTGTGAGACTTACCGTTCCGAGAATCTGATTTCCACATCACAATATGAATATTCAAAATGCTACTTTACATATCACATATGGTTTGGATTTGAATGATTTCTCCCCAGACTGGAGGGATTTGTCTCAAGCAAATCTATGTGTGTTGTTTTAGATATTTTCACTTAAAAAAAAAGTTTAGGAAGAACTTCTTAAAGTAACCCAAGAAAAAAAATTTGAATTAGATCTGAACATTTTTCTGCTTTCTCAGATGTTTTTTAAATAACCAACCTAATGGTTTCCGAACTTTGGACATCAATTCACTCAAACCTCAGAATCATTAAAAGAGAGATAAAACTCAGATGCTAAATTGGAATTTGAGGATGCAAACATAGAAAACAAAAGTGAAAGTGACAAAAACCATTAGTACCAAGACTATGAGTGGAATATGATGTTATTGAAATAATGATAAATATTCAGTTAGTTAACTGGAATGCTCAGGACATGAGAGGTTCTAGTTAGCTTCAATTTTCAATTATTTAGATAATCGAAACATTCCCTAAAAATCTCTTTCTTCTGCTTATGCCCATCTCTTAAAGTACCTTGAAATTATAAGTAAATATTAACTCAGACTGTACAGAGATAAAGAAGTAGAGAAAGTTTGGGATGAGCAAGATTTTCTTCTGTAGAGTGATACCTGTCTATGTTTAAATATAACCACACCATGTACTATGAAATTATATATGGAAAGTCAGGGTAAGGGAAAACCTACTATTTACTTGGTATTTATGATGTGCTTGCTGGATCCCTTGAAAAGTTCCTTCATACTTTAACTCATTTACCATTCCAGGAAATCTTTGAGAGAAATGTTTACAAATAAGAAAACCATAGTTCAGAAAGGTTAATAAATGTTTTCCAAAAATCACACAGCCAGCAATTGACAAAACTGAGATTCTGACTCAGGTCTGCCCAACTCGAAACTCATGCCCTTTCTGTCATACTGCTGTGACCTGGCTGTACACCTAGTTCCAACATCACTGGGACTCTCAGGCCTGGGACCACATATTTTAGCTCTAGTGGCCTTGGTTCATGAATCTATAAAATTAGAGTGTTGCTATCTGTAGCGGAAACTATTCATTGCCCCTCACATTTTTCATTGTGTTAGAACTCCAATATTTAGCTAGGTACGTGGCATAAATGTGCTATTTCCCCTGGTCCCTTGCAGCTAGCTACGGCCATGTGACAAAGACCCAAGACTACATAATTACCAATGGGATGGAGCAGAAGTGATAGACACAACTTCCAGTCACATTCTTGATCCATTCACTTCTTCTCCAGAACTGGAAGACAGAGATGAAGGCAAAAGTGCTGGGCTACCCAGACCAGCACAATATCCTAGTGTTGGTGTGGCAATAAAAGAGGAGGGACCTCGGTCTCCAAGAGGAAAGAATGCCGAAACTGTCTGTGCTGCTTCTCTTGGGAACAATACGTGAGGGGTGAATAAATCTCCATCTTGTTTAAGCTCGTGTTTGGTTCTTCATCACAGATGAATCTAAACCTAAATACTTCCAGTCACTTCCAACTCCAGATCCTAAAATTGCACATTTTTGGTGGAAGTTTTGTCATGAACAGGAAATGGCTGTGTTTGGTAATGAGGTAAACGAATAAATAAGCAAGAATTATTTTTGTTGGACTGGAGAAGTCATTTTATTTTTCTCTTGAAAGTGGCAAAAAGAAATAAAACTCTATGGTTATTTCCAGTTACTCAAAAGTTGACTCTGTGCGGCACTTGCGTGGTACACTGGCTTAAGTGTCTGACTCTTGTTTTCGGCTCAGTTTACGGTCTCAGGATCTTGAAACTGAGCCCCTTGTCAGGCTCTGCACTCAGGGGGGAGTCTGTTTATCCTCTCCCTCCCTTCACCCTACCCCCTGCTCACACACACACTCTCTCTCTCAAATAAATAAATCCTTAAAAAAAAAGGTTTACTCTACTAATACTGTACAATTTTCTACAAAGTAAGAATGATCAATTTTATGTTGCCTATAAGTGGTGCTTTTTAAAAAGTATTAAGTGATCTAATTACTGGAAGGTTTCTTATGGGTCATTTATTATAAGGCTTATTGAAAACAAGTTTTTTAGGGGTGCCTGGGTGGCTCAGTGGGTTAAAGCCTCTGCCTTCGGCTCAGGTCATGATCCTAGAGGCCTGGGATTGAGCCCCACATTGGGCTCTCTGCTCCACAGGGAACCTGCTTCCTCCTCTTTCTCTCTGCCTGCCTCTCTGCCTACTTGTGATCTCTCTCTGTCAAATAAATAAATAAAATCTTTAAAAAAAAATTTTTTTTAAAAGAAAGAATAGTTTTTTAGATATAGTCAGTTAACCCATTAGATCCAGAACCAGGATGAAAATGTAAATCATACATGTTGAACTACATCTGATTTTTTTTTAAAGATTTTATTTGTTTATTTGATAGAGATCAAATGGGGGCAGGGTTTTGTGCAGTCATTCAATCATTAGTTGAATAAATATTGACTGAGTATCTGCCCTGGGCCATGCACTGTTGTGGGAGCTAGAGATAGAGCAGGAAGCAAAATAGACATGATCTCTGTTCTCAGGAAGCTTACACTATTGGAAGAAGGGAGGGAGAGTTAATAAATGAATACATAAAGAGTGTGTCAGGTGCCAGTAAATACTATGAAGAAAATTAAGCAGAGAAGAAAAATAAGAACCTATGGAGAGAGCAAGGTGCAGTCTCATATAAGGTGGTCAGAGATGGCTGTATTTAAAAGATGACACTGAGGCAATAACTGCATGAAGATATTTGAGATAACAATGCATTGGGAAAAGAAAGACATGGTTCTAAGACCCTAAACCTGAAACTGGTCCAGTATGTTCAAGGAAGAGGAAGATGGCCAGTCTGGCACTTGGAGCTGAATGAAGAAAGAGAAAGGGAAGTGCAGTGAGAATGTAGCCAGATAGTAAAAGACAGTGAAAGCTCAGGGAAAGGGCTTGGATCCCGCCCTGATAGAAGACATCGACTGGGGATGGGGAGGTGAACAGAGAAGAAACATGAACTCCTTATTTTCTAGAAGGATCCCTCTGGCTATCGAGTGGAGATCAAACTAGGTGGACAAGGATGGAAACAGGTTATTACAACAATCAGGTGGGGAGTAACAACAAATAAAACAGCAGGAGTTGGGGGCGGTGAACAGTGGTTGTTTCCAGGATGTATTTCCTAATTAAAGCTAACTCTTTATTCCAGTGGGCATAGTTGTCATTTCCTGAGATGGGGAAGCTGGTGAGGGAAAACAGCTTAAAGGTGAGACCACATGTTCAGTTTTAGATATGTTACATTTGAGACAATTATCAGACATCCAAGTGGAGACAGGAAGTAGATAACCAAATATTCAACTTGGAGTTCAGAGGAAAGATTAGGACGGGACAGATGGTTTATTGAGTCAGGAAAGCACCTCTAGTGGATGAGAACAGCCAGGGAGCTGATAAGATAGAGAAGAGAAGCAATTTGAAGACTCACTTTTAGAGGTCATAGTAATGATGAATGTGGCAGACTTGTAGTCACCTTTCCATATCACCTTATCCTTCTTCCTAATAAAAGAACCTTTCTCCCCAATGTTTATAGCAGCAATGTCCACAATAGCCAAAATATAGAAAGAGCCCAGATGTTCATCGACAGATGAATGGATAAAGAAGATGTAGTATGTATATACAATGGAATATTACTTGGCCATCAAAAAGAATGAAATCTTGTGCTTTGCAACAATATGGATGAAACTAGAGAGTATTAAGCTAAGCAAAGTAAGTGAGTCAGAGGAAGAAAAAAAATCAAATACCATATGACCTCACTCATATGTGGAGTTTAAGAAACAAAACAAATGAATATAAGGGAAGGGAAGGAAAAATAAAATAAGATGAAAACAGAAAGGTAGGCAAACCATAAGAGACACCAAACTCTAAGAAACAAACTGAGGGTTGCTGGAGGGAGGGGAGGAGGTAGGGGGATGGGGTAACTTGGTGATGGGCATTAAGGAGGGCACGTGATATAATGAGCACTGGGCGTTATATGCAACTGAAGAATCACTAAATTCTATCCCTGAAACTAATAATACACTATATGTTAACTAAACTGAATTTAAATAAAGAATTTTTTAAAAGAACCTTGAAACTATGGGGAAGCAGCAACGCTTCAAGATTAAAACAAAAACAAAAACAGAATACATGTCCCAGACCCCCTCATAGAAAGGTAGGATGTATGACTTATGAATGAAAGTCACCTTGGCAAAGTTGACTCAGCTGGAAACAACTGGAAACCATTTTGTGCTTCTCCTTTCCCTTCCTCTCTATCTAGAAGCAGAGATGAACAGAGTTGCAAGAGCCATTTTAAATCCATGGGGAAGTACAGGGAATAGAAGCTGTGTCCTAGGGAAGGTGGAGATGACAGAAAGAGGCTAGGATGCTGCTAATACATGAAGCCACTCACCAGCCCTGGACTGTCTTCCTGGGGGACTCATGTTACATGAGAGAGAAACACTTATGTCATTTAAGCCACTGTGTTTATGAACGCTCTTATTAGCAGCCAAACATAAACCCTAACTGATATGAGGATAGGCCAGTGAAGTAGGTTGAGCATTGACAAGGGGTAGAAGAATAGAGAAAGAGTGGGGCTCTAAAGACTTAGTGCGGGAAAACATGTTTTCACAAGGGAAAGTGGGTCAAATCCTGCCAGTGGTCTGAGTAAGCAGAGGACAGAGATCTCACTATTAGCTTTGGTGACAAAAAGGCTATCAGTGAGCTTGGCAAGAATGATCTTGCTGAGAGGTGATGGTAAAATTCTCACTAGAGAAGACTCAAGAGAAAATAAAAATAGTGTCACCTGGGTGGCTCAGTTGCTTGAGTGGCCCACTCTTAATTTTGGCTCAGGTCCTGATCTTTCTCTCTCTCTTCCTCTTTTTCTGCTCCTTCCCCTGCTTGTGTTTGCTCTCCCTCTCTCTCTCTCTCTCTCTCTCTCTAAAATAAAAATAAATAAATAAGTCTTAAAAAAGAGGGAAAAAAAGGAAGAAAGAAAGAAAGAAGAAAGGAAGGAAAAGAAAAAGAAAAAATAAGAGCAGAGGATGTGGCACAGACAACTCTTGGGTTTGGCCATTAAGGAAGGCAATAAAGAGGTGGAGAAAGGATATGGGATCTGAGAAAGTTAATTTTAAGATTCCCATGTTTTGGATGATAGAATGATACAGGAGCAAAGGACACGAGATAACACAGGAAGGGAGCATGTGCAAGGGTTCAAATAGTGTTCCTGATGAGGCAGGAACCCATAGCCCCCGTCCATGCTTGGCAAAGAGGCAGATCTCCCTCTCCCTCTGTCTCCATTGCTAAATGTTTCTATACAAATGATACACAGGTTGGAACACTCCAGCATGTACTCCTCTCTCCCTTTCCAGAACATCCACTGGGCCAACAATCACACACCAAATCCACACAGCTTAGCAGACAACGACTTGTGTTTGAATCCCTGCTCCACCACTAACTGGCTGTGTCCTCAGATGAGTGCTTAGCCTCCCAAGCCAGCTCCGCTGTATAACTGCCCCTTGGGATGACTGAGATGAAAGTCAAAGACACGTGTGCAAAAGCCCCCAGTACATTGCAGTGCAGGGTTCAATGTGGCAATCATTAATTACTCTTCTTCACATGCATTTCTCAGAGCGGGCTTTCCAGGTGCAGCGCAGCAGCCAGAGTGGGAAAGGGTATTTCTGTCTGTGAATACAGGAAATTTCCACGTGCCAAAGAGATTTTTTTATGACTTCATGATTTTTTTAAGTGATCTGGTCAGATAAAGATAACTGGTTCTTTCCTTATTCTATTTTAGAGGAAATGAGAGCAGGGACTTTGCCCTTTTAAATGTTTCATTAAGCAAGATGTGTGCCTGCCCTACACAACCTCTGTAATAACCGCCAAGGCACTCGCAGGGGGAGGATTTCACCCTACCTGAGCACACTTGAATCTATGTTCTTTCCTGGGGCGAAGCCCTGCCTGATACATTAATCACCCAAACCCGTGGCAAGTGATTTTCTCTGCCTTTATCGTGTCACCTCTCAGCCCCTGCACCAGCATATGGTCTATTATGTGCAAATGATTAAACAGATTTTCTGCCATGGGTAAAAAATATATTTCCCACAGGATACAGCATTTCCCTGTAAGTCTATCCCAGAACTGTGAGCCTAGAATTCTAAGTGACTCAGTGGGACAGGCAGAAGAAAAAGCCCTTATGCTGATGGGTCCGTAACTTGTGGTTTCTACCAGTGTAAAAGAAAATGTATGCAGTGCACTATTCCTCCTGGATGAGATGGAGGTGAGAGAACTGAATTCATAAACAGCCTTCAACATCAGAGGCGTTGCACATGCTGTCCCTCTCCCCCAACACACACACAACTTATCTGTTCATCGAGGTATCTTCAACTCTTTTTGCAATACTTTATTCATAAGCCTCCTGTTCCAAATAATGAAGGCATCACCAGCACACTCTCCCTTGATGAGAACTATAGTTTCTTCTTATAGATAAGCCCCCTCCCTGGGGACTTATCACTACCAAAGCATTTATCACACTGCATTATAATTTTGCATTTACTAGTCTATTTCAACACACACACACACGCATACACGCACTCACACATTGCACTTTATGTGTTCCCCTACAATTTTTTCATCTCTGAAACTTCAATGTTTAACACAGAGTAAATATTCAATAAATAGTTGGGGGATTAATCTCCAATTCACTAAAATGTCCTTTTTTTTAAAAGATTTTATTTATTTATTTGACAGAGATCATAAGTATGAAGAGAGGCAGGCAGAGAGAGAGAGAGAGGAGGAAGCAGGCTCCCTGCCGAGCAGAGAGCCCAATGCAGGACTCAATCCCAGGACCCTGAGATCATGACCTGAGCCAAAGGCAGAGGCTAAACCCACTGAGCCACCCAGGTGCCCTAAAGTCTCCTTTTAAGAAGTTTAACATAATGCTGCCAACATTCAAGAATTTTTCAATTATCAAATACATTTGAAACAAGTATGCTTTATATATTACACACACACATGCACGCTCACACACACACACAGCCTAAGATAACAAAATGGTATAGAAAAGTACACCAAAATGATACAGTGTCTCTGGGAGGTAAAGTTCTTTTCTTGTCTTCTTTGATTTTGTTGAGTTGACAAAAAGCTCAACCATAAACATACTACTTTCAGAAATTTTTAAATAGTAATAAATTTAAGGTATTTGGTCTTATTGAATAATAATGTTAAGGTATTGACTGATCACTACTAGCATATCAGTGTGGCAGCATATTGTCTAATAAACTATATGGCTTTTTATGATTTTCTCAACCTCTTGGAGACTGTTTTATCTATAAAATATGTGGGTTAAATAAATTGTTGCATGGATTAAATAAAACCACACATTTAAATGTCTTTGTAGTACTTGATACCTAGGAGGTGTTTAATTAAAGGAGGTAATTCAGCTGGTTGTGATGCTTCTGGAAATATAGGCTATAGTCAGGGAACAAAAATTTCTCTTTGTTCAAAATGAAGACACAATGGCTCTACACCAGCATGATAGCTTTAACTTCTCAGTGGAACATGGGGCTGCTCCAGACCAGTTCCACAAAAATAGTTGTGAGGCTGATAATGACATCCCTGGGAAGCTAGGTTCCCCCCACCCAGAGACTGTCCAAGCTGAGATACATAGAAGCAGCTAGGAATAAGGAAGAAAAGCAGCAGCTCCCACTAGGAGCTGACAAGAGAAATCACATGACAAGAGAAATCACAATTCCCAGGGACCTTCTTAGTGTACTGGCCTTTGAAACCTGAGGAGACCAACAACAGAAGAACTGCAACAGATCCCCAGCATATTTCACTGGCTTTTGCTCCCCAGGTGTTCAGATCACAAATGCCAACTATGTGAATCCCTCTGTTTTCTCCCCCACTTTTTCCCTACCATAGCCTGGGAAGTACCCCAGTAACCATCCTCAGTGGACCTGGAGGTGCTGTTGAAAAACTCAACAACATTTGTTGCCTGTGAGAACCCTCAGCAGAGCTCGCCAAGAACCATGTGGTTGTTGATGCTAGAGACCCCAGCAGCTGGAGTAAATGAGCAGCCAATTCTCCTCCAGATCTGGTGTTTCCACACACATCTGTCCTGGACACCTTGAACCACTAGACTTAGGGTCATGGCATGCTCTGCCATGCCCCCACCCACAGCTGAAAGTCAGCCCTTCCTGAAGTCAACCCATAAAGTCTAGAAGAGATGACTCCTTCTTCAAATGTACAGACAGCTACAGAAGCCTACAAAGATTACAAAAAGTCAGAGAAACATAAACCCATCAAAAGAATACAGTAACTGGCCCAAAGATAGGGAGATACAGGAATTGCCCAACAGAGAATTCAAAATCATTATAAAAAGGATGCTCAGAGAGCTGCTGGAGAACACAGATAAACAATGTAACAAGAGCAGGAAAACAATACAAAAACAAAATAAGTTCAATGAAGAGATAGGAAACATAAAAAAGAATCAAACAGAAATTTATGCACCTGAAGAACACACTAATTGAATGGAAGGATTAAATAGAGAGCTTCAGTTCAAACTGGACTAAGCAGAAAAAAGAATCCATAAGCTCAAAGACACATCTTTTCAAATTATCCAGTCAGAGGAGCAAAAAGAAAAAAGAATGAAAAGCAATGAAGAAAGCCTGGAGGTCTTAGGGGCCATGACTAAAAGAAACAATATACACATCACTGGAGTCTCTGAATGAGAAGAGAAGGAAGAAGGGATAAAAAATATATTTAAAGCAATAATGGCTGAGATCTTCCCAAATGTGGGGAGAGATTGGGACATCTAAGCTCATTGAAGCTAATAAGTCATTCCCAGAATCTCAATCCAAAACAATATTCTGAAAGACACATTAGAATAACATTGTTTAAAATCAGAGTCAAACAGAAATTTTTAAAAGAAACATGAGAAAAAGTTTTCTGTCATACAAGGGAACCCCATAAGACTATTATCAGATTTCTCAGCACAGACCTTGCCAGCCAGGAGGGAGTGGCAGGCTACATTCAAAGTGCTAAAACATGGAGCACCTGGCTGACTCAGTTGGTGGAGCATGTGACTCTTGATCTCACAGCTGTGAGTTTGAACCCCACATTGGGTGTAGAGATGACTTAAAAATAAAAACTCCTAAAGAAAAAAAAAAAAAGTACTGAAAGAAACTGTCAACCAAAAATGTTTTACCCAGCAAAATTGTCCTTCAGAAATGAAGACAGGATAGAGAATTCCCCAAACCACACATGGAGTTTATGAACACTAGACCTGCTTCACGAGAAATGCTGAAGGGTGTTCTTTAAGCTGAAATGAATGGACACTAACTAGTAATCTAAACACATATGAGTAAACAACACATTGGTAAAGGCAAGCATAGGCAAACCTTAGAGTTAGTGCAGGCTTAGTTCCAGACTACTGCAATAAAACAAGTCAAATGAATGATTTGGTTTCCCAGTGCATATAAAAGTTATGCCCCCACTGTACTGTGGTCCATTAAGTGCAATAGCTTCGTGTCTAAAAACACTATATATATATATATATATAAAGTATATATTAAGATATATATATATCTTAATCTAAAAAATATATAAGATATATATATATATATCTTAATCTAAAAATACTGCTAAAAATGCTAACCATCATCTCAGCTTTCAGCAAGTTGTACTCACTGATCACAATCACCATAAGAGATATAAGAATAATGAAAAATTTGAAATATTGTGAGAATTACCAAAATGTGACACAAAGACACGGAGTGAGCAAATGCTATGGAAAAATGGCACTGATAAATTTGCCTGAAGCAAGTTTACCACAAACCTTCCAATTGCCAAAAAATACAGTATCTGTGAAGCACAATAAAGCTAAGAGTAATTAAAGTCTATCTGTATGTCATCACATTCAGAAGACTCTAATACCATCATATGAAGTTATGTTAATCATTTAATTCTAGTATAAAGATAAAAGACAAAAGTATTAGGAAGAGCTATAGCTACAACAATTTGTTAATGGATACACAATATAAAAAATGCAAAGTGTGACTACAAAAATATAAAATGTGGGTGAGGGGAAATAAAGGGCAGCTTTTTTGTATGGGACCAAAGTTATTAGCTTAAAATGGACTGTAATGCCTATAAAGTGTTTCAAGTAAGCCTCAGCATAAGCACAAAACAAAAACTTATAGTATATACATGAAAGATGAAGAAGTTTATACATGAAAGATAAATCAAAGTATACCACTCTGGAGACCCCTCAATTCACAAAGGGAGAAAGCAAAAGAAGAAGAAGGAAACAAAAGAACTACAAAATAGCCAGACAACAATTAACAAGACAGCAAGTCTTCATGTAGAAATTATTACTTGAAATATAAGTAGATTAAGTGTTCCAATCAAAAGACATAAAGTGGCTAAATAGATTTCTTTAAATGTGATTTATGCTACCTGCAAGAATTCGGTTCAGCTTCAAGGACACACACAGGCTCAGAGGGAAAGGATGGGAAAATATATTCTGCACAAGTGAAAACCAAAAAAGAACAGGGGTAGCTATAGTTCTATCAGACAAAAAAATACTTTAAGTGCAAAACTGTAACAAGAGAAAAAGAAGGTCATTACATAATGATAAAGGGGTCAATTCATCAAGAGGTTATAACAATGTTCAATATATATGCACCCAACATCAGAGGAGCTAAATATAAAAAGCAAATACAAACAGATCTGAAGTGAGAAATAGACATCAATACAACACAAGTAGGGAAACTTAATGTCCCACTTTCAACAATGGATAGATCATCCAGACAGAAAATCAATAAGGAAATACTGAACTTGAACTATACTTTAGACCAAATGGACCTAAGTGACATATGCAGAACATTCCATCAACAGCAACAGAATGAACATTCTTCTCAAGCACGCATGGAACATTTTCCAGGATAGATCACATGTTAGGTGACAAAACAAGTCTCAGCAAATTTTAAAATATTGAAATTATTCCAAGTATCCTTTCTGGGTAAAAAGGCATAAAACTAGAAATCAATCAATAACAGGATGAAAACTGGAAAATTCATAAATATGTGAAAATTAACAACACACTCTTGAACAATCAATGGAACAAAAGATAAATTAAAAATTATATTGAAGGTTTCCTTATAGGAGTTTTATGGTTTCATGTCTCACATTTAGGACTTTAAGCCATTTTGAGCTTATTTTCTGTGTGGTATAAGACAGTGATCCAGTTTCATTCTTTTTCATGTAGCTGTCCAGTTTTCCCAACACCATTTGTTAAAGAGATTGTCTTTTACCCATAGTAAATTCTTGCCACTCTTGCCATAGATGGGCTATATTAGAAACTACTTTTGGGGAGGAGTCAAGATGGCGGAGAAGTAGTAGGCTGAGACTACTTGAGGTAGTGAGAGATCAGCTAGATAGCTTATCTAAAGATTGCAAACACCTACAAATCCAATGGGAGACCGAAGAGAAGAAGAACAGCAATTCTAGAAACAGAAAATCAACCACTTTCTGAAAGGTAGGACTGGCGGAGAAGTGAATCCAAAGCAACGGGAAGATAGACCGCGGGAGGAGGGGCTGGCTCCCGGCAAGCGGCAGAGCAACAGAGCACAAAATCAGGACTTTTAAAAGTCTGTTCTGCTGAGGGACATCGCTCCAGAGGCTAAACCAGGGTGAAGCCCACATAGGGTCAGCGTGGCCTCAGGTCCTGCAGGGTCACAGAAGGACAGGGGGTGTCTGAGTGTCGAAGAGCTTACAGGTATTAGAACGGGGAAGCCGGCTACAGAGACAGAGCCGAGGAGTGAGCTCTCAGCTCGGGGTTACCTTGAACCGGTCGCAGGCTGGGTGAGCTCGGACCGCGGCCAGAGGCCAGGGAGACGGGAGTGATTGGGCGCTGTTCTCTGAGGGTGCACTGAGGAGTGGGGCCCCGAGCTCTAAGCTCCTCTGGGCCGGAGACCGGGAGGCTGCAATTTTCATTCCCGTCCTCTGGAACTCTACAGAAAGCACTCAGGGAACAAAAGCTCCTGAAAGCAAACCCAAGCGGATTACTCAGCCCAGCCCCTGGTAAGGGCAGTGCAATTCCACCTGGGGCAAAGACACTTGAGAATCACTACAACAGGCCCCTCCCCCAGAAGATCAACAAGAAATCCAGCCGGACCAAGTTCACCTACCAAGGAGTGTAGGTTCAATACCAAGGAGAGCAGTGGAATTCCAAAGGAGAAGGAAGCAGACAACGGAACTCAAGGCTTTCTCCCAAGGATTCTTTAGTCTTGCAGTTAATTTAAATTTTTTTCAATTTTTTTTCTTCTTCTGCTAAATTTTTTTTAACTTTTACCCTTTTCTTTTTTAACGTTTTAAACTAGTTTATCTAATATATATATTTTTTTATTTTTATATTTTTTCTTTATTTGTTTTCTTTTTTTAATTGTTTCTTTTTTTTTTTTTTTCCTGAACATCTTTTTA
>NW_022631111.1:433268-737174 GCF_010015895.1 Lontra canadensis
TTGGTTAAAGCATATTTTCCTGGGGTCTTTGCCACCCTTTTAGTATTTTACTTGCTCCTTCATATACTCTTATCTGGACAAAATGGCAAGGCAGAAAAATTCACCACACACACACACACACACAAAAAGGCAGTACCAAAGGCTAGGGACCTAATCAATACAGACATTGGTAATATGTCAGATCTAGAGTTCAGAATGACGATTCTCAAGGTTCTAGCCGGGTTCGAAAAAGGCATGGAAGATATTAGAGAAACCCTCTCGGGAGATATAAAAGCCCTTTCTGGAGAAATAAAAGAACTAAAATCCAACCAAGTTGAAATCAAAAAAGCTATTAGTGAGGTGCAATCAAAAATGGAGGCTCTCACTGCTAGGATAAATGAGGCAGAAGAAAGAATTAGCGATATAGAAGACCAAATGACAGAGAATAAAGAAGCTGAGCAAAAGAGGGACAAACAGCTACTGGACCACGAGGGCAGAATTCGAGATAAGTGACACCATAAAATGAAACAACATTAGAATAATTGAGATTCCAGAAGAAGAAGAAAGAGAGAGGGAAGCAGAAGGTATATTGGAGAGAATTATTGGAGAGAATTTCCCCAATATGGTAAAGGGAACAAGCATCAAAATCCAGGAGGTGCAGAGAACCCACCTCAAAATCAATAAGAATAGGTCCACACCCCGTCACCTAATAGTAAAATTTACAAGTCTTAGTGACAAAGAGGAAATCCTGAAAGCAGCCCAGGAAAAGAAGCCTGTAACATACAATGGTAAAAATATTAGATTGGCAGCAGACTTATCCACAGAGACCTGGTAGGCCAGAAAGAGCTGGCATGATATATTCAGAGGACTAAACGAGAAAAACATGCAGCCAAGAATACTATATCCAGCTAGGCTATCATTGAAAATAGAAGGAGAGATTAAAAGCTTCCAGGACAAACAAAAACTGAAAGAATTTGCAAACACCAAACCAGCTCTACAGGAAATATTGAAAGGGGTCCTCTAAGCAAAGAGAGACCCTAAAACTAGTAGATCAGAAAGGAACCGAAACAATATACAATAACAGTCACCTTACAGGCAATACAATGGCACTAAATTCATATCTCTCAATAGTTACCCTGAATGGTAATGGGCTAAATGCCCCAATCAAAAGACACAGAGTATCAGAATGGATCAAAAAACAAAACCCATCTATATGTTGCCTACAAGAAACTCAATTTAAACCCAAAGACACCTCCAGATTTAAAGTGAGGGGGTGGAAAAGAATTTACCATTCTAATGGACATCAGAAGAAAGCAGGAGTGGCAATCCTTATATCAGATCAATTAGATTTTAAGCCAAAGACTATAATAAGAGATGAGGAAGGACACTATATCGTACTCAAAGGATCTGTCCAACAAGAAGATCTAACAATTGTAAATATCTATGCCCCTAACGTGGGAGCAGCCAACTATATAAACCAATTAATAACAAAATCAAAGAAACACATCCACAAGAATACAATAATAGTAGGGGACTTTAATACTCCCCTCACAGAAATGGACAGATCATTCAAGCAAAAGATCAACAAGGAAATAAAGGCCTTAAATGACACACTGGACCAGATGGACATCACAGATATATTCAGAACATTTCATCCCAAAGTAACAGAATACACATTCTTCTCTAGTGCACATGGAACATTCTCCAGAATAGATCACAACCTTGGTCCTTAATCAGGTCTCAACCGATATCAAAAGATTGGGATCATTCCCTGCATATTTTCAGACCACAATGCTCTGAAGCTAGAACTCAATCACAAGAGGAAATTTGGAAAGAACCCAAATACATGGAGACTAAACAGCATCCTTCTAAAGAATGAATGGGTCAACCAGGAAATTCAAGAAGAATTGAAAAAATTCATGGAAACAAATGATAATGAAAACACAACGTTTCAAAATCTGTGGGACACAACAAAGGCAGTCCTGAGATGAAAATATATAGCAGTACAAGCCTTTCTCAAGAAACAAGAAAGGTCTCAGGTACACAACCTAACCCTACACCTTAAGGAGGTGGAGAAAGATCAAGAAAGAAACCCTAAACCCAGCAGGAGAAGAGAAATCATAAAGATCAGAGCAGAAATCAATGAAAGAGAAACCAAAAAAACAATAGAACAAATCAGCGAAACTAGGAGCTGGTTCTTTGAAAGAATTAATAAGATTGATAAACCCCTGGCCAGACTTATCAAAAAGAAAAGAGAAAGGACCCAAATAAATAAGATTATGAATGAAAGAGGAGAGATCACAACTAACACCAAAGAAATACAGACAATTATAAGAACATACTATGAGCAACTCTATGCCAACAAATTTGACAATCTGGAAGAAATGGATGCATTCCTAGAGACATATAAACTACCACAACTGAACCAGGAAGAAATAGAAAGCCTGAACAGACCCATAACCAGTAAGGAGATTGAAACAGTCATCAAAAATCTCCAAACAAACAAAAGCCCAGGGCCAGACGGCTTCCCGGGGGAATTCTACCAAACATTTAAAAAGAACTAATTCCTATTCTCCTGAAACTGTTCCAAAAAATAGAAATGGAAGGAAAACTTCCAAACTCATTTTATGAGGCCGGCATCACCTTGATCCCAAAACCAGACAAGGATCCCATCAAAAAAGAGAACTACAGACCAATATCCTTGATGAACACAGAAGCAGAAATTCTCACCAAAATACTAGCCAATAGGATTCAACAGTACATTAAAAGGATTATTCACCATAACCAAGTGGGATTTATTCCAGGGCTGCAAGGTTGGTTCAACATCCCCAAATCAATCAATGTGATACAACACATTAATAAAAGAAAGAACAAGAACCATATAATACTCTCCATAGATGCTGAAAAAGCATTTGACAAAGTACAGCATCCTTTCCTGATCAAAACTCTTCAAAGTGTAGGGATAGAGGGCACATACCTCAATATTATCAAAGCCATCTATGAAAAACCCACTGCAAATATCATTCTCAATGGAGAAAAACTGAAAGCTTTTCCTCTAAGGTCAGAAACATGGCAGGGATGTCCATTATTACCACTGCTATTCAACACAGTATTAGAAGTCCTAGCCTCAGCAATCAGACAACAAAAGGAAATTAAAGGCATCCAAATCGGCAAAGAAGAAGTCAAACTATCACTCTTCGCAGATGATATGATACTGTATGTGGAAAACCCAAAAGGCTCCACTCCAAAACTGCTAGAACTTGTACAGGAATTCAGTACAGTGTCAGGATATAAAATCAATGCACAGAAATCAGTTGCATTTCTCTACACCAACAGAAGACAGAAGAAAGAGAAATTAAGGAGTCAATCCCATTTACAATTGCACCCAAAACTATAAGATACCTAGGAATAAACCTAACCAAAGAGGCTAAGAATCTATACTCAGAAAACTATAAAGTACTCATGAAAGACATTGAGGAAGACACAAAGAAATGGAAAAATGTTCCATGCTCCTGGATTGGAAGAACAAATATTGTGAAAATGTCTATGCTACCTAATGCAATCTACACATTTAATGCAATTCCTATCAAAATACCATCCATTTTTTTCAAAGAAATGGAACACGTAATCCTAAAATTTATATGGAACCAGAAAAGACCTCGAATAGCCAAAGGAATATTGAAAAAGAAAGCCAAGTTTGGTGGCATCACAATTCCAGACTTCAAGCTCTATTACAAAGGTGTCATCATCAAGACAGCATGGTACTGGCACAAAAACAGACACATAGATCAATGGAACAGAATAGAGAGCCCAGAAATAGAACCTCAACTCTATGGTCAACTAATCTTCGACAAAGCAGGAAGAATGTCCAATGGAAAAAAAACAGCTTCTTCAATAAATGGTGTTGGAAAAATTGGACAGCCACATGCAGAAAAATGAAATTGGACCATTTCCTTACACCACACACAAAAATAGACTCAAAATGGATGAAGGACCTCAATGTGAGAAAGGAATCCATCAAAATCCTTGAGGAGAACACAGGCAGCAACCTCTTCAACCTCAGCCGCAGCAACATCTTCCCAGGAACATCGCCAAAGGCAAGGGAAGCAAGGGCAAAAATGAACTATTGGGATTTCATCAAAAGCAAAAGCCTTTGTACAGCAAAGGAAACAGTTAACAAAACCAAAAGACAACTGACAGAATTGGAGAAGATATTTGCAAACAGCATATCAGATAAAGGGCTAGGGTCCAAAATCTATAAAGAACTTAGCAAACTCAACACCCAAAGAACAAATGATCCAATCAAGAAATGGGCAGAAGACATGAACAGACATTTCTGCAAAGAAGACATCCAGATGGCCAACAGACACATGAAAAAGTGCTCCATATCACTCGGCATCAGGGAAATACACATCAAAACCACAATGAGATATCACCTCACACCAGTCAGAATGGCTAAAATTAACAAGTCAGGAAATGACAGATGCTGGTGAAGATGTAGAGAAAGAGGAACCCTCCTACACTGTTGGTGGGAATGCAAGCTGGTGCAACCACTCTGGAAAACAGCATGGAGGTTCCTCAAAATGTTGAAAATAGAACTACCCTATGACCCAGCAATTGCACTACTGGGTATTTACCCTAAAGATACAAACGTAGTGATCCGAAGGGGCACGTGCACCCAAATGTTTATAGCAGCAATGTCTACAATAGCCAAACTATGGAAAGAACCCAGATGTCCATCAACAGATGAATGGATAAAGAAGATGTGGTATATATACACAATGGAATACTATGCAGCCATCAAAAGAAATGAAATCTTGCCATTTGCGACGACGTGGATGGAACTAGAGGGTATCATGCTTAGCGAAATAAGTCAATCGGAGAAAGACAACCATCATATGATCTCCCTGATATGAGGAAGTGAATATGCAACATGGGGGGTTAAGGGGGTAGGAGAAGAATAAATGAAACAAGATGGGAGTGGGAGGGAGACAAACCATAAGTGACTCTTAATCTCACAAAACAAACTGAGGGTTGCTGGGGGGGAAGGGGGGTTGGGAGAAGGGGGTGAGTTTATGGACATTGGGGAGCGTATGTGCTATGGTGAGTGCTGTGAAGTGTGTAAACCTGGCGATTCACAGACCTGTACCCCTGGGGATATAATATATTATATGTTTATAAAAAATAAAAATAAATAAAAATTTTTTTTAAAAAGAAATAGTACATATTGAAACAAATGTAATGGAAACAATACATAACAAAATTTCCAGGATGCAGCAAAGTGGTGCTATGAAGTAAGTTTTTAGGGATAAATGCCTACATTAAGAAAAAAAGAAATATCTGAAATAATCTGACTTTACACCTCAATGAATTAGAAAAACAAGAATCAACTAAGCCCAAAGTTAGCAGAAGAGGGGAGATAACAAAGATCATAGCAGAAATAAATGAAATGGAGATCAGAAAAACAACAGAAAAGACCAAATAAACTAATAGTTCATCTTTTGAAGAGATAAACAAAAGTGACAAACCACAAGCTAGGCTTATCAAAAAAGAGATAATTTGATTAAATAAAATTATAAGTTAAAGAGGAGACAATACAACTAACACCACCATAGATATGCAAAAGATCATAAGAGACTACTGTGAACAATTATAAACCAACAAAATGGACAATCTAGAAGAAATGGATGAATTCCTAGAAATAATCAGTGATCCTTGAACACAGGTGTAAATTACATGAGTTTACTTACACATGGTTTTTCTTTATACACACAATATAGTATAAATGCTATAACTCTATTTTCTCTTCCTTATAATTTTCTTAATAATGCTCTCTTTTCTCTAGTCTACTTTATTATAAGAATACAGTATATAATGCATACAACATACAAAATATGTGTTAATGGACACTTTATGGTACCAGTAAGACTTCCGATCAACAGCAGGCTATTAGTAGTTAACATTTGGGGGAGTCAAAAATTATACATGGATTTTTGACTGTGGGGGGTGGTCAGTGTTCCTAACCCCTGTGTTGTTCAAGGGTCAAATATACAACCTATCAAGTCTGAATCATGAAGGATTAAAATATCTGAACAGACCAATAATAAATAAAGATATTTAATCAGTAACCAAAACCCCCCAACGAAGAAAAGCCCAGGCCCCCAGGACCAGATGGCTTCACTTGTGAATTCTACCCAACATTTACAAAAGAATTAACACCAATTCTCCTCAAACTCTTCGAGAAAACTGAACACTCCCAAACTCATTTTACAAGGTTAACATTATCTAATACCAAAGACAGAAAAGGATGCTACAGGAAAACTACAGGCCAGTGTCTGAACACAGATGCAGAAATACTCAACATAATTCTAGCAAACTGAACTTGACAGACAATAATAGGATCATATGCCATGGTCAAGTGGGATTCATCCCTGGAATACAAGAACAGTTCGACATAAGCAAATCAGTAGATCTGATACACCACATTAATAGAATAAAAGACAGAAGTTGTGATTCTCTCAATACATGCAGGGAAAAAAAGCATTTGATACAACTCAACACCCCTTCATGACAAAAACTTTCTATAGGCCAGAGATAGAAGGAGGATGCCTCAACATAATAAAGACAATATATGATAAACCCACAGCTAAGATTATACTCAACAGTGAGAGGTGGAAATCTTTTTCCCCTAAGATCAGGAATAAGACAAGAGTGCCCACTTTGACTACTCGTATCTGACAGAGTACTGGATGTCTCAGCCAGAGCACTTAGTTAAGAAAAAGAAGTAAATGAACGTTTGGGGCTTCATCAAGATAAAAAGCTTCTGCACAGCAAAGGAAACTGTCAACAAAACAAAGAGGCAACCCACGGAATGGGAGAAGGTATTCACAAATGACACTACAGACAAAGGGCTAATATCCAAGATCTATAAAGAACTCCTCAAACCAAACACCCAAAATAACAGATAATCACATCAAAAAGTGGGCAGAAGACATGAACTGACACTTTTCCAAAGAAGACATGCAAATGCTAACAGACACATGAAAAATGTTCATCATCATTAGCCATCAGGGAAATTCAAATCAAAACCACATTGAGATACCACCAGTTAGAATGGCCAAAATCAATAAGACAATAAACAACAAGTGTTGGAGAGGATGTGGAGAGAGGGGAACCCTCTTACACGGTTGGTGGGAATGCAAGTTGGTGCAGCCAGGTTGGAAAAGACTGTGGAGATTCCTTAAGAAATTAACAATAGAGCTACCCTATGACCCTGCAATTGCACTATGGGGTATTTACCCCAAAGATACAGATATAGTGAAAAGAAAGGCCATATGTACCCCCAATGTTATAGCAACAATGGCCACAATTGCCAAACTGTGGAAAGAGCCAAGATGCTCTTCAACAAATGAATGGATAAAGAAGACATGGTCCATATATACAATGGAATATTATGCCTCCATCAGAAAGGATGAATACCCAACTTTTGTATCAACATGGATGGGACAGGAGGAGATTATGCTGAGTGAAATAAGTCAAGCAGAGAAAGTCAATTATCATATGGTTTCACTTACTTGTTGAACATAAGGAATAATATGGAGAACATTAGGAGAAGGAAAGGAAAAGTGAATTGGGGGAAATCAGAGTGGGAGACGAACCATGAGAGACTATGGACTCTGAGAAGCAAACTGAGGATTTTGGAAGGGAGAGGGTGGGAGATTGTGTGAGCCCAGTGGTGGGTATTAAGGAGGCATGTATTGCATGGAGCACTGGGTGTGATGCATAAACAATGACTCTTAGAACACTGAAAAACCAAAATAAAATTAAAAAAAAAAAAACCACTTTGGACAAGGAAAATATCCCAGAATTCTAGGAAACTTGGGGTACAGGATCAACAGCAACATTCAATCAGGAAAAC
Source organism: Lontra canadensis (assembly GCF_010015895.1). Lineage (NCBI taxonomy): Eukaryota > Metazoa > Chordata > Mammalia > Carnivora > Mustelidae > Lontra > Lontra canadensis. The sequence goes on from NW_022631111.1 coordinate 441,166, forward strand.
CTGATCTAATATGAGAGCTTTTTTGAATATTGGGGCATGTGGGGGGAAAAGTATATAAGGTGGTATCAGTGGAGATAACATTAAAGGAGTTTACAGAAAATAAAAAAGAAAGAAGGAAAGAAAAGAAAAGGAATAAAAGAAAAAGAAATAAAAGGCATCCAAATTGGAAAAGAAGAAGTAAAACAGTTTCTGTTTGCTAATGACATGATCATATACATAGAAAATCCTAAAGAAGTCACACACAAAAAAACAAAAACAAAAACAAAAAAACAACTTGTTAGATCTAATAAGTGACTCCTGAAAAGTTTCAGGGTAAAAAATTAACATGAAAAATCAGTTGCATTTCTATACACTAAAATAAACTATCTTAAAAAGAAATAAACAAAATAATCCTGTTCACAATAGCATTAAAAATAATAAAACACTAAGGAATAAATTTAACCAAGAAAATGAAACATCTATATCCCAAAAAACGTGAGACAATGAGTAAAGAAACTGAAGGAGGCACCAAAAAATGGGAAATATTCCATGTCATCGATTAAAATATTATTAAAATGCCCATACTACCCAAAGCCGTCTATAGATTCAATGCAATCTACATTAAAATTCTAATTGTATTTTATACAGAAATAGAAAAAAATCTTAAGATTTTTGAAGACCCCAAATAGCAAAAGCAATCCTGATGAAGAAGAACAAAGCAGGCAGCATCACACTTCCTGATTTCAAGCTAAATTATAAATCTATAGTAATTAAAACCACATGGTACTGGCATGAAAAGAGACACATAGAACAATGGAACAGAATTGAAACCCCAAAAATAAACCCTCGAATATATGGTCAACTCATGTTTGACAAGGGATATAATGCCAAAAGCAGAAGCAACAAAAACAAAAATAAACAAGTGGGACTACATCAAACTAAAAGGCTTCTGCACCATATCCAGTGCTCCATGCAATACATGTCCTCCATAGGGTGTGGTGCATAAACAATGAATTCTGGAACACTGAAAAGAAATTTAAAAAATAAATAAAATGTTTTTAAAAATAAAAAAATAAATAAAAGGCTTCTGCACAAAGTGTAAAGACAACCTACAGAAAGGAAAAAAAAATTTGCAAACCATATATCTGATAAGGAATAAATATTCAAAATATCTAAAGAACTCATACAACTCAACAGTAAAAAGACAAAAAACAAAACCATCATCATCATCATCATCATCATCTAGTTTAAAAATAGGTAAAGGACCTGACTGGACATTTTTCCAAAGAAGATACACAAAAGGCCAATAGGTATATGGAAAGATGCTCAACATCACTAGTCACTAGGGAATGCACCTCACACTTATTAGAAAGGCCATCATCAAAAATACAAGAGATAATAAATGCTGGCATGGGTATGGTGGAAAGGGAACACTTGTGCCTTGGTGGTGAGATTGTAAACTGGTGCAGCCTCTATGGGAAACTATATGGAGATTTCTCAGAATATTAAAAATAGAACTACCGTACTATCTAGCAACTCCACTGCTCTTCACTTCTTGGAATATATCCAAAGGAAATGAAAACAAAAAGAAATCAAAAAGATCTCTGCACCTCTATGTTTATAGCAACATTATTCACAGTAACCATGACATGGAACCTAAGTGTCCATTAATGGATGAATGGATAAAAAAGTTGTGAAATAGATATTCCATTGTGTGTGTGTATGTGTGTAATGCAATATTATTCACCCATTTTTAAAAAAGGAAATCCTACACTTGCAGCAACACATATGGACCTGGAACGCATTATGTTATGTGAAATAAGGCAGACAGAGAAGAACAAGTACTATGCAATCTCACCTCTACATGCAATCTAAGAAAAAAAGTCAAATGACAGGAAATAAATCCCACCAAACTCATAGGGAAAGAGATCAGATTTGTCATCAGAGACGTGGGTGGGAGGAAGAGGTATTGGAACAAAGTGGTCAAAAGGTACAAATTTCTAGTAATAAGATAAGCAAGTCCTAGGGATGTATGTTCAATATGGTGACCATAACCAACACAGCTGTACAGGATGTACAGGGAGGTTGTTAAGAAAATAGATCATAAGAGTTCTCATCACAAGGAGAAATTGTTTTTCTTTTCTTTGTATTGCATCTATGTGAGATGATAGGTTAACTAAGCCCATTGTGGTAGTCCTTTCACAATGTATGTAAATTAAACCATCATTCCATACACTTAAACTTAAATAGTGATGTATGCTGACTATTTCTCAAAACCAGGGGCAGGGGAAGAAAGGCGGAAGTCTGGATTTTACATAGTCTCTTGGTTTTTAGTTCAGTTTTTAAAATCGAAAAACATTATGTAAGTGAAAAAATTCCACATGTGGGCCAGAACTGTCTCATGAACTGTTGGCTTCCAACCTCTGATTCCATCTCTGGCTGGAGAGATTTAGATCAAACTAAACATCCCAACTAAAACAAAACTAGGCTGCGTTGACTGAAAAATTTCCATTCCAGGCAGTTTTCTTGGCACCTTGGTCAAGTGCTGGTCACCCCACTTCCTCGGAGACTTCCTGGGACCCCACACAGAGATACGGTGGAAAGAGCATCTGCCTTGGGAAGGAACTGGGACATTTACCACAGCAAATTCCCTTGGCAGCCAGAGGAAGCTAGAAACCTTTGGAGATATCATCCTTCATACTTAGGCAAAGGTTTTCAACAATAGCTGTACTTTAGAACCACCTAGAGAGCTTTTAAAAAATTATTATTTCCCAGGGCCCCTTCAGGACCAATTTAATTAGAATATGTGAGGATGAGGACCCCAGGTTTCGGGAGTTTGTTAAAAATCCCCAGCTAATTCTAGCATGCGACCAGAGTTAAGAGCTACTCTGTCAAAGCTTTGTAGTCCCAGAAATTCCCCTGCTAAAAGGCAAAATTTTGAGAGAAAAAAAAAATAATAAAACAATACCAGTCATCAACATCACTAGAATGAATTAATTTTTGAAATAATTTCAAAGCTGGCTCATTAGCTGAAGCAGGCAGGGGACTTCTGAGTTTGAAGTCACCACCCATAGAAGACTAGGAGTGAGAAGATGGGGGAACTGGGGAGGACTGTGAGGTGCTGGGTGTCAGGGTAATGTAGGAGGGAGTCACAGGAAGATAGTCCTGTTCAAGTTCACACTTGAGGTTAGCTCACCCATAGTCTAGAAAGTGCTATCTCCCAGGATGAAGGAAGAATTCATCTGCCCACCCGTTTTCAACCCGACAGAGGGCTAGAATCAAAAGGCAACACATTGGGGCCCCTGGGTGGCTGAGTAGGTTAAGAGTCTGACTTCTTCAATTCAGGTCATGATCTCAAGGTCCTGGGACAGACCCTGTGTCAGGCTCCCTGCACAGGGAACCTGCTTCTCCCTCTCCCTCTCCCCATGCTTGTATTCTCTTGCTCTCTCTCTTTCAAATAAATGAATAAAATCTTTAAAATTAAAAAAAAAGTCAACACAGTTATATAGAAACCCCATTACACAGGTGGAGAGGAGACCCAGGTGGACAGAGACTCGCACATCTGTTTCAAAACAAAGAAAACATTGCCTTACAGGGAATAACACCTCAGCTTCAGAACTATGTGAGCTTGAAAAAAAACAGAGTTGACCTTTGGCTTCCAGCCTCCCTGACTTAAATCAGTCACTGGAGGCCCTTGGGCAAGTCATTCAATTTCTCTGGACCTCACTGGTCTTGAAGGACAAGAATAGGAGGCCAGTCTCAAAGGCATTTCCGGGTTCTGGCATTCTGCTATTCTCAGGAAGGTAATTATGCTCCCGAATCTGCCCATTCACCTCTTGACACACCACCCTCTCTCTCATGGGCCTGTTTGGTTACATTTCATGGGCCTGTCAAACCAATCCCTCAACCTCGTCCTCCCAACCTCGTCCCTAGTTCCTGAAACATCGCTGTGATGAGCTGTCACCTCCCTTTGGTCTGGGGTTGTCAGGGGTCTCATGTCAGCTGTGAGACTTCCAATCACTGTGAATCAGTGATTAAAAGTAAGACAAAAAAAAAAAAAAAGAGGAGCCAGACCTTCCATAAACAAGACAAATAAGTATCAGCCAGGGAGAGAGGAGAAATTACGTCCATTGCACAGATGCTCTTAACCAAGAGCTCTTGGACTCTCAAGAGAAGCAAAGATCTACCTCTGACTTTTTTTATTTTGATTTTACCCCCATTGTTTTGCTGCTACACTCAAACTCTGACGCCCTTTCCGTGGTGGGAATGTCCAATGGTAGACGCAGGCAGTGTAGACCTGACACGAGGAAGAGACAGTGAGATATGGGGGCAGAAGCACCTGCCACCCCACAGTTGGGTGAGGCCCAGCAGACTGTTGCAAGGTTATTTCAGAGGACAATGTGAAGGTTACAGACCAAACAGGACCAAAAGGCCAAATGAATTGTCAAAGCGAGGAGAGAAGCCTTGGGGATATCAGAAGCTGATGAACTGAGTGGAGGACTTGGGGTGCCAGGAAGATGAGGGCAAAGGACTATGGGCCCAACAGACAAGAGGGAAGGTGGCACAGACATATGAATGCAGACAGCTGGAGTCTGAAGGGCCAAAAGTGGCGCCACGTGGAGAGGTCACATCCAGTTAAGAGCCCAAATGAAACAGACACCAATGACCAGTAGTTCTTAATAAAAGCAAAGAAACTTCTTTTTTCTTTAAAATCTTTATTAAATCAAATGAAGCTGGGATCCCATGGCGGTGATTTATTGCACTGGGAAAAGGCAGAACAACCAAATGACACATTTTCTTTTACTCCTGGCAAGTGATTAGCCTCTGTATTGCTAAAGGGCCTGTCAGCAGCCCTGTCAAAGAGAAGGAAAACCCAGCTACTTAGAAGTGCCAGATTTTTTGCATTCCTCATTTTCTCCTTTGCCATTAAAGGCATGGTCCTTTCCTTCTGGTCTACTGTCTCTTCGCAAGGAAGACAGGAAGGAAAGATTGGACGTGGCATCATGGAAGTCGTAGATGACAAGATTTGGAACGGGTGTGTTGGAGGGAAAAGAAAGGGCACATCCCCACCCACAAATTCTGCATAATAATCACTGATAATGTGTGCCATAAATCACCTCTGTTATTCCTTGCAGCCACCCTGAGAGGTCCGCTCCTGTTTACAGGGGAAAAAACACAAACTCGCAATGGTTAAGTAACTCACCCAAAGCGGGGCCTGGGGGCTGTCGGGATTTGTATCTAACTCCGCCTGCCTCCAGCATCCGTTCTGGTACTGTAGCAGGTAGCCTCAAAGGGGACCAGTAAGGCAGCATCAACACAGAGCCAGGAATAGAACAGATGCTTCCCAAATGTGAGATTTCTCCCTCTGTGTCTTTTCAGTGAGGACAATTGCACGAATACCATATGGATTAAAGATCGAACACAACTGTGGTTTGAAGAGGGGGCAACTTGCCCTGCAGAGAACATTTGACAATGGAGTCATCTTGGCTTTTGACAACTGAGGTGAGAAAATGTGATTGTCATCTAGTGGGTAAAGCTGGGGCTGGGCTCCATATGCCCCAGTGCACAAGACAGCCCCCCACGAGTAACTGTATGATGTGAAAAGTCAATAGTGACAAGGATGAGAAACCCTGGAATAGATAAGTAAATGTATGGTAGTATGAAAGTCATGACAACGGGTCGCCTAGGTGGCCCTGTCCCTTAAGCGTCTGCCTTTGGCTCAGGTCATGATCTCAGGGTCCTAGGATTGAGCCCCAGGTCCGGCTCTGTGCTCAGCAGGGAGTCTGTTTCTCCCTCTCTCTGCTCATGCTCTCTCTGTCTCTCTTAAATAAATAAATAAAATCTTCAAAAAATAAAAATAAAAAAATTAAATTCATGACAAATATTCCTGTAGAAACTATTTTTTTTTTCAAAAGCACAAGCACATGTAGCTAAATTCATTTTGTTCCTCTCGTATGCCCTGATGCTGACATTCTCTCACTGTCTAAATGAAAACAAATGCTCAGAGAGAGCCAGTGGCTGATGTGGAGTCAAAACATCTGGAAAGAAGTTGAGTCCCCAGAGCTTGCCTGGGCTAACTGTACCCCTAAATGCCCTTCTCACTCCTGATATTACCAGGTTCCTACTCAGTTACTCTCTTCTCCCACCTGTTTCTCCCTAGCCCTTACTTTGATGGATTTTATAAACAAACAAACAAACAAACAAACAACAACAACAAAAACCAGATGACCCAGGGAAGTACAAACTGAGTTTCAACAAGCATAGTTAAATGGAACGTGGCTTGGTAGCTTTCTGGAAGTAAAGCACTGTGCTATTCAACTACTTTTTTTTTTTATGTAATTTTATTTTATTTTAAGTTTCAGTAGAGTTAACATACAGTATCATATGTTTTTTATTAATTATTTTTATTAACATATAATGTATTATTTGTCCCTGGGGTACCCCCCTGGGGTCTGCGAATCGTCAGGCTTACACACTTCACAGCACTCACCATAGCACATACTCTCCCCAGCGTCCATAACCCAACCACCCTCTCCCTACCCTCCTACCTCCGGCAACCCCCAGTTTGTATTGTGAGATTAAGAGTCTCTTATGGTTTGTCTCCTCCTGCCCATCCCATCTTGTTTCATTCAACTACTTTTACCATGTGCTCAGGCCCCAGGTTCTCTGATGCAAGAGAGAAAGCAGTAAGCAAGGTAGACATCGTCCCTGACCCCAAGGGCTCAGATTCTAACAGGGGAGGCTGATAACTAAAAAACTGAAAAGGGTAAAAGGGCAAGTGTAGAGCTGCAGGTTACAGAATATGCAGCATTATAGCATCCGGAAGAAAGAATTTGCTAAACAAGTGTCTGACTGTGCAGGGACAAGGATGAGGGAGTGGCTAACTCCCTCAAGAAAACACTGCTCAATTCACTACTTCTGGCTCTGCGTATGCTCCCCATAAACAGTTCTTCTGTACTTACTACTGTGGACCCCCCAGGGATCTCCTCCAGGCACTAGGTTGTCAACCTGAAGTTCAATTCCATATGAGCTTTCAAATAATAAAAATCCATCTTTCCAAACAGAATCAGCAACTCAGGCTTGCCTTCTCACATTGGTCTAAACTGGTTAAGTCTGATTATATTAGAAGTATACCAGGCAGCTCCCATCTCACGTCAGAACCCCTGAAAATTAAACATCTGGCTTTAAAATATTCAGAGGAAACCAATCCAAGCCTCCCATCAATTTACTAAGATATATTAAAAACTATGAGATTTTGTCGTTAAATGCTCATGACATCCTGGATGACTCAGCTATTGTCGTGGAGCCAACTGGAAGTCGCTGGATGTGTGTGCGGTTACCCCTCACCCTTCTATTGATATCTGTTGTGCTCAGCAAGACGTCCACCTGGGATTCTACCACCTAGTCTGGAATACACTACAACTTGAGACTTAATGCATAACTTTGTCTAAAAACTGTATTGGATTGGATTTTAGAGGATACGATTATAAAATTTTCTTCTATAAACATTGGCCAAAATCATACTTAGAAATATGTAGGTTATATGAGTTTGAGTAATAAAAATCAAGAGGTGGACATATGAGAACATGTTAGCTGAGATGATGTTAGTGTGATATGGGTGTGTATACACCCATACCCATAAACACATACACACACACACACACACACACCTTTGTTCTGTCTTACCTCATCATGTGACTTCCATGAGTCTCTGTGTTAGTCATTCTGTGGATTCCCCTCCAGCAAACATTCCCTGCCACACTACACCTGATCTCTGCCCAGCAGGCCAGCCCTCCAGACTGCATCACCCAGGTTCCTTGCCCTGTGGCTTCTGACTGGATCTAGCCAACAAGGGGCCCCAGAAAAAGATGGGAGAATAGGAAGAAAAAAAGGAAGGTTTGAGTAGGTATTTCCTGCCTTTCCACTTGGCCATAGTCTTGACAATGGCTATTCCTCTAAAGCCATGGTGCTATGGGTAACCTCTCCCCTAGGCTACAGTGCTCATATAACTTTATAACTGTCACCTGTACCTCCCTTTTCAGGTCTGGGGTGGTGGCAGGAATAGCCTCCCACTATCACTTGTCCTTCAGTCTGTCACCATTTTCTGTCACTCCCCTTAATTTTGCCCACTCACCCATAAAGTCTTGTCATGGAGCTATCTTTAATTAAACCTCGGGCCTGTGCTCTCTGTTTCCTATCAGGAATCCAACTAAGACTCTTCCTTGCCACTTCATTATAACCTCTACATGGGCAAAGTAAGCAATATCACTTTTATATATTTTAGCTATTTTTTTTTTTCAGACACAGCAATCCAGGGAAAAGTTTGGGAGGCTTATAGAGATCCTTGGCATGCAAGACTTGAATAGTAATTAGTAATTAGTAATAGTACTAATAGTAGTAGTAAGTGGTTGTAAAAACAATGGCAAAAGCTAAAATGTTAGTGCCTACTGTGTGCAAAGTCCTATGCCAGACAATTTACATTTACTATCTCATTAAGTTCCCATAACCTACAAAAGATTTTTCATTGTTTATAGATAAGGAAATTGAATTATAAGTAAAAGCCACATAACCCATTAGTGGCAGAAGCAGGATGTGTACCCAGGTCTGATTCAAAAGCCATTAATCTAACAACAACAACAAAAATCTAGGGATGTCTGGGTGGTTCAGTTGGTTAAGTGTCTGCTTCAGCTCAGGTCATGATCCCAGGGTCCTGGGATTGAGTTCCACATCCAGCTCCCTGCTCAGTAGGGAGCCTGCTTCTCTCTCTGCACCCCCCCCATCTCCCTGCTTGTGTGCTCTCTCTCACTCTGACAAGTAAAATTTTTTTAAGAAAGTCTAAAAAAAAGTCAGTCTTTCTTTCCATTATACCTCTTATTTATATATCTATAATAGAACTCCTTCTGTTGCACGTGGTGGGAACCCGCAACTCATAAGGCTGACAACCTATAAACCAGGAGGTTCTAAATGTACCACAAAAACTCTCAAAATCAAAACAAGAGCTTACCAACCGGGTTTGGAAAGCACAACCCCAACCGTCTAATCCCCCTCCAGCTCTACTCTCAATTCAATGTCTAAGGAAACTGAACAGGACTCAGATACCCCCAGGACTATGTCTGTCTCTTTTCTTCACTTCTCTCTAACACCAGCTTTCTCTCCTCCGGTGGGCTTCTCCATGAGAAGTCTCATATACTGCATGAGACTGGGTATATGAGATGAAAAATCTGGTACCAGCCAAGCAAATATAGGGTTCATAACACATTAAATTAGTCAGCGTCTCACAGACTCATCCTTCCAATTTGCCAGAAGGCAAGAAAGGGCTTTTCTCCAGTTACTTGTGTTAAAAAAAAAAAAAAAAATCCCAGGGATGGTCTCTGATTGGCCAAGAATGAGTCACATGTCTACCCCTTAGAAAAATGAGTACAGCCAGAGGAATAATCAAACTGTGACTAACGTGGCCACCCCTGTGTGTGGGAGACAGCTGATGATTTCCTTGATTGGCAGCTTGCTTGAGTAGCATAAGAATGAGAGGAAACTAAGCCAGAGGAAGGGAAAGGGACACTGGGCAAACAACTGCAATAGATAAACATTATGAAGTCCTTTCAAGTTACGTCTGTAAATGCATTTCTCACCTTGGAAGTTTAAAAGAAAGATGACTGTCTGAACTTGACTTGACCCCTTGCAGCCTTTACTTCTCTACTTTTTCTGAGCACTGTATGAGATGAAACATCAGGTACCAGCAAAGTGGGGCAGAAGATGTAATGATTAGACCATTAAGATTCTCGGACTTTGAACTTCCAGTGGATAAGTCCTCCAAGATGGCATGTGACCAAGCAGACTAAGGTGACTGAATTCAGTCTAGACACAGGGAAGCATATGGAGAATGACAGCCCCTAGAAATCCAGTCCAGAGGTGAACTGAGTAGTATAATGAGAACATAAAGCAAACAACAACAGAAAATAGTAGATAATAACAATTGACTCTTGCCATATACCAGAACATATTCTAAGTGTTCTGTGTATATAAACTAAGTAAATCTCCATAGCAACACTACAAGGTAGAGATTACAGTCTCATCCCCAAAGTGAGTTTCAGTAATGTGCCCAAAGTAAGTGATTGAAACCCAGGCAGTCATGCTCCAGAACTCACACCGTTAAGCACCACACCACAGCCTGTAGTGGGAAATCATCTGAAACGATTACAGCAGACCTGAACTTGCCTAATCATTGGATTGTCATTGTAAATATGAAAAAGTGAAAGAAAAGCTGCCTCCCATCTCCCATGTATACTCACAGATGTCCCCTTGCTAATAAAGCAATGTCAAGTGATAGATTTCTTAAATAGGACACACAAAGTACACATCAGGAAAATACTAGCCAATAAATTCGACTATATTGATATATTTGACAATATAACACTTGTCCATAACAATAAGCATCAGAAACAAAATTCAGAGATAAGTTACAGACCAGAAGAAGCCTTAGTAGTGCTGAAAACCAACAAAGGATTAAAAACTTAAATTAAAAAAATTTTTAAAATTACTAGAAATTAATAACCCAAGGGAAAAACAGACAAAGCCGAAGAAAAGGTGTTTTTGGAAGAGGAGACCCAGTGGGTCAATAAGCATATGAAAAGACTGCCCGCTTTATGAGTAGTTGGGAAAAGGGAAATCAAACACCAATGATAAAGCATTCACACCCATCCAATGAGCAATAGAGTTCAAGACTCACAAGGCCCGGTGCCTGCAAGGAGGCAAGGAGATGGGAGCCTCATATCCTGATGGGGGAAGGGGGTGGGTGCACGGCAGAAAAAACACAACCTCTTTGGAGAACAATTTGACAATACCTGCTATGGTTAAAGCATCCACCCCCTTACACCCAGCAATCCCACACACAGTTACGTGTCCTCGAATCACTCACACGGCTGCAGGAGGAGACATCCACAAGAATGTATGCAGGGGGTTTGTAATCGTCTGATATTTCAAACAACTGTACATTGCAAACCCCAGGGCAGTCATCAATTAATCATGGCATATTCCTATAGAGGAAGATTCCATAGCAGTTCAGAGGAAGAAAGGGAAGTAATATGCATCAAAATAGATAGAAAATACAGTATTAAATGAAAAATGGAATTACACCATGTGAAGAGTTTAATGCCAATTGTGTACATTTTAATTTCCATACAATACATACAGTACAAAATGTAATGGTATCACATACCATCTAAAATATGTTTATATTTCTATAAACATATAATTGAATTTTTCACTGAATTAATATAATATTTAAGCTTGAAGTTTATGCAGTGTATAATTTTATACAATTGTGTGTAGTATGTATAGATTGTATTTATATTAAATATAAAATTTAATTCACATTCAGTATGAACTTATGTCTTTTAAGTTTATAACATTTTATGTGCATATGAATATATAATAAGAATGTGAAGTACACATAGAATAGTTATAAACATTGTTGTCGCACTCACCTCTGGGAGAAGGCTGGATCTGGGAGGGCTACAGAAGAAACTTAAATTATATTTATAATGTTTTATTTCTTAAAGGATAAATAAATCTGGGGAGAAGGTACATGAGTGTTATATTTCTATTTCTACTATTTCTTTCATTTTGAAATTTTTGTGTAACAAAAATTTCTATTAATACCTCCACATTTTACTCTTTTGAGAGAAACAAGGGCCAGGTTGAGCTTCTGAGGGTGGTGAGTGGGTTGTGTCCGTACCCGGAGAAAGAGGTCAACACTTGCGGGACGAGGGCCCTGTGGACCGACCTTGCCAGAGATGGAAAGAAGGCTTTCGGAACATTCTCAAACACAACTCCCAAAAGAGACTCAGGGCTCTGGGAGGCCAGGAAACTTCAAAGCAACCAATGCAGAGAAGATCTTTCTGAATAATGGAAGATAATCCAAAATCCATTTCAATTTAGCTTAAGAAAATATATCAATGCGTTCATGGTAAGGCGGAGATATCTGATATTCTGAGAAGTCACAATGCAGTCAAATTCTGAAATGGAGTGCTGGTTTAAGGAAGAGTTTGCAAGTGGGCAGCTCCCTGCCCTCCCACTGGGCAGCCTCCCCTGTGCAGAAATGAGCTGGAGACTGTCAGCTCCATCTCTCAGGCAGAAGCACATGAGGCTCCTTTTGGACTTGGTTCATGGACCTTTGGGCAAATCATTCTCTTCTCTGAGCTTTTCCATGTGTGAAACACATGCATGTATGCTTGTATGTGTGTGTGTGTGTGCATGTGTGTGTGTATACACAACTTTTCTCCGGAGCTGCTCTCTCTGTTTCATACAATTAGGATTATCCCCATAGAGCTCTTGCCAATAACATTAATAAAGGAATTTAAATGAGCTAAATAATGGGGGTTGAGGAGCTGGGGCCAGGAGTCATCCAAAAGCATCCATCCATCATAATTACCTGGAGAAGGGTCGGACCTCTTCCTTCCTACTGCCTGGGCAACTTGTTTAACCTCTCTGCCTCAATTACCTCTTGAGTAAAAACAGAATAATATCACCTCCCTTTTATCATTGAAGGGAGAAAAAAATGAGATAACATATGTGAAATCATATATAGAACTTCTAAAATAGTAAGTATTCAGTAAATGAGAGTGTCTGTATGTTTATGTCTGCATAAGTGTTTATCCACACGCATTCGTGTCGGCAGATGGGTATTTATCTCTCTGGGTTAATCTCCATTTCTCCAAGCAGTCTTGAATCTGCCTGCAAGTATTCAAGGGAAGAAAACAATGATAAGATTTATCAAGTGAAGTTTCCCAGGCTGCCTTCCTTACTTCAAGGGGAGTGAGTACTGGGGCATGGTTTTCAGTTTTCACAGCAAAGCAGTCTCAATACCCCTCCCATGACAGAACCTGGGGATACATGTTTGTCAGAGTTCTTCTCATTGGCCTTTTTAATTGTGTGGGCCTCCCCTGTTAGGATTATAAGATGCTCATGGATGGTGTGTTTGATATTGGCGGGGGGGGGGGGGGGGGGGGCAAGAGACAAGACTCTCAATTTCCTTTCTTTGTATCCTCTTGACAGCCAGTAGCTATCCCAGGGCCCTACCTCTGATTTCATTGGTCCTTGAGAGCATGTGAGCCAGGCCTCAGATCCCAGACCCCAGGCTCCCTTTAGCCTCCATCTCTCTGATCCCCATGTCCATTGTCGACTCAACAATGTTCACTCATTTGCCCCAAGTTTTCCCTTTTACTCTGTAACCTAAAGTAAATAAAAGTCTTAGTCCAAAGTTGAGCTGTGCACTAAATGAAACCTTTAAAATTTTTTCCATAGTCCAACTTTATTCCTAAACTTACTATTCCTAAAATGGAGTAACAAAACAATTTCCATGAGCTAAAAGTAACCTCTTAGAGGGGGTAATTCCATCTGGTTAGCCTTCAGTCTATAGGGTCAACTTATCCCACCTACTGGGCTTTCGGGTTTATGGGAAACTGTTGCCTGCTGGCTGGGTTGGTTCCCAGGAAACCCTGAATTTCCATGTAAGACCCTTCTGCTCAAATGCAACACACCTGCCTCTTCTCTGGGTCTTACCTTCTTAGAGAGGATCCATGAGAGAGAGGCAACACAGGTCCTCTCTCATCTTGGAGACTCTATCTTGGGTTGTGCCCTGACCATCACCTCCGAAATCTATTTTAGAGACCCACTATCTTCCCATTTCTCATCACCTGCTTCCTTATTCTCTTTCCTCAATCTAGGATATCATTTTCCAGCCTCAAAATTCAGAAATTACCAGGGAGGGAAAAAGTTGATCACTATTCTAAACATTTGATCTCACCATAAATGTCATTTGTGTCCAGATCCCAATATAAATGAAAGTGGAAGAAACAATGTTACTAATTCCTTTCATCATGCACATGACCCTCTGAGTTCCATCTGGGTCCCAGGCACCCTGGGAGGCTCTGGAGAGACAGAGATGAATAGAACAAGGCCTCTGTTCTCTAGGCACTCCCAATCTAGTGGGGGAGAAAACCAAAAAAAAAAAAAAAAAAAAATTGCAATGCAATATGTAAGTGCGATGAATATGAACTCATCAGACCAAGGAGGGAGAGTTCAATTCACTGGTGGGTGGGCAAGGTGTCCCAGTCAGTTTGGCTGCTGTAAGAAAGTACCACATAGACTGGGTGGCTTACAAACAACAGAAATTTATTTCTCACAGTTCAGAAGTCTGGAAGTCCAAGATCAGAGTGTTATCATGGGTAAGTCTTGGTGGAGACCCTCCTCCAGGTTCTCCTCATATCCTCCTCTGGTGAAGAACAGACAAAACTCTCTGCAGTCCCTTTTATAAGGTCACTAATCCCTTTCAGAAAGGCTCCACACTTGTGACCTAATCATCTCCCTAAAGCTCCACCTCCAAATACCACCCCATTGGAGGCTAGGATTTCCACGTATGAATTGTGGAAACACAAAAACAGTCCATTGAAGATGGTGAGAGTGATTCAGAAAGTCTTTCCAGAATGGATGCCAAAAGGCCCACCTAACCAAGAGTATCCCTCCTTCCCCTTCCTGCAGGCACCATTAACCATACTCATAAAATTTCAATGCCATTTTCCCCCTGGGATTGCTACTTAGGCAAGCCTTAAAAATAAACTTGTAGAGGCATTATGTTATCAGGAAAGAGTAACACATTAGCCTACAAATATACTAGAAGGATTTATTTATGATTAATTATTAATATGACCCATCTCCCCCTACTAGCAACTGCAAGTTTGAAGGAGGGCCAGCTCATAATTGAAGGGAAAACAAAAAGATGGCTTGCACACAGGCACTGTCTTGGCTTCCCTGGAAGTAGGATCTGAGTCCAGGATTCTTATTCAAGTGGTTTCTGAAATAGTGCTCTCAGAAGAGAGCAAGGGAAGCAGGATAGGCCAGGGAAACAAGCTAAGCAAGGAGGTGATCTCAGGAGATACGAATTTTGGTCTTATTCAGGATCACTTCCACCATAAGACAAGAAGAAACAGAGGAAGGGATAGTGCAGGACCACCACCTGATTGAGGAGGCTCCCACTGGCAGTGGGTGGTTGTCAGCCCCTACTCCAAGCAGGGATTGCACACCCCTCAAACAAAGGTGGGTGGGCATCAATTATATCCACTACAGGCCAGGGTCCAGCAGGGAGCCTGGAAGGCTTGGAAGAAAAAAGGGAATGAGGCTCAGAAAAGGAAAGGGAACATTGCATAAAGGTGCTAGTGTGCGTGTGTGTGTGTGTGTGTGTATGAGTGTGCACGCATGTATGTTCATACATGCACACATGTGATGACTTTCCCATCAACCTGAGAGAATCCTAATAGTTCCTAATGAACTCTCCATTCCCACTCTGACTTCGCCCTGAGGGAAGGGACTGTTTCTCCCACCTCTTTCTGCACTTGTCCGGTGCTCAGCCTTGAAAGGCTTTAGAATCTAGCTGTGGGAAGTGTCCCTGATAGGTCCCCCAATAATGGGCCCGTGATGAAAGGAGAGAGACTGATACAAAGCAAAGGTCAAGCAAAGCTTTATTTCATGCCAAGCATCGAGAATCAAACCGACCAGTTGGGGCCATCTCTTACAAAGAGGCGACTCCTCCCAGCCTCACAGACTAACTTTTATAGAGCAAAGGCCATGTGGTTCGGCCTGGCCACACACAGGTGGCCAATGAGATTGCAACATACAGAGAAAGCTGCACAGTCACGCTAGGTCACACACGGGTGGCCAATTGAATTTCAATTTACCCTAGTAGATATTTGAACTAGCCTATCACCTTGGTCAGAATTGGCACCCAAAAGGGGCCCACTCTCCCTAGTAGCCAGGGAGACAGTATGTGCACCCCACCGATTGGATGTCTCCACCTGGCCTGACCCACCCTTGTATCTGGGCTTTGCTACCTGGGACTGGTTTCCTGGACTTGCTTTTAAGTAAGTTCCTCTGGGAGGGGCAGGGTCAATCTAAGTTTACTGCATAAACAACAAAATGGCTCCCTCTGGCTAAGTAGGCCCTTACAGTCCCAAAGCCCTGATATGCTTTCTTTCAACTGTGATGGCAAGACCCCAACTCCTGGTTCTCCAGGTCACGAAGTGCTGTCGACAGTCTCTGTGTCCACTACTAGCCCCTGACAGCCATTTTCCCTTGACTCTCTAGAAATGCTAGCACTACCTAAAACAAGGCATTTACACAAAGTTGCAAATATGGTCAGGGTGAGATGTTGCCAGCCCTCACCTCCAGATGGTCTTCTGTTTTCTCCTCAGTGGAGCCAGCCTTAGGTTGCTGCTGAGAAACAAATCCACAGTCCAGCTCTCAGCCAGAAACTATCACGGCCATGCTGGGAAATTGGCCTTGGCCTTAGGCATGGGGTGGGGGGTGGGGAAGGCAAAACAAATGTGGGCGTTGACTCTTCAGAATTCTCAGGGACTAATGGTTGTACAAATGAACCCCCCCAAAAAATTCTTCAGATATATTATTAGGTATCATCGTTCATAAAGTATGCCCCACCTGTCCTGGGATTCTTGGAGATATACCAAAGTCTCTCCTTCCAAAATAAAATATTAGACATTTTCCCAGTTCAAATAAGTTGCCAGATTCAAATAAACTAGATTAACAGATATTTCACTATTTATATCTCCTTTCCATTATATTTTCTTAAACCTTGGTTGTCTGCTTGTTTGCTAGTAAATTCTACTAAGCAACAAAACATATAAAGCTCTATCAACTAGCTATTAATAGAAAACTTCAGGAAAAGGCAGTTACATTTGGTTCATGCTTACTGAATGAGTAATCACAGTCCTAGTTTTGCATTCCAGACAGAGAATACTAAAATACTCACTGCCATTTTTAGCCCTACTATGCTCTAGGCCTTGGGACACTGGACAGTTGAATATTCTCCTGTGTAATTTAGATACAGTGACCCCTATCTTACAAACAAATGCATGAACAGATCAATAAATGGAGATGCAGAAAGTCACAAGTTAATTAAATATTTGTACAAAATTAATTAAATATTCATGCACCAAGAGAATTTATGGTGGTGAGCACCTGCCACAAAAAGTCCTGATGTAGACTTGAGGTCAGCTAAGGCATCCCTGAGGAAGTGATATGTGACACCAGTTCTGAAGGAGCAGGCATGAGACGAGGGAACACAGGAAATCACTTCAGCAAACCCCGTGCTGACCAGGGTAACTGCTTTGGAAAAGAGCTGGGAAGTTCCTCAAAAAATTAAATATAGAGTTACCCTAGGACCCAGCAATTCCACTCCTAAGAATGCATCTAGGAGAAATGAAAACATATGATCACGCTATAGCTTGTGCACAAATGTCCATGCAGCATCACTGAGAAAAGTCAAAAAATGGGAACAACCCAAAGGTCCATCAGCTAATGATTCGGTACACAAAATGTGCCCTATCCTTACAGTGGAAATCAATATTCGGCAATAAACAGGATTGAAGAACTGACCCAGGCCATCACTGGTATGAACCTTGAAAGCAATATGCTAAGTAAAAGAAGCAAATCACAAAGAGGACATACTGTATGTTTCTGCATATAAGAATTGTCCAGAATGGGCAAATCCAGAGAGACAGAAAATAGATTAGTGGTAGAGGGAGACAAACCGTAAGAGATTCTGAATCATAGCAAACAAACAGAGTTGCTGGGGGCCGGGGGGGGGGGGTGCGCAGACAGGGTAACTGGGTGATCAATGGGCATTAAGGAGGCCATGGGATGTAATGAGCACTGGGTGTTATATGAAAATGATGAATCACTAAACTCTACCTATGAAACTAATAATACACTATACGCTAATTAATTGAATAAAATATGTTAGTGGTAGCCAGGGCTGAGGGAGGGGGGAAATGGGGACTGACTGCCAGGAACGTGGGATTTGGAGGAAAAGATAAGAATGTTCTAAATAGATTTTGGTGATGGTTGGGCGAGTCTGTGAGTATATAACAAATTGTACGCTTTAAGTTGTTGAAATGATGTGTGGCTTCAACTCCATCTGGGACAGAAAGAAAATTGCCTAGTTGAAAAGGTGGAGGTGAGCTCAGGGCTCAGGCTGGATAAAAGAACTTCATGTCTTCACAGTCTCTCATGGCTGGGTCAGGTTAGAGGTCTGTTTTGCTCCCTGCTTAGTGGGTAGATGACAGACAGAAACACGCTGTCCCAAATGGAGAATAGTGTCCGCTGGGCCCCATACTGAACTACTGAACCACAGGCTTTAAGCAGAGTCTTTTTCTGAAAGACAATTTTATAAAGCTAGTGAGAAATTCTAGAAAGAGTAAGAGAGACAAGGAGAGACAAAATGTGAGCAAAAGTGGCAAACAGAGACAATCCCAGACCTACACCATGAGAGCTTTTTGGAAAACTTTACTTCTCCCACATACATTCCCCCCAGGGTTGTGTTTATTCCATTCCCAGTCTTTCTCTCTTCTTTTCTTTTCTTTTTTTCTTTCTTTTTTTTTTTTTTTTTTTTTTTTTTGGTCTTTCTCTTTTCAAGTCAGAAGAAATTCACCCTCTCATGTCTCCCTCAGAGTGTTAGCATTTGCTGGGATTTGCCCTGCCCCCGGGACTGGAGGGTGAAATGTTCCCAAGTGGCTTCAAGATGTTGGAGAACATAAAAGTGACCCCCTGACAAAGTGGAGCACTGTCACACACGGAGGAAGAGGTGGTAGCCTGGGGCTCCAAGCAAACTTAAAGAAAAAAAAATGTTATTTCATTATGGAAGGAAGGAGGGGAGGGAGGGAAGAAGAAGGGAAGGAGGGAAGGAAGGAAGAAAAGAAAGAAGGAAGGATAGGAAGGGGAAAAGGAAGGTTCAAGTGCTGGCTAGCCCTGTTTTCGAGCTGACAGTTTATCACCTTTCCTGAAATTTCTACCATTAGAGTCAATTTGGGTGTTAAAGTTCCCTTAAACTCAATGAAAAAGAACTCACGCACTGCCTTTCACTCCTCATGCTGTGTGCAAACACAGAGCGGTCATAATGACTTATATTCAAATCCCTGACCACACTACTTTCCTTAATGTTCTCTGCTGTCACTGTAGTCATTAGCGCTGCAGCTACATTAGCTAAATTGAGCAGCCCAAATGCAACACCTTGCCCACCCCCCAAATAAAAACACCGTACACTCTGCTCACATTAAGTAATGATTTGCAGTGTCCTTCTCCCTTCTCTGGCTCACAACTCTGCCAACAACATTTCTTAATGCAAACAGTAAAGACTGAATTACAAACGTGATCCAATTTTACTCTGCATAATTAGTGGATTAGACATCAGAGAAAATCCACTTATTTTCATAGCTCATCCAATTTCCCACTTCCAGCTCCCCGCCTCCTCCACCATCCCACACTCAGAGGTAAAGTCTCTAGAAGCACAAAGTGAGAAAGGGCTTTATTTCTAAAGCGTCGTTACGGCTATCAAATTCATTTTTAAATGACTCCCAAGTATGATCTTTTCTCAGCTGGGATTTTTCCCCTAAGAAAACAAAGCCAGGGATCTGAACTACAGCACCTGAGTCAAAAGTATATCATTGAAGGCTAATTTTTTTTTTTTTTTTTTTTTTTTTTTTCCAGAGATCTTGGAACAAACTGTCGGTAGCTGAAAAACACCAAGGCACTTGGGTTCAGCTTGGCTTGGCTTATGGAATCAGATGGCTTGGGCTTAATTCTTGCCAATGCCAACTGTTTAATTGATTTTCTTATCTCTACAATGGGCATGGTGGTGAGTGTTAAAAGAGATAATATCTATAAAGTTCTTGGAACAATGTTTGGGACATAGCAAATCTTCCAAACTATTTGCATGATTATTCTATGCCTAGAGTCCAACTGAAGAGAAAAGGCATCCCCAGCTCAGACTCCCAGCCCACCCCAAACATCAGTGGAGATCTGCTCCCCGAACTGTGACAGAACCCTGAGCCCCACCCATGGCAGCTTGGAAGGTTCACAAACATGTCATCCATCCACTCAGAACTGGCACAAATTGCCAGAGATGGATCCCCAAAATGGCTCTCTTCGGTATGGCAAAGTCTTTGCCGATGAAACAAATAGAAGATACTATGTCACTGCCCACAAGGCAGGGGCAGAAGTGGGGGCAGGGAAGAGGGGAGAGCTAGGAGAGGAAACAGGACTTCTCGCATTTTCTCCTGTATCTCTTCCCTCTCAAATGTCTTCACCAGCCACCTGAGGAGAAAATCAAAATCCCAACTTCTGAGCTGCTGAGCACTTCCTCTTGCCAAACAGCAATCCATTTGGGGAGCACTCATGTTACCTGAGCATCATAAGTATGACTGCTGCCATAGAAGTGCATGAGGTGGTTTTCCCAAGACAACTCTCGGAGGTAAATGCTAGTATTACTTTTGTTTTATAAATGAGGAAACCAAGGTCCAGAGGCAAGTAAATGTCTGAGGGCACCCCGCTTTTTTCTGACAGAATGGCAGCTGCAAATCCAAACCTATTGTCCACAGAGCACATAACTCTTCCCCACAAGGCCCTGTTTCCTTGGAGCTTCCTAGTGGGTGCATGGGCATCAAGACCAGGATTGGAAAATTGGAACGGACTGAGTGAGGGGTAGTGCTTCTATTGTTCTAGCAGGAAGGGCCAGCGTGTCCTGGGATGAAGCATGGAAAGTTTCCTCTCAGTAAACACAAGGCTCTCCTCCAAAAATGTTGTGTCTACATGTCACCTCTCAGCTCAAACCTACCCCTTTTCTGCTGAAATAAGCACAAAGAGCTTTTGCATTCATTCAGTATGTTCATGCTGGCTTCGGTATATAGTGGGCTCTCAGAAAACAGGTGACATAGTAAGCTTCTAGAATAAAATTCTTTTCCATGTAATCCTTCTTAACAAATGTTCGTTGCCTTGGGGATCCTGGGTCAGGATCCTGACCTGGGTCAGGTAAGCATCCTACTCTTGATTTCGACTCAGGTCATAATCTCTGGGTCATGGGATCGAGCCCTGAGCTGGGCTCCATGCTCAGCAAGGAATCTGCTTAAGATTACCTCCCTCTCCCTCTCCCTCTCCCTCTCCCTCTGTCCCTCCCCCTGCTTGCACTCCTGCTTTCTCTCTCTCTCTCTCTCCCCCTGTCTCTCTCAGATAAATAAATAAATACATCCTAAAAAAAATTTTTTTTTTATTGTTCATTGCCTTCACAAGACACCATGCTCAGTGCTACACTGACAGGAAGGTCTAAGACATTATCCCTGACCTCAAAAAGCTTGCAATCCAGTGAGGTCCCATGGCAGAATGTCAAGTCTAAGGAACGTACAGACTGGGGGTTCTAAGGAAGATGTAATTCACAGGGATAGGAAGATTCCTAAGATTAGCTGGAGGAGGTGGCACTTAGTGATGACCAGCAAAAGTATCAAGGCTCCTAGCTCCATTCTGCACTCTGGAAGTTAACCTTTACAGAGAGGTGGAACATCAACAACCAAGGAGATAGCATGAGTAAACAAACAAAATATCCTAAAAGAGAGTTCTGATGATTGGAAACAGAGACCGGAGTTTTGGGCGAGTTTTGCCAGCATTGGCTTTAGGAGACATAACCAAAGAGACTGATGGAGGTTCTTGGACCTGTCTGTGATCTAAATATAGATCTTCTGGATTTATCTTTAGTTTCTTTGGGCGACTTCCTTATGAGAAGAGAGAATCTTCCTTGTAAATCTTAAACTGACTTTGTAAGAACATGAGCCCTGAAGTCAGACAGACCTAGGTTCAATTCTGCCCTTCTGTACTTACTAGCCATCCTAGTCTCTCTGTGTCCCCAGCTCTCCTTCCTGGAAGATGAGGTCATTATGAGGAATAGATTAAAAAAAAAAAAATCCATGCAGATGCCTAACACAGAGGCTGGCACAGAGCAGGGAATCAATAAATATTAACTCTCCAGTTCTGCTAATAACTGGTTTCATTTGCCCTTCAGCCAGGCAAGAGTTTTTGCCAGGACTCAGAGATGAGACCTTGGCAACAGGGAGACTCGAGGGCATGGAGTCTTGAAACCTTTGTTCCATCCGTTACATTCATCCATCTATCTCCCTCCTTGAGAAATGCAGCTAGTGAGGAAGAATTACCCAGAGGCATCAGCTCTCTGGTGGCTTTGAGGAAACTGCCTGTTTCCCCTTTAATAACAAAGAAAAAAATTAACAAAGACCTTGTACAAACACACTCAAGTCTGTGAAGAACATTACCTTTCCAACTAACAAATGAAAAGATGATTTGACTGAATGTTTCAAATTGATTCAGAATCCTTTAGATGGAGGCTGGGAACCTTTTTTCTATAAAGACCAGTAGTAAATGTTTTAGGCTTTGTGGGCCTTAGAGACCTGGTCACAAGTATGCTGCTGTGCCATGGTGGGAGGAAAGCGGCCACAGACAATATATGAATGAATGAGCTTGACTGTGTTGCAATAAAACTTTATTTATAGGCACTGAAATTTGATAATGGGATCATTATCATGTAACACCAAATATCTTTTGATTTTTCTGCCAAATGACATGATTTCCCTCCTATGTGGAATTTAAGACACAAAAAGAGGGAAAAAGGAAAAAAGAGAGAGAGAGAGAAACCAAGAAACAGATTCTTAACTCTAGGGAACAAACTACTGGTTACATGAGGAAACATGGCAGGGGGTGTGGGGGGATAGGTGATGGGGATTAAGAGTACACTTATCATGATGAGCACTGAATAATGTATAGAATTGTTCAATCACTCTATTGTACACCTGAAACTAACATAACACTGTAGGTTAACTATACTGGAATTAAAATTAAAAATTTAATTCAAAAAAACCAACAACAACCATTTAAAAATGTAAGAAGTTGGGGCACCTGGGTGGATCAGTGGGTTTAAACCTCTGTGTTCAGCTCAGGTCATGATCTCAGGGTCCCCCTCCCTCTCTGCCTGCCTCTCTGCCTACTTGCGATCTCTGTCTGTCAAATAAATAAATAAAATCTTTAAAAAAGAAAAAAAATGTAAGAAGTCATTCTTAGCTTACAGGGGTGTACAGAAACAGGAAGGGGACAGGATTTGGTTCATGGTCATTTGCTTGCCAACCCTGACAAGGACCCCTTGGGCCTTCAAAAAATCTCAGGAAATCTCTTGTCCAACCCCTATATTTGGAGTTGAATGTCAGAGCCATAGAGGGAAAGTGACTTGTCCAGGCCAGCTGGGTCTCTCAGATCCATGTAAGAAACTCAACAGAGGGTCTTCCTTTCTCCACATCCTCTCCAACATTTGTTGTTTCTTGCCTTGTCAATTTTTGCCATTCTAACAGGTGTAAGGTGGTATCTCAATGTGGTTTTGATTTGAATTTCCCTGATGGCTAATGATGATGAACTTTTTTTCATGTGACTGTTAGCCATTCATATGTCTTCTTTAGAGAAGTGTCTGTTCATGTCTTCTGCCCATTTTTGACTTGATTATTTGTGTTTGGGTGGTGAGTTTGAGAAGTTCTTCATATTTTGGGTACCAGCTTTTATCTGTAGTGTCATTTGCAAATACCTTCTCCCATTCCGTGGGTTGCCTCTTTGTTTTGTTGACTCTTTCCTTTGCTGTGCAGAAACTTTTATCTTGATGAAGTCCCAAAAGTTCATTTTCGCTTTTGTTTCCTTTGCCTTTGGAGATGTGTCTTGAAAGAAGTTGCTGTGGCTGATGTCAAAGAGGTTACTGCTTATGTTCTCCTCTAGGATTTTGATGGATTCCTGTCTCACATTGAGGTCTTTCATCCATTTAGAGTTCATCTTTGTATATGGTGTAGGAGAATGGTCAAATTTCATTCTTCTGTATATGGCTGCATTGTACTACTGGGTATTTACCCCAAAGATACAGATGTAGTGAAAAGAAGGGCCACATGCACCCCAATGTTCATAGCAGCAATATCCACAATAACCAAACTGTGGAAAGAGCTGAGATGTCCTTCAAAAGATGGATGGATAAAGAAGATGTGGTACGTAATACAATGGAATATTACTCAGCCATCAGAAAGGATGACTACCCAACTTTTGCATCAACATGGACAGGACTGGAGGAGATTATGCAGAGTGAAATAAATCAAGCAAAATCAATTATCATATGATTTCACTTATTTGTGGAACATAAAGAATAGCATGGAGGACATTAAGAGAAGGAAGGGAAAAATGAAGGGGGGGATTTAAAGAGGGAGATGAACAATGAGAGACTATAGACTCTGGGGAAAAAACTAAGGGTAACAGAGTGGAGGGGGCTGAGGAGATGGGTGAGCCTGGTGATGGGTATTAAGGGGGGCACATATTGTATAAAGCACTGAGTGTTTTACACAAACAATGAATCATAGAATACTACATCAAAAATTAATGATATACTGTATGATCAGTAACATAACATAATAAAACTTTAAAAAATTAAAAATTTTAAAATTAAGGGGAAAAAAAGCTCAACAGAAAGAGTATGGCTGGTAAACACCAGGCACTTATTGGCTTGAAAACAGAAAAGTCACTTTTTTTTTCAACTGCTATTGGCTACATTCAGTGTAAGAGGTTCAGTTCAACAGATTCTTCCCACCCCCTTAGTTTTCTTCGTTTACTCTGTCATTTTCTAACTCAGGCTCGAAAGATCTGTGTTAAAGATCCTTAGAAGTGAAATGGGATGAGTGATTTTTTGGGTGTCACAACCAGGACCAAAACTGTATGTTTACCATGTGAATTTCCTTGGGAAACATTCAGAAACATCTCAGTGTGTCTTCAACCTTCCAAAGCGGTGAAAGGTAACATTGTAACTTCACCTTCACACAGAACTACCCAAGGAAATAAAAACTACCAAATGTAAAAGGTGGTTTTCTCTTTTAAAAATTGCTTTACATATTTTAATTCTTGTATTCCCCTTGAGGGTTAGATATTTCGGTCACATAGTTATCCAATTAAAATGAAAACTCTCTGCTTTATCCTTTAGGCGAGGACAGCTGCCAGCTGCTAAGTTTTATAAAGTCTTTAATCTTGTCCATAAATATTTAATAAGAATTGCTTGGTACACAAGCTAAAGTAAAGTAAGAAATCAAAGAAGGAATCTAGGAAGTAACCTCTGTGTTGTGTGAGAGCCTTGAAAAACAAAAGCCCAATGACCAATTTCTAGTAACCATCAAAATATTTCTGAGTATTTTGATCACTCTTTTAGCTCACTTGTCCTCATGAATGTACAAAATTAGGTAGATTACAAAAAGATATTAACCGTGACTATTTGTGCCCTTTTCTCCAATATCCTGCCATTTGTTTCTGAGACAGCCTCTCATGTTTCCATGGAAACCCAGAACCGTAGGATCTCCAAGCCCATTAGCAGCCTTTAAAAATATAGACCTCTCTTTTTATTCTTAGCTACACACACACACACACACAAGCACACACAGGCGCATGCACACGCTCAAGACACGTACTCATATACACACTCACACCTACACATAGATCACCACCACTGATAGGTCCCCCAATAATGGGTCCATGATCAAATGAGAGAGACTGATACAAAGCAAAGGTCAAGCAAAGCTTTATTTCGTGCCAAGCATCGAGAATCAAACCAACTGGTCAGGGCTGTCTCTTACAAAGAGGCTACCCCTCCCAGCCTCACAGACTAACTTTTATAAAGCAAAGGCCATGTGGTTCAGCCTGGCCACACACAGGTGGCCAATGAGATTGCAACACACAGAGAAAACGGCACAGTCATGCTAGGTCGGATGGCCAATTGAATTTCAATTTACCCTAGTAGATATTTGAACTAGCCTATCACCTTGGTCAGAATTGGCACCCAAAAGACGGGGCCCACTCTCCTTAGTAGCTAGGGAGACAGTATGCGCACCCCACCGATTGGATGTCTCCACCTGGCCTGACCCGCACTTGTATCTGGGCTTTGCTACCTGGGACTGGTTTCCTGGACTTGCTTTTAAGTAAGTTCCTCTGGGAGGGGCAGGGTCAATCTAAGTTTACTGCATAAACAACAAAATGACTCTCTCTGGCTAAGTAGGCCCTTACAACCACCATCACCATCACTGTCCTATGCATCTTTATCACAATATCCCAAACTCAAAACACAAAACAAGTACCTGATGATACATAGGCCAAGGATTCATATCTCTGTTCTTTGATCTGCCGAAGAGAAAAAGCCGCCACGTGCCTTGACCTCATCTTTGAACTTCCTCTTCCTCCCATCACCTGTGTCCATGTTGCAAGCCCTCAAACACCTATATTTGAGGCATTTTTATTTGCACATCCTTCCAGGCAGAAGGTCCTCATGAGTTTTTCTCGTTTTCCTTCATGTGAGATCACAGGGAATTGCAGAGATTAAAGTTATGCTATTGGCAAAGATCTCTTAGACCAGAAGGTTTTTCCCCACCTGCCTCAGTAACTAAGAGATTTCAGGATTAAGCACTTTTTTTTAAAGATGTATTTATTTATTTTAGAGAGAGAGGGTGCAGTGGGAAGGGGTAAAGGGAGAGAGAAACTCAAACAGACTCTGAGCTGAGCGTGGAGCCAGACGCAGACCTTGATTCCATGACCCTGAGATCAGACCTGAGCCGAGACCCAGAGTCAGAGGCTTAACTGCCTGTGCCACCCCGGTGCCCCAGGATTAAGCATTTTTTACTAATCACAAAAGTTTCTTTAAAGCTACCGAAATCTGAAAATAACAGAAATCTCTCAGCTCCTCCTCAAACTCACTTGACTGTGTCCTTGCTCTGCCCATAGAAGAAAGAAAAATTAGGTGCCCACTAATTCCTTTGCATCAGGGTAGAGGAAAGACGGAGAGAGTCAAATGGAAGGAGGAAGGAAGAGAAAGACAGCAATTGATACTCCTGGCTTCCCTTATTTTAGGTCAATAATTCTGGGTGCTCAGATTATTCTTCATTTCTATAGAAATGTCATTTTCCATTGTTTTAATCCTATCTTTGGTTGCTTCCATCATCTTAACTTTAGGATTTACTAATTCCGAACACCCTAGAGAATCTGTACTTTCACTACAGGATTGCCTTGGCCTTCGAGGCAACTTCCCTGCAGTTGTTCATGCTGATTCCATTCCCTTCTACCAGGTCTACCGGTCCTTTGCCCACTCAACACTTTATCCACTGACTCAACAAATACTCAGAGGACAAGCTATGGGCCAGGCAGTGTTCTAGGCACTGGGCTCATAGCATTGCACAAAAGTGATAGAAATCCCCACCTACTCAGAGCTTCCATACCACCTTCAGCTGGCCCCCGCTGATACATGCCTTCTCCAGACCACCCTGACTCACGGCTCAGACTCCCATCTCTGACCCTGATCCTTTCCACCCTCCAGTGGAATATTGATTTCTCACCCCTCACCTTGGCTCTAGACTCCTCTGCAAGTTGGCTCATAACTACCCGATGACACTTCTTTATTTTTTATAAGATCTCTATGTCCCCAGACACTCCAATTCTTGGGCAGACAAACCTCAGCGCAATCATTTTTAAGATTTTTTTTTTAAGATTTTACTTATTTATTTGACAGAGATCACAAGTAGGCAGAGAGGCATGCAGAGAGAGAGGGAGGGAAGCAGGCTCCTGGTGAGCAGAGAGCCCGATGCGGGGCCCGATCCCAGGACCCTGAGAACATGACCTGAGCCGAAGGCAGAGGCTTAACCCACTGAGCCACCCAGGCGCCCCAAGATTGATTTATATATATATATTGCATTTTCTGTGTGTCAGGTGCTGTTTAAATGCCTTAGACATAGTAATTCATTTAAGCCTTTTAACAATATGGAAAATGAGGGAGGTGCCCTTGAGGCCCATTTGTTGACTCCTGCTAAGTAAGAAAGCTGTGTCTTGGCACAGTCACTCAGCCCACAAGTGGCAAACCTGGGTTTCCCATCCTGCACTTGACAACATGGCTGTTTATTTGCTCCAAGTATCCTCATTGCCTTTAGTTCTGTTTCTGCCCACATTTCTCTTTTCCCCAAGGTCATGTGAAATGCGATCCTTATTATACATATCATCCATCACTCTGTGCTCCCTTTCATGTCTCCAGTAAAACTTCTAAGTGGCACTCCGCCAAGGACGTCACCTTGCAGGGACCACTTGTTCTATCCCCCAGGTTGATAAAAAGGAAGACATCCAGGAACCGTTTTGTCAAACTACAAAGATCCCACGCTCACGCATGCCCCCTGCATCTTAGTTCTGCTCTCATAAAAGGTGTTTGGATTTTACTATCTCTTCCCATATGGCGCTTCATTATACTGTCCACATGACATCCCCCATCCTTGACATAGCTCATCCCTCATGTAATGATGATTACCAGCCCTGCTCTCCTCTAACTTCTCTAGGGCAGTTTCCTACAGATCTACGTTTTGTTTTATTTATCACTTCACTCTGCCCTTTCTTGCCTTAATTAAACTCAGCCTCAGGACATAGGAAACCAGAGAACTTCTTTTTGTTTCCTTTTGATGAAAGCAATATCATTTCCTGGGGACAGCAAATATTCCCTCTACCTCCCACTCCTGCCCAAATTTACCAGTTAAGTCTCCAATACCTTTTGTCCTTTGTTCTCTCCCCCCAACACACACACACACATCTGCTTATCTGAGAGTTTCAAGGTTTGATTTACATTTTAATAGTTTCTGATCCAAAGGGAGGAAATGAATAGGAAGTGGCCTTGGTTTTTCCCCCTCTTTAACCATCAGCTCCTATCACTTTTTTTTTTTTTTCAAAACATTGAAAAGCAGCTATTTTCACATTCAAAACAATCTTCACAGCTCACAGGAAAGGCCCTTCCTGTTATTTACATAAATGGATGGAAAAGAATTTATATGATAAGAGCTCTCAGTTACCTGTGGGTTATAAGAAAGAAAGGCTAGCGGGACCTAAACCTCTGCAAATGTATGTTTACCTATGTGGCATGGTTTGAGGGTTTTTGTGGTAAACAAAACTCGAGCTATCTTCCGCTCCCCTGGTCCTCATTTACAACAACCACAACACCATCCAAATCCTGTTCTTCTGGTTGAGGAAGTCACTAATACCTTAATACAAATGAACATCCTAGCTCCTCCAAGGCTGAAATAGTGAGCACACCCAAGACAAAAGTGCATCCCTGCCCAGTCCACTCCTCTTCCACATGCTGTCCGAAGGAGCTTTCTGGAAGATTGCACCTCGATTCTGCGTAAAACCCCTTTATATGCGCCCATTGTCTTTTAGGCATGAGATTTGGGCTGGGGAGCCCATGACCAAACCTCTCGGCCTTTCCAGTCCCACTTCCCACACCTGAGGTCCCCCACACTGCAGTCCTCAATCCTGCAACCACATCTCTCTGCTGTGGGGTCACCCTCCCCTCCTTCCCTGCTAAGTTAAGTTCCCTTTACTTAGCTAACTCCTTTCCCCCAACAAGACTCAGCTCCAGGATGATCGTGCGCTTCTGTCTCTCCATCATGATGCTAAATGTAATGGTTATTGTCTCCCCTACTGACTGCCATTCTGTCATGAAAAAGAATGATTTTCCTACATGTCTTTCCCATGCCTCTCAAAAATAATGTAGTAACTTAACAAGCGCATGAACTATGAAATAGATGATTCAGTGAATGAAGGGCAAAAATGGAGTAGAATCACCCAAAACCAACACCCCCAGGGTCTTAGTTCTCCTGAGGGCCTCCCCGATTATGGATACCAGAAGGTCCATCAGCTACCTGGAAGTACCATGTACATCATGACCCCAGAGTCGCTGAGTCCCAGGAGAATCTCAGCTTTGCAATATTTGAGCCATAAAGGGCAGGGCTCCAGCATTTTGTCAAGGGGACAAGCTGTTTGTTGCAGCTCTAAATGACCACGGCCTTAAAGCCTCAGGAAGGCCCTTCAGTCCAGCTGCCAGCAGCCTCCTGCCTAATCCCCCGAAAGCTCCACTTCCTTTTCAAGGCCAGGGACAAGCAGGCCTTAAATCTGCTACTGGGGCTTCATTCCCCAGAAACCAAGGCTCAGTTATCCACGGCAGCAGGACACAGCCTGGATAGCTCAATTTGGCCAAAGGTCTAAGCACTTCACTATAGCCCATACTTCCTGCTTCACTGCCATCCCCATCACCACCATTATCAATATGATCTTTTTAAGTATCCAACAGAATATGGCATGGGTCTTGAGAAGGTGTACATGTAACCACAAATGGGAAAAAAATTCTTACACCTCTGACACTCAGGAAGCTGTTATCCTTAATATAGACTTATGAAAGGTTGGTGAGAAAAACAGTAAGACCTTATTTTTTTTTAAAGGCAGCAAAGAGAAACTTCTACCTCTGGGAAGAAGTAATAGATGCGCTTTTCCCTCATCCTCCCACTGAGTACAGCTAAAATGCCTGCACCTTACACATAAAACAAACAAGAAGACTATGAAAGGTGGAGAGAAGTCGGCCAACCAGCTAGGGCCCTGGAGACCGGAGCAAAAATGTGGTGGTCAGTTCCCTGGGCTTTCTGAGACTGAACTGAGAAAGCCAGCAACCTGGAAATGTCAACAAATGTGGACCCAAAAAAGCTTCCTAGAAAGCCTATTTTCTCTAACAAAAAGACCAAGCCCAGAGCAGCCTAGCAGGACAGATAGCTATTAGATAATAATTGTTCTCCCCAAACGTCATCAGAGCTAAAACTCTCGCTCAACCACACCCCTGCCAGCAAAGTCCAGGCGAGGAGATTAGACTTCCACCCTTTGTGGACGCTAACAAGGTGCCCTAAACCCTTCCACCAGAGTGATGTCAGAAAAAGCAAAGTAGGGAGTCGGACCTTCACCTGAGCAATGACCGGTAAGCAGGGGGCAGTAAGGAGATTCCCGATTCCAACCTTATGGAGACCGTGCAGGGTTGCTGCAGAATCATAGCATCACATAACCAGCCCTCCTTCCATGCTGAGGGATCAGAGGAGGCTTCACAGAGAGTCAGGGCTTTAAAAAAAAAAAAAAAAAAAAATGATTTTGTTTATTTATTTGACAGAGAGAGAGTGAGTGTGCGCACAAGCAGGGGGAACAGCAGGCAGAGCGAGAGGGAGAAGCAGGCTCCTTGCTGAGCAGTGAGCCCAATGTGGGGTTCAATCCAGCCCTCTGGGATCAGGACCTGAGCCGATTGCAGATGCACAACCAACTGAGCCACCCACACGCCCGAGAGTCAGAGCTTTCATCATACCCAGTGCTAATGAGGCCACGCTGCACCGCCCCCCTCCCCGGGAGGCCATATGGGAGCAGTGATAAGGCACTCCTGCCCTCCCAGACGAGGGAGGGATAAAGACCTTGTGAGGAGCCTGCTCTCTCACCCCTGCCCAGGGAGAAACAGAGCCTGAGTGAGGAACGGGGATTCCCACCCTTGCAGCGCAGTGATGAGGAGTGGCCCCTCTTCCTCTGACGGAGCTGTGTTGCAAACGCCAGCTAAAAGAGAAGCAGAAGGTCTGACTAACACACTTGAGTCTCATAACGTAATACCCAAATGTCCAGGCTTTAATCAAAAATCATTCATCATACAAAGAACTAAGTGAACCTCAACTTGAGTGGAAAAAAGGAAAGAGAGAGAGAGAGAGAGAGAGAGAGAGAGAAAGAAAGAAAGAAAGAAAGGAGAAAGAAAGAAAGAAAGAAAGAAAGAAGAAGAAAGAAAGAAAGAAAGAAAGAAAGAAAGAAAGAAAGAAAGAAGAAAGAAAGGAAGGAAGGAAGGAAGGAAGGAAGGAAGGAAGGAAGGAAGGAAGGAAGGAAGAAAGAAAACAACACAGGGAAATTAGGATTATCTGACAAAGGTGTTAAATCAGCCATCAAATAATACTTCGGTAAGCAATTGCGAACGTGTTTGAAACAAATGGAAAAATAGAAAGTCTTAATAAAACCTCAGCAAAGAAACAGAAGATATAAAAAACCAAATGGAAACTTGAGAAATGAAAACTACAATGACCTACCAACTCAAGAGCAAGATGCTGAGGACAGAAGAATTAGTGACCAGTGGAAATGATACATTCTGAACAATGGAGAGAAGAGGAGGAACACACACACACACACATTCAGAAAACTGGGGTAACAGTTACATAGAATCTCTCTCTACTATTTCTTATTATTGCATGTGGCTACAGTTATCTCAAAATAAAAAAAGAAACAGAACACAGGAAATATGAAAACTCACAATTCCCCAAAGAGCAAACAAACATAGCATATCTGGTTGGGAGGAAAAAGGGCTAACCTTACTAATTAATGAGGTTAAGACAAGTCTTATTTTTAATTTTTTTAAACAAGAAGTTTCCAGCAGTTTTTCACATAATGGGGAGGGAAGGCCCTTGTGGTAAAACTTCCACTGTGGTGTAATAGGACCTTCAGAGTTTTATGTAGCATAATAACATCGCGGCTAACTTTTACTGAGTATCTCTGTTCTGGCAACTAAGCTATATGCTTCACTTGGAATTCTCTCATTGTCCTCACCAGGATCCTCAAATAAACCCTATTTCACAGATGAGGAAATTGAGTTTTAAGATTAAGCAAATTGCACAAGATTCCCCAGCTCAAAAATGATAAAAACCAGGATTCCAAATCAGGAAGTCAGACCCCCAAGGACACTCACACTCCTGTGTCAGCAAGAGCTACCGCACCCTGGTAGGCAGATCTCCTGGAAGGAATGGATCTGTTTGCATTCGGAGCCCAGGAGATCACAGCCCTGCTCTGGCTCCCAGATTCCAAGTAGGACTTTGGCTGGACCAGGCATTCAAGGCCCTTGTGGTCAGCAAGAAGAAAGGACATGCAGGGCCCCAAAGGGACCTCAGAGGAAAACAGGAGGCATCAAGTGGCCCAAGCACAAATGGGGGGCCAGATCTGGGGTAGCATGAGACAGTGCCATAGCATGACCCTTGCCCCCAACCCAGTCAACCTGGTTCAATGGCTAAGCTTGGAAATGAGCTGCAAGCATGTGTGGAGCACAGATAAGGACCTGAACTGGACAGGGCCAATCTCCAATAGCGACACCCCTGATAGCTCCCAGCAGGAGGTGCTAAGCAAAGCATCCAGGTATCTTATTCCCGAGTATTTGGAAGTCAGACAAATTGCACCTCATGGATTCTCAGATCAGGCAGAGATGCAGGTGATGCTGGGAGGCCTCAGGAGGCTCATATCAAACTTCTATTAATAATGGCTGCAAGTGCTTCAATAATCCTTTGGAGCGATGCCATCGCATTTGTATCCTAAGTAAAGCAGGTCATACAGATTAAACTATAGGTTTTCCTTGCTATCTGCACCTAGAGTGTTCCTATGAAACCTTCCAGAAGCCAAAACGGTGTTAAGGGAAGAGGCAATACCACTAATTTATAGGAAACAATCTTTGAGTATTTCCAGACCCAAAAACCTTTTCTGATACCTTAGGACACATCTCGATAATGGATCCACGAAACAAATCTAGATCGAGTACAGATGCTCACGACCATGGTCACAGCTCCAGCAGCTTGACACTGAGATCCTGTGTGTAGCCCCTGGGATGAGCTTCGGGACACTCTCGCCTTCTTGGGGAGCACAGGGTCTCCACAACGGCTCCGCTCACTGCAAAACAAATGAACAAATGCTGAGCACTGTTTCTGCTTTCGGCTTCTTCCGTTAAAGCAAAAATCCCTTCGGATTTCTTTCTTTTTTTTTTTTTTTTTTTAAGATTTAACTTATTTATTTGACAGGATAAGAGAGATCACAAGTAGGCAGAGAGGCAGGCAAAGAGAGAGGGGGAAGCAGGCTCCCTGCTGAGCAGAGAGCCAGATGCGGGACTCCATCCCAGGACCCGGAGATCATGACCTGAGCTGAAGGCAGAGGCTTTAACCCACTGAGTCACCCAGGCACCCCCCCACTTCGGATTTCTTTCGGCTCCTAAAAACAGGTACTAACATGGGTCTTTCATAAAAGCGACATCGCATAATACAAACTTTTGAAAAGTAGGGGAAACCTGTCATTACCAACGAAATGTATATTTAAATAACAGCACAATACCATTACTTTTTTTCCTAAAATGTTCTGTAAGAGAGATACCGTGGCGATAGACGGGGTTGGAGAGAACTGGTACCCTGGTACACCACCGAAGGGACTGTAAATGCATACAAGCTTTCCGGAAAGCGTTTAGCACTGTGCATCCCAAACTCTGCGGGGCCAGCAAAGATTTATGGGGGAAAGATGTTCACTGCAGCATTATCTATGACACTGAAAAATTAGATACAACCAAAAGGAAAGGTTAAACAAATCAGAAATATCCATACAATGGCATATTATGGGCCGTTAAAGTTTTGAAAAATGGTTATTTGTATAAGGAAATGCTCATAAGATAATGTTAAGTGAGATAAAATGAGACGTAAAACTCAATATGTAGCATGATCTCAACTATGTGTATAAACAAGGTCAAACTCAAATGGAAACACAACCAAACAGAAACAGCTAGCATCCCTCAGTGGGGAGATTTCAACATAACATTCTATCTTACTTGTTTTCGAACATTTCACATAGTCTGAAATTGGCATATTGCTTTTATAATGGGAGTGAAACAAAAGAAAAATCCATGAGCCCTGTGCTCTCTGGCAGGTTACTAATGCTGTAAACACAGAGCAGTAAAATAAAAGCTAAAGCAGAGAAAGGTACCACGGCTATGTGACCACACATGTGCCCTTACGGGCTCTAGAAAGGGTCTGGCAGGACGAAAATGAGTGGTTTCTGTTTATTATTTATCACTGTCGCTGTCTGAAAAATAACACCCATAGGGGAAGGCCAGATGGCACCCCTGCTATGGAGGACAGAAAAAAAGAGAAATTCTAAATAATCTGTAAGCCAGAAAACACCTGGATGGGCACAGCCCAGGCACAAATGGAACTCAGCATGCTGGGTCACCGGGAGCTTGGCGTTTTTTCTCTTTCACCTTGACCCTCCTCTAGGGAATGCCAGGACAGCCTCAACAGAATAACCAATGGGAGAAAAAAAAAAAAAAAAAGAAAGAAAGAAAAAAGAAAGAGAGAGAAAGAGAGAAAGAGAGGGAGGGAGGGAAGGAAGGAGGGGAGGAAGGAAGGAAGAGAGGGAGGGAGGAGGCAAGCAGGCAGAGAGGGAGAGAGGGAGGGAGGAAGCTAGGCAATCCCTTCCCTTTAGCAGCCCTAGCCCCTCCCCACACACCGCACTGCCCCAGGAGATGCTCAGAGCACTGAGCCTGGGGTCAAATCTCAGCCAGTTCAAAGCTTGCAGACCAAGTCCTATTCTGCAAGTAACAGCCACAAAGGCCAACCCAGGACACGCGTGCTCAGTAGGGAGTGAGCTGCAAGTTGAATATTCCTAAGATTTTGCAGTCTTTCCATTAAGTTCAAACACCCTATGGTTCAGTCGGGTAAGTGTCTGACTCTTGATTTCTGCTCAGGTCAGGATCTCAGGGTCTGGAGATGGAACTCCTGCAAAGGCACTCTTACCCCCCACCCCCTGCACTCCCACCTCCCATCCCTGCCAAAAAATACTTCAAAATCCTATTCCTATTCCTTGGCAAGGAGAGATCACCTGTTATCTTTGTATGCAAGCAAAAGAGAGATTAATAAATGTACCTGTATTTCCAGATAAAGAAGTCCCTATGGAGCAATCAGTTCCCTATTCAGAGAAGCATGCCCACGCTTTATTAAGGGAATTCAAATTCAGCTCAAGCACCAAGAGCACAGCTGGAAAAGGAGTGTGGGCTAAGCCATTGGTGCGAACCCTCTGTGTTGGGCCAACCAGACCACAGCAATGAATGAGATGGACACAAATTCTGTTGACTCTTCTAATGTGAGAAGTGCTTTATGTACATTATTGTAAAAGGAGTAGTCTGAAATGGTTTAAAAATTTTTTCTTTCCTGAATTTTTTTTTTTTTTAGATTTTTATTTATTTGACAGATCACAAGTAGTCAGAGAGGCAAGCAGAGAGAGAGAAAGGAGGAGGAAGCAGGCTCCCCACCGAGCAGAGATCCCGATGCAGGGCTCAATCCCAATCACCACCCGAGCCGAAGGCAGAGGCCCCAACCCACTGAGCCATGCAGGCACCCCTCTTTCCTGAATTTTAAAAAGGAATGCCAGCCTTATCACTGATACAAAACAAATTCGAAAGAGGAAAAGTGTATATATTTGAACATAAGCCCATTTTGTTATCATTATAATTCTATAAATTTTATATTGTGTTTTATGATTGTGTCCTTTGACAGTTTCCCAATTATCATTTGTCATCATTTTTTTTATCCTTTTCATAATATCTGTTCTTTTATAACTCTGGTCAATATCATTGTCTCATCATTCTGAAATAATTCTCTTTATTACTCTTTTCTTCATGCCATTTACCTAACACTGTATTAGTGTTTGACACATATTATTACTGCCAAAGGTGAAATGGAGTCATTTCTGTCAAGGTGTTTTAAATGGAGCCTGGAGGTCATTTAGGAAGTGGCCTCCCTCAGGTCCTCACTGGGTGGTACCATGAACTTTGGGACTGGACCAAACCACAAAACTCCAAGGATTCTGCTTACACACCAGTAGCTTACTGTGGGAATGAACTCTCGCCCACTGATAGCCTTAGCAACCAGTTCTGTTTAGGCAAGTTTCCTTCTCTACCACCAACACCAATCCAAATCCTTTATACACAGCATATACAAGCTTTCCTTTTTTGTCTTTAAAAATCCCTGACTCTTGCTCCCTCATGGGAAACTACTTGGTTGCTACCCAAATCTGATATACCCCAAACTGCAACTCTTTGGTCCCAAGGATATACTTCTGCTGAAATGATTGGCCCCTAACAATTTTACACCGAATGACATTTAACCCTCAGAACAACACTCAGGAGGTAAAAATACTATTATACAAAAGAAGCTTGGGGCTTATGGAAGCAAAGTGAGCAGCCCACGTTTGCAGTGTGGTCAGAGAGAAGACTAGGAACTTGGTTGGGGGTGGTCATTCTTCCAACCTCTTCATTTACTCATTATCCAACACCGCCTCCCGCAGGGCTCCACTGATGAGATGGAACGCACACTAAGATCCCCTGAAAATTCATCCTGGAAGACACTTAACCCAGTGTGATGGCCTCAGATAATAATGCTGCCCATCGACTCCAGCCACGAAAATCTTCCAGAACCTACAGTGTCCATAATTATTGTGCTTATCACCACACTATTTGCTGCTCTTGCAGGGCAACGGTATATAAGGTAAAACATTTGAGGGCAGGATAAAACACAACCATTTAAAAAAGGCAGGAAATGTAGTTGATAAAAATGTAATTACTTGTTTCTTCATAGAACGTATTTGCAGAATATAATCTCTAGTTTTGCTGTTTCTATTGCTGCAAACAATAAAAGGCATTTAGGAAAATTATTGTTAAATTTTTCTCTGAGCTCTATCAAGCCGTTTTGCATTCCAATTAATTGATTTTTTATAAGACCCTGTTTTAAGAAGCTTAAAACACTGTATAGAAGGCTCATGAGCCCGTGGCTCCCAGTATCCTGTGTCATACTAGGAGATTATATTAGGAGAATGACATATAACTCTTTTATATTCTATGACATAATTCAAGAAAAGACAACTCTCTATTATCTTTTTCAAGTTACTGTTCTGTTTGGAGTACTTTGGTGTTAAGGTAATCAATAGTATGGAGTATGTGGTGCTTGTGAAACCCTATCTTGGAGGGAGGGAATGTAGCAAAACAATAACGACAATAAAAGAAGTATTTTTCTCCCCTCTGATCTTTCAAGCCTCTTTTGTGGGACTAATTCTTCCTTATATTAAAAAGATATTTTTCTACTGTTCCTGTTAATGTTATATTTTTTTAAATGCCCTCTACTTTTAGATCCCCAACATTCTTCTGTACTAAAACTATTCAGTCCCAAGTCAGGAGTCAAAAATGTCCATTCATTTCAGAGGAGAGCTTCTTCTTCATCCAGGAGAAGGGTCAAGGCCACGTTCTGCATTTCCCCTGGGAGAGCACCTCCCCCTGTCCTCACTTCAAGAAGGTAACTCTTCTTCCTCCAGAGATGGGACCGAGGAGAATTCAGGACTAGAAAGGATTACCTCCAGCTGTGGCAGAAGGCTAAGGTCAATCTCCGTCTCAGGGCCCTTTTTGCAGGGGCAATTCGGAGCCCAATGGTAGGCACTATCTCCTCCAACTGGCTGCTATAGGGTCCCTCCTCCGCCCCTGCCCCCTGCAGCCCTCCAGACACAGCACGGCTCTGTTGTATCTTAAAGGGCCTCCAAGTGGCTGTCTTGGATCAAGTCCCTTTAAGGGACCACCAGGTCAGCTCTAGAAGTGCAGCCTATTCCCAAAGCAGCCACCTGTCCAGATGGACACAGGATCCCACCTTCAGACTTCCTGCTCTGCATTCCATCATCTCTACACCTCATGGTCCTCAGATGACTAGGTCCAGCTCTCTTCGTGGTCTCTTCAGAGACACTCTCAATGAGTAGAAGGAAAAGGAAGCACCCATCCGCTCACCCCCCATTGGAGGGAGGGAAGGAACATGCTACAATATTGGGACAACTGCCTTGAAGAAATCCTCTCCCCCCACCTGCAAGATTGTCCATCACACAAACATACTAGACTACAATGACAGACCAACCCTGAAGAGTCAGCAACTGAGCAAAACTTTATCCCGCTCTCAAGCAAAGCCTGCTGAGAAGCTGGATGTCTTGCAAGGGCTGCTGCTTCATCAGGGGACCCTGTGTACCAGGCCACCTCAGCTTTGTGGCTCAGCCGCGACCAACCAGGCTTAGGGAAAAGGGCGCGTGTCGAAGCCACAACCCCCCTTGTACGCTTTGGCCCGAAAGTGACATGTGTCCCATCCGTTGGCAGCCCGTTGACCAGTACTGGCCATGTGGCCCCACCTAACTGCAAGCAGGTCAGGAAATATAGGAAAATAGAGGAAGTTTCGGTGAGCATTCCTATCCCACCTGCAAGCCCCCAAATGGCTGAGGGGCTTATGGACCAAAATAAGCTTTTAATTTACTTTACAAGTCTGTCTTCAACACTAGAGCATCTCACTTTGTTATATGGTAGTTTTTGGCACCTTATGTTGGGTATCAGCCTAAATAGAGACAAAAAGAGTCCTATTATACTTGAGTTAAAACTTGGAAAGCTTACAGCATACAATGAAGAAAATTAACATGTATGGAGTGCCTCCTAGGTACCAGGCACTGTTTCATGTTGTTTACCTGCATGGACCTCGAGGACTGGAATGCTGAGACATAGCTGGTAATGCCTCAGTCTATCATAAGATGGAAACGGAGTCTCGGAGACTAAATACATGGGCCAAGTTCAGTTCATCCTATTGAAGGAGTCACGTTTAGCATCCAGAGTTGCATTTTACAATAGCCTTCTCTTCCATGTGGTTCACATTTTTCCATCTCAAACAAAATACACTCGATGCAGGAATCCATTCTCTCGGCATCTGACATATTCAGAAAGCTATAATATGAATTTGGGGTTAATATTAGGATCATCATCATGATTGATGATTTTCACTGGATTTTAGAAATGTAAAGCCATCACTAGGTTCCAAATAATGACAGATCTAATCATCATTTATTGCGTTTCTGTCTGTCGAATTGTTTTCAATTTCATTATGCACTCCTAAGAGTCATGCCTTCCCTGGGATCTTGCCATAGCTATGCCCTCAGCTTTATCCGCCCTTGGTAGGTAGAAGAAACCTAAAGGGGATGGTGAGGGCAGTGCATGAATAAGTTTGCCAAGCCATGCTTGACTCCTTCCCACTTGCCTACTGCTCTCACCTCCATCTTGGCCTCCATCTGTTAGTTAGACATCCCTTTCTTGTACACCTACAATAATTTCATCCACAAATACCAAAAGTTCATGCAATTTATAAGATGTTCATGCATAAATCAAGTAAGTGTGTCATACCATGGTTCCAGTCTTCTTCATGCTTGGGAGAACTGTATGACTTATTTATGTACAGGTATATAAGAACTCTAAGTTGGAGAAAATCTAATGAATTGGACTGAAAGTACAGTATATGGTTTTGAATGTGTAGAAGACAGGTCATCTTCAAAAGCATGTCCATATAGCAATTCAAAGTGAGGCAACAGAGGTGCCTGGGTGGTTCCATCAGTTAAGTGCCTGCCTTTGGCTCAGGTCATGATCCCATGGGGATTAAGCCACCCATCTGGCTCCCTACTGAGCAGGGAGTCTGCTTCTCCCTCTCCCTCTGCTGCTCCCCTGCTTGTACTCCCTGCTCTCCCTGTCGAATAAATAAATCAAATCCTTTGGAAAAAAAAAAAAGAGAGAAAAGAAAAATTGAGGACACAGTCTCCAGGTTCAACCAGTTGTCAGACCCCTTGCAGCCTATGAGGGGAAATAAAAACTCTTTTTAAAGGATTCCCCAATCTTACACAAGAATCATTGTTTATGGTTCCAGAGACTCTGGAGTGCTTAAGAAATTAACAGTGCAGAGAGTAGGAAAGACAGAACAAAATGAAGAAGAACTACATAATAGGAGTAAAGTTTCAAGCATTGCTGAATAACGGCTCCAAAAGCTGGCTGCAGAATCCCCATGCAGGCAGGGCCTAGTGTCAGCCTGGAAGCCACCCATGTTTTCTTCCCCTCTTGAGGAAGTCCAGTTAATGTCACAAACACTTACTGAGCTGTCCTATGAATGCAATGGCACAACATTCTCATTTCACAGAATGCAGTCATGAGCGTGACATTAGCCTTGCCTGCATGCGTGTTGCAGCTGGAGGAATCATACACCAACAAGGCCAAGGCTAAGAGTAGGGCTGGACGGATAAACAGGGCACTAGGCAGAAGGCAAAGATCACAGACCATTGGAGACTCTGCCTGACTCAGCACACAAACGCGTGCACAGCAACACAGAGACAA
Source organism: Lontra canadensis (assembly GCF_010015895.1). Taxonomy (NCBI): domain Eukaryota; kingdom Metazoa; phylum Chordata; class Mammalia; order Carnivora; family Mustelidae; genus Lontra; species Lontra canadensis. The sequence goes on from NW_022631111.1 coordinate 481,925, forward strand.
AAATGAATACGATTGTGATCTTTATCCTTAAAGGCTACATGCTGTATTGGGGTGACAGGCCTACAAACAAACAACAACAACAAAAAAAAAAAACATGGCAGAGGGTTACTTCTCAACTCTTTAAAGCTACCAGTCTACTGGGGATTTTGACCTCTGAAAAAAGGCAAATGTCAGAGTAGGGTTATGGATTTGGAACCCGGACAGGCAGGCAGGGTGAAGAAGGTGGGAGGAGAATATGGGAGAGGTAGGGCAGACATTGCTCATAGTCCGCCCAGTGCACAGTCCTCTCCATCTTCCTGCAGAAACTTCTAGATCATGGAGAAGGAAGGAACTGCCTCCACCCCTCCTCCCAGAATATAAATCATGATGCTTCTAAGTCAGTGCCGAATCCATTTCTCTTTACCAGACACTGATGTTAAGGTGGGCGCAGTGCTGACCAATGATTAATAAGATAAAGTCCATGGGAGACTTTTACTTGTAGAATAAAAGGACAGACCCTCTAAGAAGAAAGCTTTCTGGTGCCCCTCTTCTCGTGGTGACACTCTGAGCACATGGTATCCTGATGCTGGAGCAGCCATCTCGTGACCATAGGTTTAAAGCAAAGAAGAACCAACACAAGATGGTGAAGCACAAGTACATAAAGAATCTGGGTCACAGGGGCACCTGGGTGGTGCAGTCAGTTAAGCATCCGACTCTTGGCTTCAGCTCAGGTCATGATCTTGGGATCCTGGGAATGAGTGCAGCTATCAGGCTCCGTGCCCAGCATGGAATCAGCTTGGGATTCTCTCTCCCTCCTGCCCCTCCCACTTGTGCATTCATGCTCACTCTCTTTTTCTCTCTCCCTCTTGTTAAAATAAATTTTAAAATCTTTAAAAAAAAAATTATGGGTCCTAGCTGAAATTTTTGAGCCACTGAAAGACCTTAGATATGCTTACTTATAAATTGCTTTGTAAGTTAACAAGGAACATCTTCATAAATCAAGCCAGTGTTCATTGAGGGTTGTTACCTGCAGGCAAAAGCATCCTGACCTTGGTGGGACAGAAAAAGTCTTAAGTACTTCTTACAGTATTTTGTAAGGTGAGTAATACTATTACTCCCATTTTATAGGTGAGTAAACTGAGACTCAGACAATTTAATTTATTGTCTCAAAGTCACACAGAATATAAGTAAATGCCCAAATGGAGATTTGATCACAGGCCTAATTCCAAAGTTTGTTCTCTTACCACTATGAAATCTTATTACCCAAAAAAAGGCAGAGCTCATTCCCTGAAAATTATTTCCTTAATGACCAAGAGTCAAGAAAATGGCTATGAAAGTCTGTTGGGAAGCAATTTGAATCTCTTCTCTCTTAAACTCGACAAAAAACAGATGGAGAGTCTGCTCTGGTTTGGGTACTGAGTTACAGAAAAGAACGCAACGAGCCCCCTGCTCATGGTTTCAGAAGACCAACCAACCTCACATTCTAGAACAGCCTTCACCAGAATCAATATGATGTCTGACCTCAGGGGGCAACCGCATGATTCAATCAAACATCTAGAGGCAAAATATCTGGAAAACAGAACACTGTGATTCCTGGTGAGCCTGGAAGGACAAATGGTGCCTGAAAAGAAAAAGTCAATCCATCATTCGGATGGCTGCAGAAGCCCTCATGTTTTCTGCCACGTGGGTCCAAAGTTAAAATGAGCACTGATGCCCTTTGCCTGCTTTTACCTGGTGACTGCTGAGCTCTACCTCCCTTTATCACTCCTCTTCAGAGGAGGCAGAGCTGCCGGAAACACCCTCGTGAATCCTAAGCCCTAGCCTAGGGTCACACTACTCTCGCTGCTAAAGATGCCTCAGGGGTTCCCCAGGGATCCCTATGTGCTACTGTCGACCCTGCTTCCAAATCTCTAGTAGTCCAGGTGCCTGGGAATTCAGTGTCGCCTTGGCTTGAGGTTTGCAGAGGTTAGCTCACCATCCAGGGATTTAGCTCTTTAATCTCATCGGCAGGGGAGGCAAACTTTCCAGCCCTGAAACAGCAAGAAGCTGGCTCATGGCTCTAGGTGTAGTCTAGGAGCAGTGCCGGAAATATGTAGAATAATAATGATAGCTAATATTTATTGAAAGCTGGCCTTATGACAACTCCGCTTTTTTTTTTTTTTTTCTCCCCCAGGGACACCAATTCCCAGAAAAAGCATCTGTTTGTGTCGTATTCCCAGAAAAGCAGCAGGCCCTGATTCATTCTCTCTTCTCCTGTCACTCGTGTTCTTCCCGCTCCTCCTCTCTCTCAGATCACAGGGGTGTGTTACTGGTCAGTTTCAGAGTCAAGAGAAACCTCTGGGAGGGAGAACTTCCCAAGCAAGACTCCAGCCTGAGGCTTAACTTGCTCAACATTTTTTTTTAAAGATTTCATTTATTTATTTGAGAGAGAGAGAGAGAGAGAGTGAGGGCCTGAGCAAGGGGAGAAGCAGAGACAGAGGGACAAGCAGACTCCCGGCTGAGCAGGGAGCATGACACGGGGCTCCATCCCAGGACCCCAGGATCGTGACCTGAGCCGAAGGCTTACACTTAACCAACTGACTTGCTCAACATTTTTAGAGTGGACTTGAACTGTGCCACTGAAAGCATGCTCAGTAAATTCTCCATTGAAACAAAGCATTTGAAGAAGCAGCTTTGAGGGGGATGCCTGTGTTAGAATGCAAAGTCCTGTACTTTGATTCAAACATCAGTTCTCTACAGGCAAAATGGGAATCTGGCTGAAAGTTGAGTATGTATTTAAAAGTCAGATTTTCTTGTTTTGTTGCATTGGCTTAAATTACATATTTTTTCTTTTCTTTTTTTTTTCACAGCATGTCACAATTAAAAATCAACTCTTATGGAACACCCATGAGGTTCTACTTACTGTTCTAAATAGTAGGTAGGAAGAGTAGCCCCTAAAGCTGTCCACATCCTAACCAGCAGAGCCTGCGAACATGCTATGCTAAATGGCAGGAGAGAATTAAGTTGCTTATCGGCTAACCTTAAAGAAATTGTCCTGGATTTTTTGGGAAAGCCAAATGTACACAAGGCCCTTGAAATGTGGAGGAAGGCAGAAGGTCAGAGTCTGAGAGTGATTCGAAAATGTTATGCTGCTGGCATTGAAAATTGGGGAAGTAGGGGTGCCTGGGTGGCTCAGTTGGTTAAGGGTCTGACTCTTGCTTTCGGCTCAGGTCATGATCCCAGGATCATGGGTTCGAACCCCAGCTCGGGCTTGGTGCTCAGCACCAAGTCTCTCTCTCCCTCTCCCTCTGCCGCTTCCCCTAATAAGCTCGTTCTCTTTCTCTCTCTTTAAAATAAATAAATAAATGAAATCTTTCAAAAAGAAGGAAAAGAAAATTGAGGTAGTGTCCATGAACCAAGAAGTGCAGGTATCCTCTGGGAACTAGAAAAGCTAAGAAAACAGATCCTTCCACAGAGACTTCAGAAGGAACACAGCCCTGTCCATACAGTGATTTTAACCCAGTGAGACCCATTCTGACCTCCAGAACGATAAGACTAAAAAACCTTAAGCCACCAGTTTTGTGGTAGCTTGTAAAAACACAAATACAATTCATTTTGTTTATACCCTTCACTGTCTTATTTGATCCTCACTAACCCTGGCATTTATCTCCACTTTACGAAGAAAAACCAGCTGAGGGGGCACCTGGGTGGCTCAGTCACTTAAGCGTCTGCCTTCGGCTCAGGTCATGATCCTGGGGTCCTGTGACTGAGCCCCACATATGGCTCCCTGCTCAGCAGGGAGTCTGCTTCTCTCCCTCCCTCTGCCCCTCCCCTCCCACTCATGTTCTCGCTTGCCTTGCTCTTTCTCTCTCAAATAAATAAACAAATAATCTTAAAACAAAAAAACAAAAAAATTGAAGCTCACAGGGGTTAAATGACCTGCCCAAGACCACATGGCTATTCAGTGACAAAGTAAGATTCAAACCAGAGTCTGTCTGACTACAGAACCCAGGGTCTTCGCTGTGTCCTATGCTCTGTCAGCAGCATAGGCGCCGCAGCCCACCCCCTACTTGTCCCAAAGAGACTATAGGAAGGAGCAACTCTTAAAGAATAAATGAGAGCAGCAAGTGAAAAAAATGAATGAGAAAAGGAAAGGAGAGATGGAGGGAGGAGAGGGGAGGAGGAGAGTGATGAAATTTCCCCACAGATGCTACAGGTATGTTTTCGATACATGTCTGCACAGGATATAAAATTTATTTCTTACTGCAGTCGAAGTAAAAATATTTTGAAACACAAAATATTCCTACAACACACCCCCTGGAGAGCAAGAGAAAATACAGCCCCGCTCCTGTCTTTGGGAATATCCATAATCTAAAGAGAGACTCATAACAAGCCACTGGGATGCCATGTAGCCTGGGCTGGGTCGGCTATGATCTGCCAGAGCATCCCAGGGGACGGCCTGGGCTCACATCATCCCTACTGCCCCCGGAGGTCCACGGAGGCCCCTCAGGAGTTCACAAACGACGTGTGCAACACAGATACGCTGCACTGGCCACAGAACCGCTTCTAACCCCTAGCCCTGCTGCTGTAGCTAACACCATCCCTCCACCTGTTTGTTCACAATGGAGGTAATATCAGCTCTTGTCCCTTTCATCTCTCCTGTCACCAAGACCAGTAGATGCTGCCTCCTAAATCCCCAAATCATCCATTTCTCTCATCCCTATTGCCATGGCTTCCAGACCCTCCCTCCCACCTGCACAGTTGCTCTGCTCGCTGTGTCCTCCCAGCCAGCCTCCTCCCAGAGCCCACTCCCTCCCTGCCCAGCCCAGGCTGCACTCTGCCACCACCAATCCCATCATGTCTCCTCCCTCCCCTGCCCCCTCTGCCGCACCCCCCGCCCCGCCATCCCCCCCGCTTTTCCCTTAGAAGGCAATTTATAAGGTCAACATTTGCCCCCTGAAGTCCCCATTGCCAACCACTTCCCATAGCACACAGACTCTGCAGTAACTCCCTGAAAGTGCACACAGACGCCATCAGTTTTCATGCCCTGCACATTTTCAAACACTGCATGACTTCTTTCTTCCCCTGGAGTGGGTTGTTGTTTCTCCCCACCTTTCCCTCCATCTAGCAAGGCTGGAAAATAACTGACTCCCTTAGGCAAAAGAAATCATATCCTCTGCTGAGCCCCCACATCCGTGTGAACCTATTTCTTTTACAGTATTAACCCATATATATCCTACTTCCTTCTCCAGTGTTTCTAGGGCAGGGACCACATCTCAGCTCTATTTTGTCCCCAACCCCTGGCTCAGGGACTGGGGCATGGTGAGCCTTTCCAAAGAAGAAGTAAATGATGGTTGGAAGGTAAACCAGGAGCTCCAGACCTTGAGAATGTGTCTGCCTCCTCGGCATTTCCTTCTGGATATCTCCCATGGCCCACAGTCCTACATGGTCAGAAGGGGCCTCTGGATCCTCCTCCTAAAGCTGGTCCGTATACTGAAGGCTCCCCCTCTGTAATGCTCTCCTGGAGCCAGGAACCTGGTCGATCTCCCTGTCCTCTTCTCCTCGTGTAGATAACACGCTGCATTTTTTTCACCTCCAACAAGCACCCAGCACGCATTCGCTTGTCTCTATGCTCACGGGCCCCTCCCCGAAGCAGCCACCATCCTCTCTTCCTGATCGGCGGAAACAGTGTGGAGCTCCTTCATTCACATCCATATTTGCCCACCTCACACTCCAGCCCATTCTGCAAACAGCAGCCGCTGTCGTTAGGGAGTGAGAGGATCGGATCACCTCTCCTATGTAATATACCCTTCTCTTTAATACCCTTCAGCAGCTCCAAATCTTGAGAAGAAGGTCAATTTTGCTCTTTTTCTTTTTTTTTCCAATGGCACACAAAGCCCTTCTCTGTCAAGCCCCTGCCGACTTCTCTAGAAGTCTGGTCACAGCAGCTTTCTCCTGGTTATTATGCCTTCCACCTCTGGGCTTTCCTGAAGCTTCCTCTGCCTAGAACCTGCTGAGAAGGGACAATTCCTTCGAAGAGGACACTATTCTTGCCTCAGTGTAATTAACTCTTCCTCCCAACGCACCATGTAGTCTTCCTTTCTTTTTTCTTTTTAAGATTTTATTTATTTATTTGAGAGAGTGAGAGAGAGCATGAGTGTGGGAGGGGCAGAGGGCGAGGGAGAAGCAGGCTCCCTGCTGAGATGGGAGCTGAACACCCCAACAATCCCAGCAAACCCTGGGATCATGACCTGAGCTGAAGACAGAGGCTTAACAGACCGAGCCAGCCAGGCATCTCCAGCGGTTTTCCTTTCTAACTTAGCAAAACATCAGCTTTGCCTTTTATTTGTATGCGTGTTTGACTCATGTCTGTTGACTAGACTCTAAGCTTGCTAAGGGCAGGGACCCTATCTAACTGGTTCATCCTTCTCTCTCCAGCTGCTAGCCTGGCACACTGTAGGGGCTCACCTAACATTTGATCAGTGGAGAGATATAATCAGTGGAATAGACTGCTTTGCAGAGCTTCAGTTTCCCAGAAAAGTCCCCGGGGCCCTGGTGGGGGCCAGAGGGAGACAGGCAGACACAGCAGGTGAACCCGGGATTCCATGCCCCACTTTGCCCAAAGATCTGCATGGGTCTGATTTAGATGCTGGGTTTCCACATAAAAGTTCATTTTGAAAATAAACATTCTACTTATAAAATGTGTAATATTAATCCTAAAAAGCAGGAATGTGGAGGAAAGGGATTGATAACAAAGGGACAGCATGACAGAATTTGAAGGACGGTAGAATGGATTTACATCTTGAATGAGCAGTAGTTACACAATTATACGCATTTGTTAAAACTCATAGAATGTGCTGACTTTTACAGTGTGTAATTTTTTAAAGCAAATAAGAGGAAGAAAGACTTGATTGCCTTTGGAAGTTATTTCCAGATTCATAAGACTGAAGGAATTTCATAGCATGACCAAAAAATGTATTTCGTGACCAAACGCATACACACACAAACACAGAGCTTAGGACCCTGGAAGTCGATTTTTCTGCAAAGATAAGATTAGCCTGGATGGGAAGCATGCGGCCATTTTACCCAATGACAAAACCAAAAAATGATTTCTGACCCACTTTTTAAAATAGATTTTATTTATTTATTTGAGAGAGAGAAAGAGAGTAGTAGAAACAGGGCAGAGGGAGAAGCAGACTCCCCACTGAGTGGGGACCTCGACACGGGGCTCGATCCCAGGACCCTGGGATCATAATCTGAGCAGAAGGCAGACACTTAACCAACTGAGCCACCCAGATGCCCCAATTTTCAACCCACTTAAATATGTCAACTATTAAAGCAGATTTGTTTTATGTAATTGGTTACAAATACATAAAACCACCTATTATATACTGTAACATGCTGATTTAGAAATACTGCTTTCTTTACTCCCACATTTTATGAAACAGCTTTTTCCCTGGAACTCTTTACACACATTGCTGACAACAGAGGGTTAGCTGTCACCAAAGTCAATTTTTGAGTCACAAAACACAAAACATGGTTTTTCCAAACTTACCATCTCCTCTCCTATAATTGTCATTTAAGAAATGTCCTTTTGGGGGGAGGGGGGTTGGGAGAGGGTGGTGGGGTTATGGACATTGGGGAGGGTATGTGCTATGGTGAGTGCTGTGAAGTGTGTAAACCTGGCGATTCACAGACCTGTACCCCTGGGGAAAAAATATATTATATGTTTATAAAAAATAAAATTTAAAAATTAAAAAAAATGCACAAAAAAAAAGAAATGTCCTTTTTTAGGGGGTGCCTGGGTGGCTCAGATGGTTAAGTGTTTGCCTTTGGCTCAGGTCATGATCCTGGGATCTCGGGATCAAGCCCCGCACTGGGCTCTAGGCTCAGCAGCGGAGTCGGCTTCTCCCTCTCCCTCTGCCTCTCCATTGCTCATGCTCTCGCTCTCTGTATCTCTCTGTCTCCAACGAATAAATAAAATCTTTAAAAAAAAAAAAAAAAAGACATGTCCTTTTTTTGAATCAACATGATGTTGTCACTAGACCATTTTTGTTAGTCTTGTCGTTATATTCACAAGGACCACAAAGCAAGGATTCTCAGCTGTAGCGCTACTGACATGGGACCAGATGATTGTGGGAGGACGCGCCCTGTGGGCTGAGGAGGGCTGGCAGCATCCCTGGCCTCTGCCCATGAGTTGTGGTAGCACATCCCACCCCTATCAGTTGTGACAGCCATAATGTCTCCTGAAATTTCCAAATGGCCCCCAGGGGGACATCACCCCCAGATAAGAACCATTGCCGGAATGACCTCTTACTGCTATATGGCATGATTTTACAATAATTTGTTCACAACAATCCCAATATTTTGAATTGTAAGGTCACATACCCAGAAACTATTACTAAGATTGTTAGAAACTCCCTTGCCTCATCTCTCCCTGATTCTATTCTTTGAATCTGTAGTACCTTCAGAGTAGCACCGACTAAAGGATTTAAAGTACTGCAAGCTAGGTGTCTTCCCCGAGTAGAGATTGGCTGTATTTCTGGTGTAAGGACTCAAACATAAAAGAATTCTGGCCCTTTTGAGAATGAATTCTGGGGAAACTTCACTTGAGAGGCAGGCGCACAAGATAACCAGGCTAATCTCAGTCACGACATTCTCATGACTGAGCATCCAGTGTCTGCTTGAATCTCTCACATGACAGAGGACTCACTACTTCACCTGGTAATTCTGATGGAATAGTTCCTTTTTCTAATTAGCTCACATGTCTCTGCCTAGAACTCCTAGATGTCAGGCCAACATCTGGACAAACTCTGCCTCTTGGCAGTAGGGCAACAATTTATCTCAGGACAGCAAATACATTCTCTCCTTCCTTGTTTCCTAGATCCCCGAGCTCCTTCACTGCTGCTTGGAAGACACCTTTTCTCAGTAGGACTTTATCCTAGGCCTCATCAATGGCCTCGTAGAAAGTGTGGCTTAGAGGTCTCCTTGGTAGCTAAGCTGGTTAAGCATCTAATTCTTGGTTTCAGCTCAGGTTGTGACCTCAGGGTTGTGAGTTCGAGCCCCACATGGGACTCCATGCTCAGCAGAGAGTCTGCTTGAGATCCTCTCTCTCCCTTTGCCCCTTCCACCCCAGTCTTTCTCTCTCTAAATAAATAAGTAAATAAATCTTTAAAAAAAAAAAAAAGTGTGGCTCAGAATTAACCCTGAGGGATTCTGCAGACAGGGTGATGGGAACTTTCACCATCTACATTCTAGACACCCTGCAGGCTAGAATTAGCCAACTTTTTTTTTTTAAGAAAGGGGTCACATCATTTTATAATATTCAGTTTAGGGGCTGTAAAAATTCACTAAACCCCACGTAAGTAACTACTTCCTCTTTCATCAAGTGCACTGAAGAACAACAGTTCCTCTGAACCTAATCTTGCCCAGCAGAGAGACTTCGGTGAAATGAAAGGGTCACAGGGGAAAGTGACCACGTGCTATCTAGAGAGCCCCCTTCCTTCTACAGACACACAGAGGGAGGGAGACAGAGACAAAGAGAGAAAGAGAGAGAGAGGGAGAGAGAAAGATCTAGAGATTAAGAGATGGAGAGAAAAAATGCCAGCATCTTATCAGTACTTTTTTTTGTGCAGTGTGATTTAGGCTTTATCTGGTGGTCCACTGTGAGCCTCAGAGTCTTCACTTATGTGGTGGTGAAAACCCGCCCCTGCTCCACGGGGTCTTGAAGAAAAGTCACAATGTTCTGAGGATCTGATATAATGATAGTCTGCACCTTTTAACTGCAGAGCATGGAAGAATAATGAAGTTTGATTTCTGCTATAGACTGATTATCCAGGGCCTATTTCTCCAAAGACTTTATCCCAGCTAGTGCTGAATTAGATAATCTGGAGTTAAAAGCCACTCCCTGAGTCGTAACAGAAGAACGGAACGATACAGAAGTCTATCTCATAATGATGCCTACCACTAAACTGAATGAAGTCTGATGACTTCAGTTTTCTACGTGGCCTTATAATTTTCACTCACCCATGAGTTAAACACCCAACAACTGAGGATTAACTAACAGCCCTGGATAAAGATGCTTGGAAGAGGCCGTAGCTGGTGTTAGCAACGATGCGAAGTAAGTCACATGTGTGTTTGAGGATCTCTCCTCCCAACCACGGATCTTTCTTTTTCAGGACATCAGGCCATGTTCTCTGGTTACTTTCCCTGTGTAAATGCAATCAAAATGGGCCTCTGGGAAAGCCTGGGTGGCTCAGTCAGTTAAGACTCCAACACTTGATTTCCATTCAGGTCATGACCTCAGGGTCTTGAGATCAAATCCTGCATTGGGCTCCATGCTGGGTATGGAGCCTGCCTAACATTCTCTCCCTCTCTCTCTCTCTCTGCCTCTCCCCCTAAATAACGGGCCTTTAGTAATAGCCCATGACCTCTGAAACACTGCCAGCCAACTCTCTTTTTGATGATCTCCCTGGCCTGTGGTCCAGCTCCCTGAAGCCCAACTGAACACCTGGGATTGACTGGTATTCACACAGCAGGTGTCTCCCAGCTTAATGCATGGCTTCACGCTAGACAGATCCCTAACCCAAAGGAAGGACTCAAAGTGGCAGCGCAGACAGGAAGGCAGTCCTAGGAGGTGGATGACTTTGACAGGGCCCTCTACTTTACATAGATGACCCTCTGCTCTGCGGTGGGAAGACCAGGGTGAGGGCTGTTTGTTTCCTTTGGATTGTGGACTTTAAAAAAAATAAATAAATAAAATAAACTATTTACAGGCCCTTTAGTTTAAGGATCTTATTACCTCGGTTATTTCTTCAAGTGTTCAAATTATCGACCACCTCATCTGAACTGGTAGATAAGCTTAATTCTCACATCTGCAGCAGCAGGCAAGGGGCAGAGACTTAGAACCACCTAATCTGGCCATCGGAGCTTTAATTTCCTCCACGGAGCAGCAGAGAAGACGACGAAGCCACGAGCGACCCACAAGCAGCCGGTAAACAGTCGCCCTTCCTGCTCCGGAGCAGAGATCCAATACCAATTTAGTCTTATCTGTCCGGAAAATCATTACTTGAAGACTTGAAAAGGTTAAGAGAGTTGCAGTTTTCATTTCTTCTACTTTCATCCGCAGCACAAAGAGAGGGAAGAAGCTGACAAGCGTGGGACTAATTTGGTTCACTCAAGCACCCACAGGGAAAATATTCAGATTTTCCTCTACAAGGGTCAGATGGAAGCTGTGATTCATGGCTCACACGTCCCTCTCCGTGCTGGCGAAAACTCAACCTTCAAGGTAAATTGGAGGTGGTGAGTGCTGGATGGAGGGAACTGTAAAATGGGAAAAGCCAGCTGGGCCTTTGGTTCAACTAAAGCAACTCTTGAGCACCTACTGTGTGCCAAGAACTTCAGGTTGTGTGGGGCACCTGGGTGGCTCAGTGGGTTAAAGCCTCCGCCTTTGGCTCAGGTCATGATCCCAGGGTTCTGGGATGGAGCCCTGAATCAGGCTCCCTGCTCAGCGGGGAGCCTGCTCCTGCCCCGCCCCCCCCCACCTGCCTCTGTGCCTCCTTGTAATCTCTGTCAAATAAATAAATAAAATCTTAAAAAAAAAAAAAAAAGAACTTCAGGTTGTGTTCCTCAATGGGTTCACGCTGAGGGAGGGTCAGATATGTAAACCAAGGCTTAGAGAACTGATCATGTTTTATAGAAATAGTGAGGCCAGTAAAACAGCAGTGGGGGTGGAGGGTTTGCACAAACAGAAGGCATTTGGGTGAGTAGAAGCCTCGGATTATAAGCAGCGAGGCATTCAGAAAAACTTTCTCAGAGGGTACAGGAGGAAGAAGGCATGTCCTTGCAAGATCTATGGAGAAAAAGTGTCATATAAATTCTGACCACAGACATCTAACATTGGCAGGGCATCCAAGAAGTGGCCTCTGATGACCCAAATCTTAGAGTTCAGTCTGAAAAGCAAAGGCATATGTAAAATCAGGATTAGTTAAGGAGTCATTGCTTGGTGCCGACTCTAAGTCCAGAAGTAGAGCTCAGTGCAGGCCAGAAAAATCAGAGGAGAAAATCCAGAGTAGAAATGCTAGGCCATGGAGATTCAACATAAAAGAGAAGAAGGAGGGGGAGTATACAAGGCAGAGGGGACAGATGAGGAAGAACACATGGATAGAAATAAGCCAGACAGTGAACAAGCACCTGCTAGGTTTGTGTTGGGAACTAGCAGGCATTAATATCATGGGGCCTAAAATCCATGACCACAGGAGTCATGCACAAGCAAGATGAGAATATTCTCAGCTGGATGGCAGGGTTTCGAAGGGTCCTTCCCCCTTCCTTCCCTATCCAACCCAGAAATAGTCCACCTTCCCTCCTCTCTTCTCCAAGATCAGCACTCTGGTGATAGAGAATGTCTTCCACCCCTTATCTCAGAAAGAGGTCCCTTCACAGGTGCTGCCCCAGACTCAGAGACGAAAGGTATAGGTCAGGGGAAATGAAGTCCTCCATCCCCACCTTTTCCCATTTTATAGATGAGGACGCAGATGCCCAGAGAGAGAAACCGTCTGTCATTGAAGATAAATCCTGTGTGTTTTCACTTGTCTGCAGCTGTGGATGAATCATCAGCATGGTAAAAATATCAAGAAAACTTGAAAAAAATTAAAAGTGAGCTCAGTCAGTGGAATTCACCCGTCTTTCTGACAAGACCGTGCACCTAAGCTCGATAGACTGGGGCACTCGATAGGGCCTGGAAGGGCACGTGTCAGCAGGAGATTGAAAGCAGGTAGAGAAAGAGGAGCGGAGGGCTGTGGTCTGACCCGTAGGAGAGAGCATGAGCTGGCAGCAGGGGAACAAAGACCTAGGGTATTGAGAAGAGAAGAAAATGATGAGAGGCTCTGCTAACCTTTTCTATTATTATGATTTTCTGTATTTTATGATGTGTCGACATCTTTTTTCTTTTAAAGATTTTATTTGTTTATTTGACAAGGCAGAGAGAGAGAAAGCACAAGCAGGGGGAGCGGCAAGTAGGAGAGGGAGAAGCAGGCTCCCCGCTGAGCAGAGAGCCCAATGTGATCCTCCCTCCCAGAACCCTGAGATCATGACCTGAACCGAAGGCAGACACCTAACCGCCTGAGCCACCCAGGGGCCCCTGAGGTGTTGATGTCTTAAAAAACTTTTTGGCCCCTCTCAGGGTTAGCCAATTCCTAAAGATAATAAAGGGCTCAGCCCGGAACATACTTTTCATATGCAGATTAACTAATCCGGGAGGTACACTCCAAACCACCTCTTCTATCTGCTTTGCAGACTCCAGGAGGCAGTTCAACTCTGGCCTGATCACCCCAGGGCCCAGTACCAAACAGACAGCTGGGGATAATCCTGATGCCCCAAAGCCCACCAAAGTTATTCAAATTAGCTCTTCCTAAGATATATACCTTGCCCTGACCTTTGGAAACCTAAGAATGAGGCTGTGGCCTAGGTTTTCCCCTTGCTCCTGCTTCTGCCTCCCGATCAAACCTGGGGTGTCCCCACGTGGCCGTGCAGGGCATGGCATGACTCCTGTTCTCAGGAATGGAAGAAAAGTTCTTCCTTCAGTGACACTGGCCTCTATGTCATCATTCAGCCCCCTTTATAAATTAAGACCGGGGTACAGATCATGGGCCCAGATAACATTTTATCTTGAAATGAAAATTTACCTCCAAAGCAGCCTCTCTGGTATAAGACTACAGATAATCTCTTAGATCTGAAGAGCCCGGCCAAAATGAAGCAGAACAAGTTTACTATCTCCAGAGACTAATCATGTATCCCTCATCGATATATTGATTTTTAAATAGCAACATTAATAGAGCACTTTAAAAATGAGCTACATTTTTTTTTTTAATTAAAGCAAGTTCAAAAGATCCAAAAGGGTAGCGGAAGAGTAACTTTACGTTATTTATTAAACATGAAGAGTAAGCCCTTGTGGAATACCTTCAGCTTCACAGAAATCCAATGTGATAAACAGCAGATCCAGGGAAGAGGTCCGTTGTCAGAGAGACAAAGAGAGATGAACACACTTTGCCTAATTGTGACACGTGTGCCGTTTTGCATGATTATAAAGCGAGTACGATACCAGACACTTGTGGCAAGTGGTCTCCTCAGAAAGGAGGAAGATTCCAGGGTAGAGGAACAAAAGCAGAGGATGGGTGACCGTACAGAGCTAGCATGAAGTGACACGGCAGACCACCAGTGTGCTGCCTTCCTTCCTTAGAAAAGGAGGCTCTGACATCGTCGTCGGGCAAATGGCCATCCGGAGAAGGTTGCATCCTGCAGGCTCACTAACGCCATGGGATAACTCTTGTGTGAACTGTGAGGTGAGGTCTTGCATATGATTCCCAGAATGTGTCCTTAAAACAGAGGGATGGGCCTGTTGTCTCCTTTTTCCTCATCCTCCTTTCAGGAATGTGAAATGACAGTTGGATGTCAAGCAGCCACTGTGAATCGTGACAAGCGAGGCCACACCCGAGGTGCAGGGGAACATTTTGTTGGAAGGTGTCTGGGTTCCTGAGGATCATGAAGACAACAGAAAGCCTGGAAACTTCTACTTCCTAACTATCCATAAGAGAAAAATAGACTTTATATCATTTGAGCCACTGCCATATTGGGGCGGGAGGGGAGGCAGGTGGTGTTTCCCAACAAACACAGGGGTAAGGAAGTTAATCATTTGGGAGGGCTGTCCCTAAAAGACCTGTCTTCTCAGCAAAGCAGAAGGCACTATTGTTAGCTGGGAGGAAAAAACGAGGGATAGATGTGGCCTAAGGGCAGAGTGGGTCCCAAGGGGACATAACAGAGAATCAAGAGACTAAAACTAGAAGGAGTCACCTGTGTGAATCAGGTCCCCGGTTGAGAAAGGCAGGCGTGGATACTTATCAGACTCAGACAATCTCATCTCAGTTTTCCACAACAAGGCACACATGTAAATAGATACTGGAAGTAAACACTGGGAAATGGAATGCAGACACTGGGGAGTCGTGTGTGGTTAGGGATTGTCACATTGGGCATGGTTGAATCACTGGGGGAATGAGAAAACTGTGGGTGCCTGTAAAAGTATAGTCAAATAGGGGTTTCTGGATAAGAGAATCCAAACAAAGAAGGGAAGAGAATAGGGAAAAACCAAGGTTCGGGGCCATGATAAGGGTAAAATCAGATTCAAGGAAAGGAGGAATATGGGGGTTCCAGAAGGTGGCTGTTAGGGTCCTGAGCTTTCAGTTAGGCAATGCTTTGAGGGAGTAAAATTAGAGAAGAGGGAGAGAAGTCCCCTATGGGTGAGAGGCCTGCCCTCCTCCCCCATTTCAACCCAAGCAGACCTCACTTTATGATTTCACACATTATATACATGTATTTTGGTGGTCAACATAAAATTCCATTCAGAAAGAGGTTTTTAATGCTAAAAGAAGGGGAAAGAGGAAAAAGTGGAAGAAGAAGGAAATGAAGCAATAGTAGTAGTAATAGCAGAAGCAGTAGCAGTAGAAGTAATAGTAATAAATGTGCAACCTTCAAGGCCTAAGTAATTCTTCCTGCTGAGTGCTATCCATGCACCAGACAACACCAAAGAAAGACCAGCGGGATGTGTCCGGGTGAGACCCATCAAGAAACAGATGAAATACACAAAAGGGGTGATCAAGAACTATTTTCAGAGGTGTCCAGAGTTTGGGGAACCTACAAACATGTGGTGAAGCATTCCAAGGCTAGCCATTGTGGGGAACCCTCACCACTCCTACACCTGAAGAGGCCATTAGAAGGAGCTTCTGGGTCAGGCCCTAGAAGGCGCTGACTAGGTTTTGGCCATTAGAGGGAGCAGCTGAGTCGGGCTGCAGAAGGCTGTGGATGAAGGCCCCCCCCACTTTACTCCCCCTTGGTTGAAAGAAAGCAGTGATGGCCAGCCCGTTAGCCAACAAGGAGGGAGCGCTGGCAATAAATTCCCTGGCTTCTATCTATCCCCTGCGGGCCTTTCCTGCTGGCCAAATCCAACAGAAACTGGAGAACAAGGGAACCCAGCTAGGGCCGTCCGCAGAGGCCAGGCTTGCAGGAGGACACTGGGTATGGTGGAAATGGAAGAAGGTGCAGTCTCGGCTAACAGAGAAGCTTCAGCATGTTCCATTCATATCCCCTCTTCTGCGAATCCACTTGCCCTCATTTTTCATGCAAGTGTGCTATGCTGACATCCCCCATGAAGAAGTCTAAGGCTCCATGCCTAATGGCTGGCAGGTGGGTAGAAACAAGGATGCAGAATCCTTCTGCTGATTCCCTGAATATTCACTCACTCAAGTATCTTTTGCTGCATAACAGATTACCCCCAAAACTTAGCAGCTGTAAACAGCATACCTTCATTATCTCCTATTTTCCATGGGTCAGGAATTAGGGAACAACGTAGAAGGCTAGTTCTGACTCAGAGTCTGCCATGAGGTTACGTCACAGTGTTAGCCATGGCTGTCGTCATCTGAGGACTTGATAAGTCTGGAGAATCTACTTCCAAAATGGCTTGTTCACATGAACTTTGGCAATGGACCTCTCACCATAGGGCTCCTAGAGTATCTTCGTGTGGTATGTCAGCTGGCATCCCCTGGGGGGAGCAATCTGCGAGACACAGACAGAGAGAGCAAAGACCAAGACACAATACCTTTTATGACCTGGTTTCTGGAACCATATTCTGGCACTTTCTCTCCTGCCTTATTCTGTTCTCTATAAGCAGGTCAAGTATAGCCCACACTCAGGAGAAGAGGGGAAGATGAAGATTAGGCTCCACCTCCTGAAGCTGAAAAATTTGTGCACATATTTTTTTTTAATTTTTATTTATTTTTTAAATTTCTTTTCAGTGTTCCAGAATTCATTGTTTATGTACCACACCCAGTGCTCCATGCAGTACATGCCCTCCTTAATACCTACCACCAGGCTCACCTATCCCCCCACCCAGTGCACACATTTTAAACCACCACACTCACATCTGCCTGTACCCATTAGCTTTAGCGTTCTCCTTCTTGCTAATCCTGCCTGCCTGGGATCATATTTTATAGGCTCTTCTGCATCGAGAGGCAAGAGACACAATTCTACTGTCTCAGGTGCCTTGGAGTTTACCCAGTAAGACTCCACAAAGATGGAGGGAATCCAAGAACACAAGAAGAAGAAGGAGAAGGAGGAGGAGGAGGGGAGTTGCACAGCCATATTTTCTTACTAATTAGGAAAAATATATATAATAAAGGGGGTATTTTATTTCTGCTATTTCCTTTCTCAAAAAAAAAAAAAGTCGAAGTATAATACCCAGAGATTAAAACAAAGCATGTTAAAAATGATTCTAAGAATGGGGCGCCTGGGTGGCTCAGTGGGTTAAGCCGCTGCCTTCGGCTCAGGTCATGATCTCAGGGTCTTGGGATCGAGTCCCGCATCGGGCTCTCTGCTCAGCAGGGGGCCTGCTTCTCTCTCTCTCTCTCTCTCTCTCTCTCTCTGCCTGCCTCTCTGTCTACTTGTGATCTCTCTCTGTCAAATAAATAAATAAAATCCTTTAAAAAAATGATTCTAAGAAGTTCAGACAACTTTTAAGTTGGAGCCCAACACAACAAACTCTTAAAGTTTGGGATGACTTTTCTTTCTTTATTCGTATGATTTTTCATTATAGAAGGGGTAAGGGAGTGGAAGAGTCGTGGGACAGAAGGAAAAAGACAACATTTTGAAAATAAAATCTCGGAGCTTTTTGTGGAACAAAGAGATTTGGATTTATTGATAAAGACCAAAGTTTAAAACATTGCCAAACAGGAACGTATTTGGTATTTGTTTTTAAGTCTCACATTATTTGCAGTTACTACTGAAATGTTGATAACGTTCTCAAGCACTAAAAAATTGATTCTCACACATTTACTTACAGCTTCTGGTAGTTTATGAGTTTCTGGTAAATACAATGTCTGTCTAGCCTCCAACTTTTACACATTCATTTGCCGGTCTAAGATAGAGATAATCACAGGCTTCGTTCTTTCCTTGTGACAGATGCATAAAACAGAAGTCACACAAACATAACAATCCAATCTATACATTTGTCAGTGTCGGCGTTCCCTCCATATGTTCACACATTGCCTGGTGTCACGCATCAGCAACTCTGATCGCACTTAGGTGGAATCCCAATTTTGTTACAAATGACAACCTCTGAGCGACTTTGAAAGGTCATTTCCTTCACATCCTATCTGAGATAGTCATCTCAGGCCCCCACATAAGTCATTGTTAAAAACCTAAAAAAAAAAAAGAAAGAAAGAAAAGTCTCCAACCTCTTTTAGTAAACCTTTTTTTATTTTTTTTAACAGTCTACACAGTAAGATTCTTATTTTTGATGTCTTGGAAACTGTTTACGGGAATGTTGGCATTTACCCATTCAGCTTCAGTAAACGCTTTCATAATGTGAATGGACATCCTCTAATTTGTCTTTGCGGTCCATTAAGATTTCTGCACATCGGATTTTATTAAAGAAAAGCCCACTTAAGGGTTTGATACGTGCAATGCTCACACCAAGAGTGCCCAAAGCCTGGTGCGTGGTCCTCTGATGCCAGGCTCATAAAAGTCCTAAGTGACAACTTTGTCTTTTGTCACTACACCCTCTCTGATGACAGGAGGGTCATTCTGTGCCTCCATGTCTGTCTGTCTTTCATTGTTACGTGGAAATGGGGAGGCTAGTCTTCCTTTTTTCCTTGCCAAATGCCTAGGCAAAAGGTAATTTCAAATAGGCCAAAAGTAAGAGATCTCCCCACATTAACTCTTTCTATGAAACCCTTCCTCCCTCCTTCACTGTGCTTTCCAAAAGCAGCACCTGCATCTCTTCTTTGAGGATGCCCTCGACCTACCAGAAGGCCAGCTCCTGAGACTGTACATCTCACCCCCATGGGGCAACACCAGCCAACAGCTATTAAACAAGAGAGAGAAGATGCCCAACTCCTTTGGCAGGTGGGGATATGCCTGTGTAACTTACCAGAGTTCCCAGGGACCTTACTAAAGACCTGACCTGAGGCTACAAGCTGGCTTGGCTTCCTCCCCTTCCCTGTCCTGCTCCCTAGCTCCCTCCCTAGTCCCCTCTGAGAGCCCTTCTTGAATAAAACATTCTCATCTCTGAGTCTGTTCCTGGGGAACCGAACCTAAGACACACCAAACTCAGAAACGGAATCATAAGAGCAATTTTCTCAAAATGAATAATATCTAGTAGGGGCCATCAAGAGTATTCCAGTTAAGGGGCACCTGGGTGGCTCAGTGGGTTAAGTATCTGCCTTCAGCTCAGGTCATGATCTCAGGGTCCTGGGATAAAGCCCCACATCAGGGGGGGGGGGGGTCTCTGCTCAGAGGGGAGCCTGCTCCCCCCCCCCAACATCTCTGCCTGCCTCTCTGCCTACTTGTGATCTCTGTCAAATAAATAAATAAAATCTTAAAAAAAAATTCCAGTTAAGACAAGACTGCTTGCCCTTAAAGTCTAAAGG
This sequence comes from Lontra canadensis, assembly GCF_010015895.1. Classification (NCBI taxonomy): domain Eukaryota; kingdom Metazoa; phylum Chordata; class Mammalia; order Carnivora; family Mustelidae; genus Lontra; species Lontra canadensis. The sequence goes on from NW_022631111.1 coordinate 501,355, forward strand.
GGACAGTAGGAGAAATAATTAAAACTTGCTGAATGACCAGGGATCTTCTGAGAACTGCTTGTACCTTGACTCCTCACCACTTTAAAAGATGCCCAGATGGTTGAAAGGAAAGGAAAACAATCATTTGATATTTGTACCAGTCAAGATGCATACAGTTATGCTACAGTAACAACCAAGCCCCAATGGCCAAGAACAAAAAGAGCTTTCTCCCTCACACTACACATGGACACCATGGATTGTCACAGGACTCTGCTACTGAGGTCACTCAGGGACTCAAGCTGAGAAATGGACCATTCCAGCACTCATGTCCACATTCATCACTGCAGGGAAAGAGTAAATGCTGAAGCACACACTGGCCCTCAAATCTTCTGTCCTTACATGACACATACCACTTCTGCTCATATTTAATGATCTCAGGCAAATCACATGTCTATGACTAACAGAAAGTAATAGGGAAGTGAATTGTACTCCCTGTCTGGAAGAATGAGAAACAAAATATTTATGAACAACTCTCAGGATTAATCACCACAATTGTCTTCAGCAGGCCCCTGAGAAATCAGTGTTGGCTATTTCTACAAAGCAAGTGGGACATATTTAATGACTGAGCTCCCAGGGTTTCTGTGAGATTTATTCATTCAACAAACATCTATTAATGTCTTCTCTAAATAAGAGATTGGCCACGTGAACTGGAATTAGTGGGGCTGTGTGAAAATCCCAGATCCACCACTTACCAGCAACACAAGCTCAAAGTACCCTTCTGACCCAGTTTCATTATCCAAAAAATGGGGACAATAATAGAATGGATCTTACAGAATTGATTAGATGACTGGAAAGGATAATGTAAGCTGTTCTCTTCATTATTATTCCAAAGATAAATGAGAGGTGGTACCTTCCCTGGAGAAGCTCACTCCAATTTAAGGGATGGGACATTTAACCCATTTCAGCTCTGTTGAAAGATATTTATTAAGAACCTACTATGTGCAGGGCACTGAACTGAACACTCTAGTAAAGAATGAATGAGGCCGGGATGTCTGGGTGGCTCAATCAGTTAAGCATCTGACTCTTTGATTTCAGCTCAGGTCATTATCCTGGGATCCTGGGATTGAGCCCGACATCGGGCTCCAAGTTCATCAAGGAGTCTACTTGGGATTCTTTCTCTCCCTCTGCGCCTCCCCCTTCTTGCAAGCTCTCTCTCTCTCTCTCTCTCTCTCAAATAAATAAATAAATCTTTAAAGAAAAAGAATGAACAAGGCTCTGTCCCTATCTTTAAAAGTGGACAGTTCGTCGGGGAGCACAGAAACATAAGCACAAATGCCATATTCTTTGAGTAACAAGACAGAGTCTATGGGAATGCAAAAAAGGAATACTTAGCTAAATCAAGGGTAAAGAGGCAGCCTTTTTAAGGAGACTTCTCCTGGTGTGCATTTTAAATGTGCAAAACCAGCAATGCTTCAATTCCAGGTTAGGAGAGAAAGCTTTCAAGCCCTAGGTCTCCTAGAATGCCTCACTGCCGCTATCGGCATTTGGCAGGTGCAGCTGAGGCAGGAGCAATCCGGGCCACTCTGCTCCCATCCCAATTCAGACTCTCGCTTGTGCTATTCAACAGGACTGCCAGTCAAAACCCGAGAAGAGCTGTGCAAAGGGCAAACCTCCAGCGAAAGGCAACCCTCCACCGCCCTCCTGAGATCCCCGATTCTTCTCACAAAGTGAATTGGGATAAACAGATGAAATGTCTCAAGACAGCCACTGGCCCCTGTGTCGCAGGCATGCCCTGAGCAATTCCACACAGATCCACGACACTTAGAGCCATACCGAGGGAGAGATTTTTTAAAAATCCCTTTCCATGATTCACCGGCTCTCAGGAACATGAAACCTCTGCCTGCATTGAAATGAACATTGGCACCTTCCGGTTGCATCCATTTCTTATCTCTTAACCCCAGAAAGAAGGACGGAAGTTTTCCCAATGTCTATCATCAGGCGCAATGAGACTAAGATCAGCAGACCGGACACCTCAGAGAGAAATGAGGCATATTTCTCCATATTGAAAACAGAATACAGGGACACCTGGGTGGCTTAGTGGGTTAGGCCTCTGCCTTCGGCTCAGGTCGTGGTCTCAGGGTCCTGGGCTCGAGCCCCGCATCGGGCTCTCTGCTCAGCAGGGAGCCTGCTTCCCTTCCTCTCTCTCTGCCTGCCTCTCTGCCTACTTGTGATCTCTGTCTGTCAAATAAATAAATAAGATCTTTAAAAAAAAAAACATAATACACATATTAATATAAACATGAAGCCGGAGGACCCTGTTTTTATTTATAATCCACTTGAAAGAGATGGTTTCTATGGCAGCAGAAAATGCGAGGGTTTTTTTTTTTCAAAGGAGCTACTGGATTTACAAAGACTCGCCCACCCCATTAGAAGTCTTTCTTCTTCTTTGATGATATGCCAGAGCTGATGGATTTGGGATGCTTTCGGTCGCAATGTTTGTTCTACAGTGTTCAAAAAGAGACATGGAAGGGGCTTTCGCTTTCTTCTCCACCACTGGGTTTCTTCCTAGGCCATCTGCCTGTGGGCTTGTAGACATCCATAGGGAAGGGAAGGAGCAACGGTTAATTAATTCCATTAGAGGAAGAAACAGGGGTGTGTGTGTGAGAGAGGGGGAGGCACCAAGCTGCCACTGATGTTGGGAAAGGACAACATTTAAGAACTTCAGTCAGGAGACCTGCTGATCGGCTGATAAAACAAACAGCAGCATGAATGATCATTATTCCTGTAACCAAAGAAAGAAACATTGAATCAATCTTTTCATTACCCATGATTGTGGCCAGTGGACACAGTGTCCATCAGAGGCTAGAAACACTTGAGTCCTTACATGCAGGTGTGAGGCCCAGGCTCTGCTTCAGCCAGCAGGTGGCCATAGTCAACAAGAGCCCATGAGCGGAGGAAAAGCATCCTAGGGGTGTTGGAGGTTGGGGGGTCGGGTCTCTGCTGTAGGGGAAAGGCGGCTTTGAGGGAAGTGGGAAAGGATGCGGACATGAAGGAAAGAAAAGTACATTCCCAAAAGAAAAAATGAGAATGGCACAAGGATGTAGAGACTGGTCTGTGCCACTGCCTAGCCTCATCTCACTCACACAACACCTGCCTGCTGGACGTCCCCAACTACATGTCCTCCAGCCACTCAGGCTTACTGCCAAACAGAGCCCTCCAGGCCTCCTGTGACACCAGCTTTTCCTGTGCATTCAGCTCAAGAGGTGGGACCAGCATCCATATGGCACTGGAGTCAGAAACCTAGAAGTCACCCAAGACTCTGGCCTTGGCCCTCTTCCTCCCCATCACCAGTTCCCCCAGTCTGCACTGTCTCTTTTTTTTTTTAATTTTATGTTTTATAAACATATGTTTTTATCCCCAGGGGTACAGGTCTCTGAATCGCCAGGTTTATACACTTCACAGCACTCACCATAGCACATACCCTCCCCAATGTCCATAACCCCACCCCCCCCTCCCAACCCCCCTCCCCCCATCAACCCTCAGTTTGTTTTGTGAGATTAAGAGTCACTTATGGTTTGTCTCCCTCCCAATCCCATCTTGTTTCATTTACTCTTCTACTACCCCCTTAACCCCCCATGTTGCATCTCCTCTCCCTCATATCAGGGAGATCATATGATAGTTGTCTATCTCCAATTGACTTATTTCGCTAAGCATGATACCCTCTAGTTCCATCCACGTTGTCGCAAATGGCAAGATTTCATTTCTTTTTATGGCTGCATAGTATTCCATTGTGTATATATACCACATCTTCTTTATGCATTCGTCTGTTGATGGACATCTAGGTTCTTTCCATAGTTTGGCTATTGTAGACAATGCTGCTATAAACATTCGGGTGCACGTGCCCCTTCGGACCACTACATTTGTATCTTTAGGGTAAATACCCAGCAGTGCAATTGCTGGGTCATAGGGTAGTTCTATTTTCAACATTTTGAGGAACCTCCATGCTGTTTTCCAGAGTGGTAGCACCAGCTTGCATTCCCACCAACAGTGTAGAAGGGTTCCCCTTTCTCCGCATCCCCGCCAGCATCTGTCATTTCCTGACTTGTTAATTTTAACCATTCTGACCGGTGTGAGGTGGTATCTCATTGTGGTTTTGATGTGTATTTCCCTGATGCCGAGAGATGTGGAGCACTTTTTCATGTGTCTGTTGGCCATCTGGATGTCTTCTTTGCAGAAATGTCTGTTCATGTCTTCTGCCCATTTCTTGGTTGGATTATTTATTCTTTGGGTGTTGAGTTTGCTAAGTTCTTTATAGATTTTGGACACTAGCCCTTTATCTGATATGTCGTTTGCAAATATCTTCTCCCATTCTGTCAGTTGACTTTTGGTTTTGTTAACTGTTTCCTTTGCTGTGCAAAAGTTTTGATCTTGATAAAATCCCAATAGTTCATTTTTGCCCTTGCTTCTCTTGCCTTTGGCGATGTTCCTAGGAAGATGTTGCTGCAGCTGAGGTTGAAGAGGTTGCTGCCTGTGTTCTCCTCAAGGATTTTGATGGATTCCTTTCTCACATTGAGGTCCTTCATCCATTTTGAGTCTATTTTTGTGTGTGGTGTAGGGAGATGGTCCAATTTCATTTTTCTGCATGTGGCCATCCAATTTTCCCAACACCATTTATTGAAGAGGCTGTTTTTTTTCCATTGGACATTCTTTCTTGCTTTGTCAAAGATTAGTTGACCATAGAGTTGAGGGTCTATTTCTGGGCTCTCTATTCTGTTCCATTGATCTATGTGTCTGTTTTTGTGCCAGTACCATGCTGTCTTGATGATGACACCTTTGTAATAGAGCTTGAAGTCCGGAATTGTGATGCCACCAAACTTGGCTTTCTTTTTCAATATTCCTTTGGCTATTCGAGGTCTTTTCTGGTTCCATATAAATTTTAGGATTATTTGTTCCATTTCTTTGAAAAAAATGGATGGTACTTTGATAGGAATTGCATTAAATGTGTAGATTGCATTGGGTAGCATAGACATTTTCACAATATTTATTCTTCCAATCCAGGAGCATGGAACATTTTTCCATTTCTTTGTGTCTTCCTCAATTTCTTTCATGAGTACTTTATAGTTTTCTGTGTATAGATTCTTAGTCTCTTTGGTTAGGTTTATTCCTAGGTATCTTATAGTTTTGGGTGCAATTGTAAATGGGATTGACTCCTTAATTTCTCTTTCTTCTGTCTTGTTGTTGGTGTAGAGAAATGCGACTGATTTCTGTGCATTGATTTTATATCCTGACACTGTACTGAATTCCTGTACAAGTTCTAGCAGTTTTGGAGTGGAGTCTTTTGGGTTTTCCACATATAGTATCATATCATCTGCGAAGAGTGATAGTTTGACTTCTTCTTTGCCAATTTGGATGCCTTTAATTTCCTTTTGTTGTCTGATTGCTGAGGCTAGGACTTCTAGTACTATGTTGAATAGCAGTGGTGATAACGGAAATCCCTGCCGTGTTCCTGACCTTAGCGGAAAAGCTTTCAGTTTTTCTCCATTGAGAATGATATTTGCGGTGGGTTTTTCATAGATGGCTTCGATGATATTGAGGTATGTGCCCTCTATCCCTACACTTTGAAGAGTTTTGATCAGGAAGGGATGCTGTACTTTGTCAAATGCTTTTTCAGCATCTATTGAGAGTATCCTATGGTTCTTGTTCTTTCTTTTATTAATGTGTTGTATCACATTGATTGATTTGCGGATGTTGAACCAACCTTGCAGCCCTGGAATAAATCCCACTTGGTCATGGTGAATAAGCCTTTTAATGTACTGTTGAATCCTATTGGCTAGTATTTTGGTGAGAATTTCTGCATCTGTGTTCATCAAGGATATTGGTCTGTAGTTCTCTTTTTTGATGGGATCCTTGTATGGTTTTGGGATCAAGGTAATGCTGGCCTCATAAAATGAGTTTGGAAGTTTCCCTTCCATTTCTATTTTTTGGAACAGTCTCAGGAGAATAGGAATTAGTTCTTTCTTAAATGTTTGGTAGAATTCCCCCGGGAAGCCGTCTGGCCCTGGGCTTTTGTTTGTTTGGAGGTTTTTGATGACTGTTTCAATCTCCTTACTGGTTATGGGTCTGTTCAGGCTTTCTATTTCTTCCTGGTTCAGTTGTGGTAGTTTATATGTCTCTAGGAATGCATCCATTTCTTCCAGATTGTCAAATTTGTTGGCATAGAGTTGCTCATAGTATGTTCTTATAATTGTCTGTATTTCTTTGGTGTTAGTTGTGATCTCTCCTCTTTCATTCATAATTTTATTTATTTGGGTCCTTTCTCTTTTCTTTTTGATAAGTCTGGCCAGGGGGTTATCAATCTTATTAATTCTTTCAAAGAACCAGCTCCTAGTTTCGTTGATTTGTTCTATTGTTTTTTTGGTTTCTATTTCATTGATTTCTGCTCTGATCTTTATGATTTCTCTTCTCCTGCTGGGTTTAGGGTTTCTTTCTTGATCTTTCTCCACCTCCTTAAGGTGTAGGGTTAGGTTGTGTACCTGAGACCTTTCTTGTTTCTTGAGAAAGGCTTGTACCGCTATATATTTTCGTCTCAGGACTGCCTTTGTTGTGTCCCACAGATTTTGAACCGTTGTGTTTTCATTATCATTTGTTTCCATGAATTTTTTCAATTCTTCTTTAATTTCCTGGTTGACCCATTCATTCTTTAGAAGGATGCTGTTTAGTCTCCATGTATTTGGGTTCTTTCCAAATTTCCTCTTGTGATTGAGTTCTAGCTTCAGAGCATTGTGGTCTGAAAATATGCAGGGAATGATCCCAATCTTTTGATATCGGTTGAGACCTGATTAAGGACCGAGGTTGTGATCTATTCTGGAGAATGTTCCATGTGCACTAGAGAAGAATGTGTATTCTGTTACTTTGGGATGAAATGTTCTGAATATATCTGTGATGTCCATCTGGTCCAGTGTGTCATTTAAGGCCTTTATTTCCTTGTTGATCTTTTGCTTGAATGATCTGTCCATTTCTGTGAGGGGAGTGTTAAAGTCCCCTACTATTATTGTATTCTTGTGGATGTGTTTCTTTGATTTTGTTATTAATTGGTTTATATAGTTGGCTGCTCCCACGTTAGGGGCATAGATATTTACAATTGTTAGATCTTCTTGTTGGACAGATCCTTTGAGTACGATATAGTGTCCTTCCTCATCTCTTATTATAGTCTTTGGCTTAAAATCTAATTGATCTGATATAAGGATTGCCACTCCTGCTTTCTTCTGATGTCCATTAGAATGGTAAATTCTTTTCCACCCCCTCACTTTAAATCTGGAGGTGTCTTTGGGTTTAAATTGAGTTTCTTGTAGGCAACATATAGATGGGTTTTGTTTTTTGATCCATTCTGATACCCTGTGTCTTTTGATTGGGGCATTTAGCCCATTACCATTCAGGGTAACTATTGAAAGATATGAATTTAGTGCCGTTGTATTGCCTGTAAGGTGACTGTTATTGTATATTGTTTCTGTTCCTTTCTGATCTACTACTTTTAGGCTCTCTCTTTGCTTAGAGGACCCCTTTCAATATTTCCTGTAGAGCTGGTTTGGTGTTTGCAAATTCTTTCAGTTTTTGTTTGTCCTGGAAGCTTTTCATCTCTCCTCCTATTTTCAATGATAGCCTAGCTGGATATAGTGTTCTTGGCTGCATGTTTTTCTCGTTTAGTCCTCTGAATATATCATGCCAGCTCTTTCTGGCCTGCCAGGTCTCTGTGGATAAGTCTGCTGCCAATCTAATATTTTTACCATTGTATGTTACAGACTTCTTTTCCCGGGCTGCTTTCAGGATTTTCTCTTTGTCACTAAGACTTGTAAATTTGACTATTAGGTGATGGGGTGTGGACCTATTCTTATTGATTTTGAGGGGGGTTCTCCGAACCTCCTGGATTTTGATGCTTGTTCCCTTTGCCATATTGGGGAAATTCTCTCCAATAATTATCTCCAATATGCCTTCTGCTCCCCTCTCTCTTTCTTCTTCTTCTGGAATCCCAATTATTCTAATGTTGTTTCGTCTTATGGTGTCAATTATCTCTCGAATTCTGCCCTCATGGTCCAGTAGCTGTTTGTCCCTCTTTTGCTCAGCTTCTTTATTCTCTGTCATTTGGTCTTCTATATCACTAATTCTTTCTTCTGACTCATTTATCCTAGCAGTGAGAGCCTCCATTTTTGATTGCACCTCACTAATAGCTTTTTTGATTTCAACTTGGTTAGATTTTAGTTCTTTTATTTCTCCAGAAAGGGCTTTTATATCTCCCGAGAGGGTTTCTCCAATATCTTCCATGCCTTTTTCAAACCCGGCTAGAACCTTGAGAATCGTCATTCTGAACTCTAGATCTGACATATTACCAATGTCTGTATTAATTAGGTCCCTAGCCTTTGGTACTGCCTCTTGTTCTTTTTTTTGTGGTGAATTTTTCTGCCTTGCCATTTTGTCCAGATAAGAGTATATGAAGGAGCAAGTAAAATACTAAAAGGGTGGCAAAGATCCCAGGAAAATATGCTTTAACCTAATCAGAAGAGACCCCAAATCGTGGGTGGTGGGGGGGGAAGGGGATAAAAAGATGTTTAGGAAAAAAAAAAAAAGAAACAATTAAAAAAAGAAAACAAATAAAGAAAAAATATAAAAAGAAAAATATATATATATATTAGATAATCTAGTTTAAAAACATTAAAAAAGAAAAGTGTAAAGGTTAAAAAAAATAGCAGAAGAAGAGAACAAAAAATTGAAAAAAAAAATTATATTAACTGCAAGGCTAAAGAATCATGGGGAGAAAGCCATGAGTTCCGTGCTTTGCTTTCTCCACCTCTGGAATTCCACTGCTCTCCTTGGTATTGAAACTGCACTCCTTGGTAGGTGAACTTGGTCCTGGCTGGGTTTCTTGTTGATCTTCTGGGGGAGGGGCCTGTTGTAGTGATTCTCAAGTGTCTTTGCCCCAGGAGGAGTTGCACCGCCCTTACCGGGGGCCGGGCTGAGTAATCCGCTCGGGTTTGCTTTCGGGAGCTTTTGTTCCCTGAGCGCTTTCCGTAGAGTTCCGGAGGATGGGAATGAAGATGGCGGCCTCCTGGTCTCCGGCCCGAAGGAGCCGAGAGCCCGGGGCCCCACTCCTCAGTGCGCCCTCAGAGAACAGTGCCCAATTACTCCCGTCACCCTGGCTTCCGGCCGCGCTCCGAGCTGACCGAGCCTGCGACCGGTTCAAGGTAACCCCGAGCTTAGAGCTCACTCCTCGGCTCTGTCTCTGTAGCCGGCTTCCCCGTGCTAATACCTGTAAGCTCTGTGACACTGAGACACCCCCGATCCTTCTGTGACCCTGCGGGACCTGAGGCCACGCTGACCCCGCGTGCGCTTCACCCCAGTTAAGCCTCTGGAGCGATGTCCCTCAGCGGAACAGACTTTTAAAAGTCCTGATTTTCTGCTCCGTTGCTCCGCCGCTTGCCGGGAGCCCACCCCTCCCCCCGCGGTCTATCTTCCCGTCGCTTTGGATTCACTTCTCCGCCAGTCCTACCTTTCAGAAAGTGGTTGATTTTCTGTTTCTAGAATTGCTGTTCTTCTTCTCTTCGATCTCCCGTTGGATTTGTAGGTGTTTGCAATCTTTAGATAAGCTATCTAGCTGATCTCCCGCTACCTGAAGTAGTCTCAGCCTGCTACTTCTCCGCCATCTTGACTCCCTTCCCAGTCTGCACTCTCTTAATGAATCATGGCCTCCATCCCCTGGCCCCTCTCCCTGCTCCCTGCCCAGCATCCTTCCCTTCCATCCTTCTCCACACATTGCCAGAGTGCTTTTTCTACATACAGAGACAGGCACATTGCAAGTTACACTCTTACTGAAAATCCTCAGTTGGGACCCATAGCTCTTGGTATTGTTTGAAAGCTTGAACTTCGGGTGCCTGAGTGGCTCAGTTGGTTGAACATTTGCCTTAGGCTCAGGTCATGATCTCAGGGTCCTAGGATTGAGTCCTGCACTGGGCTCCCAACTCCCTGCTCAGGAGGAAGTCTGCTTGTCCCTCTCCCTCTGCCCCTCCCCCTGTTCATGCTCTCTCGTACATGTTCTCTCTCTCAAATAATTTTTTTTAAATATTAAGAAAAAAAAAAGCTTGAACTTTGTGACCAACATTGTCATGGTACACTCTCTGCACAGCTCTCCACCTCACTTCTCAGCAACTACATCTGTCCCTCTGTCTGTAACCATCCGTCCCTTTGCACAGTGACTGCTTAGCATTGCCTTGAACACAGGGGCTACCTTTGTACAACCGACCGACCTACCTGCCCATGTCTGCTGGGTTTGTAACAGCCGCAGGGAGGCAGACAAGCCACGCTGGGGCATCGGGCATGTTTACGTGACACCAGCTGAGAGAACCGAGAGGCAGGGTCTTTGGGCCACTGAGACCACAAGCTATGAACGCCGGCCACACATGCATGGTTGTATTTGGCTACCTTCCTCTGGCACTTGGCATATTTCACTTCATCAGAGGGAACTGAGTTGAACACGGGCCCTCAGGTATCCCCGCTAACATAACAGCCATGTGTCCAACGTGTATAGTGTGTGTGTGTGTGTGTGTGTGTGTGTGCCCACTTGAGCCTCACAGCTACTCTGTGGGTAGGTGTTATTATCTCCATTCTTTGGATGAGAAAGGTGCTCTAAAATATGGAAAAGGGGGCGCCTAGACTGCTCAGTTAGTTAAGCATCGGTCTTTGGCTCAGGTCATGACCTCAGGGTGTTGGAATCAAGTCCTGAGTTGGGCTCTCTGCTCAGCAGGGAATCTACTTGTCCCTCTGCCCCTCCACCACTCAGCCTCTCTCTCGATCTCTTCTTTAAATAAATAAATACATAAAATCTTCTTAAAAAATAAAATAAAATATGGAAAGGAAGCAAGAGTGGTCCCTTTCCTCTAGAGGCAGGCTCACCATGTCCCAAGGAGAGAAATTCAACCCTAGACCAAGCCTTCCTGTTTGCCTTCTCTTTCCTCAATTTAAAAGTTACAATGAATTGGCCTCTGGCATGGGTCAGGCCTGTCCAGGAGTAAATAATCATAACTTGGTGAGAGCTTCAGAAAAGGAGAGCTGCCTAAAATCTCTCACTCCAACCAGGACACCTGTACTAGCAAATAAAGACAAACTCTTCGCCCTTTGACAGAACAATTTCAGTATGCAAACACACGCAGGCACACACAAATAAGGCTTCTTTACAGACTTATCCAAATAAAAAATAGTGAGTAGAAATGATTTAGCTGTATATCTAGAGAGGACTTATTAAACCAGCTCTTTTTTTTAAAAGGAAAAGCTGCATATTGACATAGAAGCATATTCAAGATATATTATTAAGTAGAAGACAAAAAGGCAAGTTGCAGAAGAATAGCATATTAGTATAACACCTTTGAGTAAAAAGAAGGAAAAAATGAGAATATATGTGGTATTTGTACATGCATAAAGAGACGGATCACAGTGGATCCCTGTAGGAGGGTGGGATGAGAATTGGGTGCTCCAGTTCTGTTCCAGTCCAAGATGGTGCCATAGGAAGACCCCAAACCCATCTTCCCCACAGAACACACAAAATTACACCTATTCACAGAACAATTCCTCCCTGAAGAAGAACAGGGTGCTCACTAAGGAATAGGCATGAGCGGGAACTTTCTCTTTTCACCTTTTAAAATACTGTAAGCTATGCAAATGTATTACATATTCAAAAATTAAATTAAAAAGAAAAATCTCTCCCGTCTGTTCACTCTCACAGTTTAAAACCCGATTTCACATGTGTCACCTCATTGAATTCTCACAATCCTACAAATTGTTATTATTCCTGCTTCACAGATAAGGAAACTAGGCTTGGAGTCATTAAGTGACCTGGGAGGGGATCACTAGTAAAAGCCATAAAGACGGGGCGACCACCAGAACCTGCCCCGCAGTTCCTCTGCCCAACAGCCCACGACATGAGACAGGGATGCGGGAGCCGGGGCACAGGGGGAGCTCACTGGATTTCATTTAGGGAAAGAATGGAACCATCTTGTCCCCCTACAATCCCACCCCTTGAAGGATGCCAGAAATGTCTAACCTGGAACTTAAAAAGGAATCCTGTCTAGCAATGCAAATACCTCTGAGAGGCGTAACACACTCTGTGCTTCCGTTTCAAGTGTGGGAAACTAACTCATAACTGACTCCGGGTCCCTTAAGTGAAATCAGTGTCAGCATCTGCAAGATACATTCAAGGAAAAAAAAAAAAGTTTTGTTCCCTCTCTTCTGCTACCTTGCAGACATCCTATAACAAGACCACCCCTTCCTGGTCCCTGGCAATGAGGGGGACAGATCAGATTCTACAGATTTTCTGTCTTTTTCCCATGTTCACCAACAGTGTCATTTTCAGGCATAAACGTTTAATTCCCGGTCCAATCTGCTAGTCGGGACTGTAATCTCTCAGCCCTCCTTAAGCTCTGGCCTCACGCTTGGCTCAGGGCAGACCCACAAACTTACAGACAGCAGTGGGAGGGTCCGATGGTGGGGGACCACCTTCCAGACACCTTTTACACCCCTTCCCTCCCTGGTTCTCCTGGTCAGCACAGCAAAGAAGGACAAAGAGTAAAGCAGCAAAGGGCCACGTGGCAAAGAGCCAAAGGTGGCTCTTCTTTGTGAGGGAGTCTCGAGGATGCCCTGATGACCCCCTCATGGGTACCTCCAAGAAGCACCATCCCATGACCCAGGTGACCCTGGCTAGCCCCATCTGCCTCTCAGCTCCTATTCCAGCTAGCCTCCCCACAAGTTGTGATTCTGTTGGGTCTCCTGGTCCAAGCAGGCAGCCCCGTAAGGTAGAGGAAGTCTGGAAAGGCTCTAGCCTAGCCACTGGTCACAAGGTCCAAAGGGTGCCCTGAAACCATGACTCACCCCATGGAACCCTCTCCCCTCACCCTGCTGACTATAGCTGCAACCAGCCTCTATCTTTATCACCTGCACTTACACAAATCCTAAGAGATGCCTCAGGTGCTCCTGAGGATGCCTCTGTGACCTCACTTTGTAATAGCAAGGGGAAGGCCTATGACATCCTACACTCTGGATGCATCTAAAGGGGTTTATCTTGAAGCCCTCCTCCTGTGACTTCGCAGGCAGTGGGTACAGGGGTTGGGAAGCCTCACATCCACAAATGCCCATGACCCACAAATCCTTCCCTCTCCAAAACTAGTTACCTCTTTTCTAAAAATGATGTCATTAGGACATCACCATCCTCCTGCCCTCGATGAATTAATTAGCCTGGATATAGAGCACTAACCGTGTTGTCATCAAAAAAGAGCAAAAAGCAGACATTGTGGGGCTCTTGGTGAAAGAACACAGCATCACCCACAGTCTTTCCAAAGGGGTCAAAGCCATATCTGATCAAGCCTCTGGACGGAGCTGCACCCTTGCAGAAGACACAGGGGACAAAGGAGCATACTGAACTGTGCCTTGAGGGTGCCATCAACACCTTCCGTACTGCGATATGGACCTACAGGTCTGCAAGCCCCACAGATGAGCGGCGAGCAAAAGAAAGGGGTGGAGAGGAAAACTATACATTAAGAGATGTAAAAGACATATTAAATTTTAATGTTCAAGACTAAACCACAGTGTCCAGAGATGCACACTTAGCTGATAAAACCATAAGAAGTGTAAGCCTCTAATTACAATTATAGAGTTAGGCTCTCTGTAGAAGCAGGGGACAGCTTCGAGACGGGTCATACGGAGGACTTCTGGGGCAGCTAGCAAAGTCCTATTGCTCAATCTGAATGCTGTTTAAATGGGTGTTTAGATCCTATGCCTTATTCCATAATATACCTCATAATAATTTGCTAAGCTAAAAGTTTGGGCCTCTGGATCTGTGTTGTTTTGATTTTGTCTTTACATTCCTCAGCACTCACCACATTAGTGCACTCTTCCTCCCTTTCACCTAAAGTAAAACACCTGTGTGCTTTATTTTAAAATGAAAAGTAGGCCGCAAAAAGGGGAAAAGAAATATTATATAGGAAACAAATCTGGAAAGAAAGAAAAGTTCCTCTCCCTTTTGTGGTAGAGAGAATAATGACCCCAAAGATATTCACATCATAACACCCAGAACCCCTGACTTGGTTCCTTTACATACCCTAAGAGATGAGTTACAGGTCTTGTCAGAGGGAGATTATCCTTGATTATTTGGGTGGATCTGCTGTAATCAAGGGTCCTCCTAAGTGAAAGGGGAAGGCCATAAAACCAGAGTCACATGAGGTGTTATGACAAAAGCAGAGGCCAGAATGATGTGGTTGTTGACTTTAAAGATGGAAGGAGTCACGACCCAAGAATTATGGGCAGAATGCGGAAGCGGAAACAGATTCTCTTTTAGAGCCTCAGGAAGAAACATGGCCAGCCTGACACCGTGACTGGGACCCAAAGAGACCTATTTGGGAATAGGAGACCGATGTGCAAATTTAGTGTAAGAAGCCAGGACTGCCATTTTTACCAAGGCGAGAAGTGGTGGGAGGGCTCAAGTTCACAAAACCAGTTTGGCTTTGCAGAGCACTTGTCAAGTATCAATTCTCAGCACTGGTCTTCAGACCAAACTCTCCAATACCAAGAGAAGTCTCACCAAAGTGCATTTTTCATTCTGCAAAAGGAAGTTCTTGGGAGGACGGCATTAGGAAGTTCAGAGTCCAGGGACCACTCTGGAACCTGGGTTGGTCACAGAGAGAACCAAGAAAACCTCAGTGCCCCAAAGAGCAGGAACATTCCGCTCAATGTGAGGCCACTGAGGTCAATTTATCCTCCCTGCTGAGTCTCCTCAAAGGAAGAGGAAGGACTGGAGTTTCCAACGCCCATGGTGGGAGCCAGGCACCTGTTCACTGTCACACCAACACCAGGGAGAGGGAGGGGCTGGCAGGTGGATGCCGGGTGCCCCCAAACTGGCAGGTGTTTGCCACTACCTCTCTATTAGCATGGTACACTTGTTAATGAGCTCCTTCCCAAAGCAGCAATGGTGGAGACTAGCTCCTTCTGCTGAGAATAAGTGGACCCAGCCAGGGTTTCCAGGAGAGGGGACCTGAGTAGACCATCAAGGTGAGGGGAATGGAAACCCCAGGAGAGACACAACAGAGGGAAAGCAGGTCGCCCAACCTCTCCTGTTCACTCAGGGTTAGTCTACGTAGAGCTCATACCCTTTAGTTGGGTTTTGTAACAATTCAACCCAACAATGTAAGTTTCTGGTCCAGATTTTGGTTTGTTTTTGTTTTTTTTTTAAAAAGCAACCTCCTTCATTTATTAATTATATTAATACAATGAAAATAGATGGGGCTGCTTCTCTTTCCTAAATAGTAGGCTATTATCTTTTCACTGTCTCCTGTGAGCTTTTCCTCCTAGTCTTTTGCATTACCATCTAGAAAAACTAAATGATGTATTTTAATACCGCCGTAGGCGCAGCTTGACCTTTAAATCGTATTATTTAAATATTAATGACATAGCAGGAAAGCAGCCTACTGACAGGTGTTATACAAGTCAGACCAAACAGGACACTAAATCTGCGAGCGCCTTTGAAACTCCCATCAGAGATAATGAGGTATAGGCATGTATTTCCACACACTGTCCAGCACCGGCTCGCTCCACATCCTGTCAGAATAAATTAACTGAGTGTTGTGTTTGAGGGGAAAGAAATCATCGCTCTGCCTTCAAAACGCCATTTAATGACTTCTGCAGCCCCGCTCGAGGATAACAGGAAAGGGCCTATTTGTTTCTTGGACTTGAAGTGAATGCCACGTTCTTCAAAGCGTTGGATTTCACACTGACGGATGTGACCCATGGCCTTGCTTCCCAGGAGGCCTCAAGTGGATGCTCGGGTCTGTCCACGTCCTCGTCCCGGCTGGCTTGACATTCCCAGCTGCTCCTGAGTCGCTGTATGCCCTCGCGGATCCTTTGCTTGGAACCTGAGCCAGCCACAGACACTTGTTCTCTCCAAGACACCTCATGAGCTGAGGATGCCACAGCTCTCTCCCTGTCCCCCAGACCCAGATTTTCTCAACCTTGGTCCAATGGCCATTTGGAGCTTGACAGTTCTTTGTTGTAAGGTGCTGTCCTGGGCACTGTAGGATATTTAGCAGTTTCTCTGGCCTCTATCCACTAGATACCAGTAGGAATTCCCCAGATGTGATAACCCTAAAGATCTCCAGACACCACATGTCCCTGGTGAAGAACCTCTGGCTTGGACAGATATATTAATTATCTACCTCGGTGTCCCCATGTTGTTCCACAGCTGTTCAAAAATCCTCACTTCAGAATTGTCCAGAACAACCTGGACAATTCACCTGCTGATTAAAGTTAACATATTCTTCACAGTGCTCTAGACCAGCAAAGGAGTATCAAGTTCATGAGGGGATGTGAGAAGCCAGGACAATGACTGAGTCACTCACCTGAGTCTGAAATAAGAGAAGGAGTCCCTGAATTCTAGGGGAGTTCTTTTTCTGACCATGCTGGATCTGACATGCTATACTTCTGGCACCCACTTAAACTTGGGGTCTGAGTCTTCGTAGTCTACAGATATTTGTTGATCATGGAACGCCATGCAATGAGCCATGGTATAGACAATCTGGCTGTGCTCGCTTCGGCAGCACATATACTAGACAATCTGGCTGCCATAGTTTCCTACTTGGTTTGGATTCAGTTCAATTATTTTCCAATATTTGTAACTGTGCTGGGATATTAACAGCACTCAGAATAACCCAAAATATCATATAAAGGTCTCATCCTTCTGAAGTGTATGTCCTGAGAATTTAAGCTACCAGGAAATGAGAGGATACCGAGAGAAGCCCTAAATGGAGACGCTAGCCCCACCCCATGGACCAACCAGAGACTGATGGCTTGAGTGCCCATCAGGTACCCTGATGTCTGCAGAAGGGCGCTTTTCCGTTCATGCCATTTCCTTGTCACTGTATTTCTGAAGATCTGCTGATGGCTACAGTTTATATACTTGGAGTCTAGTTTACAATTTTGGCTAGCCACCGGTTGATTTTATGCAGAGTGCCATTTCACCAAACGCCTGGTATGTTTGATAAATGGAAATGTGTGTGACTCAAATCTCTCAGCACGGGTGAGAATAAATGTGGTTTGAATATCTCAGTGGGACCCCCTTGTCAATCAGGATATGCTCACGTACAGCTTCACACAATCTAAACCTCAAGCGAGGTCTCTGGTTCTCAAAGTGTGGTCCATGGCCCCAGCAGCAACTGGGAGCTTGCTAGAAATGAAGATCCTCGGGCCCTACCCACGGCCTGCTGAAGCAGGGACTCTGTTGGGGCCCAGAAATCTATTTAACAAGAGCTGATGCAGCTAAAGTTTGAGACCCACTGACCTAGAAAATGAGTTTCAGTGAGAAATTAAACCAAAGCCTAATTCATGAAATTGCTCATTTTCTCTGCTATTCCCAGAACTTAATCCAGCGCCCTTTGTGTGCAGTGTTACTCACATTATCACGCTGACAATATTGTCTGTAGGTGGATTAGATAAACAATGCATAATCAGTGGAATCCTAGTCTCCCTTTCTCCCTGGGAAGTCCTGAACTGCATATGGATCTGGCCAACTTCCACGGAATCGAAGGAATCCAGAATCCCAAGCATCTTGGCACCTTTCTCTTTATCCTTCATACATATGCATTATTAGAGAACATATGTTGTTTAATCAAAAGATAACATTACACTGGGTAACGTTCATGAGCACTGGCAAATATTTCACTTACAAGCTGTCATACTTAATTATCTGGAAAAATATAAATATTCACATTTGGCCAAATTCCTCCTTCCTCCTCCCTCGGTGTCTTTTCTGCAAACAGCAGCCCCGGCCAGGTGTCTCATGGCTTACCTGCACAAAGCTCATAAAATACAGACCCCACTGGTTAAAAAAAAGAAAGAAAAAAAAGTCTATTTCTAGTTGGCGATACAACACTGTGAACTAATATGGGAAGTAAGGCTACGGCACACAGGGGAGGCCGAGGGATTTTTAACAGAGAGACATATGAGAGACCACATCAAACTGGCGTCAAGCGTAAGTATCCCAAGAAGGAGTGGACATTCGGTACGGGAAGATTCTCCAGTCAGACGGCTGGTGGGGCCAGATCCCTGCTTCTCCCCTCAGACATTCTCCTTGTAAAATGGAGATCGTGGCTCCTGTAGGGCTGTTGCAGGTTATATGAGATAATCCAAGTAAAGCCCTGAGCTTAGAGTCTGGCATATAATAAATGCTCTGACCAGTTCAGCTATTTCACGACAGTTTGTTATTGCCCAAAAATTCATTTCTGAAGTAGCCTATGCAATATCGTTAGACAGCTGAGTTGAGCGCTCAACTCAGATGTCTAACGATATTGCATAGGGGTCTGGGCATCCCCTGTGCCTGGCACAGAGTACATACCTGTCTCAAGACTATTTTGAGGGGGGCACCTGGGTGGCTCAGTTGGTTAAGCCTCCGACTCCTGATTTCTGCTCAGGTCATGGTCTCTGGGTCCTGGGGTGAGCCCCACCTTGGGCTCCAAGCTCAGTGGGGTGTCTGCTGGTGGATTCTCTTCCTCTGCCCCTACCTCTCTCTCTCCTAGAATAAAGAAATAAATCTTTAAAAAAAAAAGAATATTTTAAGCACTTACTATGTGCCAGGCCCTGTTCTAAGAGTGTCATGTAATTTTAATTACTTAATTCTCAGAATCATTATACTGTGAAAATGAAGCATAGTAGTTAAGCAACTTAGCCAAGTTACACAGCTAGTGAAAATTTAAACCTGGTTTAACACCATAGAGCCCACACCTAATAGCTAGGCTCTGTGGCCTCTTTTATAAATATTTAAACATTAAATATTAGCAAATATTTTTTGGTTAGGTGAACTCTTAAAATGCAAATATACCTAAGTCAGGCATTAACATCTTAGCAAAAACCATAGCACTAACATCCAACATTAGGGGCTTGGAAGATAAAAAGTAACTGGTCAGGGATCCAGGCAAATTTTATTGTGCGTAAAGAAGAAAGTGTAAAGCAGGGAGCTCTTGGGTATACCAGAAGAAATGAAGACCTGGGAATCAGACTGAGTTGAACTAGTTATTCCAAATTTCTGAGCCTCAGTTTCCTTTTTTTTTAATTTTTTAAATTTTTTTAAAGATTTTATTTATTTATTTTTCAGAGAGAGAGAACAAGCAAGGGGAGCAGCAGGCAAAGGGAGAAGCAGGCTGCCTGCTGAGCAGGGAGCCTAATATAAGACTCGATCCCAGGACTCTGGGATCATGATCTGAGCCGAAGGCAGATGCTTAACCAACTGAGTCACCCAGGGGTCCCTCCTTTTTTTTTTTTTTAATTGGATTTAAGGATGCCTGCCTCAAGACCTTGAATGTCAAGTGCAGAGGTTCTACAGTGTCTGGCACATCATAGCCACTCCATTAATGTTGGTTCCCCAAAAGGTGTCCTTTCCAAAGAAGGTGACCTTGGATCCACAGTGCCACAATGGTGATCGGGGACATGTGGAAGACATGAACTGTCTGCCTCCACCATGGGGGGTGGGGGGAGGCAGTCATAACAGCTAGGAAAGGAGTGAAGGATATAAAAACTATGCTTTACTCAAGGTCATCCTATTGGGGAAATTCATAATCCAGATTAACGCAGAGCAAGGGCTAAATTCATGGGAGCAGCAGATCACAGTTTCTCAAAACCAGCTGGAAAAAAAGGAAGCTATTTTGAAAAGTGAAGAACTGGATGGTGTTATTTAGGGAAGGACTGGAGCTGGAAGAATTGTCCTCTAGCCTTCCATAGACACAAGAAATAACTCTTTAGCAGTAAAGATTGTCAACAAGAGTTTCTCCATAGAAAGCCACGAAAATATATGTCAAGATAGCAGTTTGTTCACGTACTAGTATAATGTATAGCAGGCCTAGGCAGGAATAAGTCTTGTTAAGATAGAATCCTGCAGGAAGTTGCTTATCGGCTGTCTGGACACCAAAATCATGAACTATAAAAAATCAGGTACAGTCCACCTAATCAAGGCGCCTGGATATAGCCACATATATAATGCCTAGAGATCCTCATTGATAAATAATATTACAAAGACCATAAAAGAATTTGTTGAATGACGGATCCTACACTCTATAGTGAAAACAAATATAATTTACTATACACTCAAATATCTAATAGACCACAAAGAAGAACGGGTTCTGCTACCCATTCCCATTTCACTCTTACCGAGAAACTCATAATGACTCTAGGACACAGTAATCAATCAATAATAATTAGTTGGTAAATAGTTAACAAAACTAACATCTAAAGGAATTATTCTGATCTGGATTATATTCCTTCAGGTCCTAGGGATCCTTCTGTGAATCCCACACAGACCCACCTATCCCCTCTGTGTAAGGGTTGACCTCTTGCTCTGGTTCCTTTTGAGGAATCATGAGGCACTCTGAGAATTTGTTCAGCTGTGTTCAAAATTACCAACTCTCATCTCACACATCTGCAAACATTTGGCAGCCTCCCTTGCTTGTTCGCTCATCTCAGAAATAGCTGTACAATAGAGCAGCTCTCTGTCTTTCTAAACTACATGATCTTCATTCTTCTTAGAAGCTGCATTTTGTCTGAGTTGTGAGCTTCTCCGCAGGCAGTGATAATGAGATGGGCACTTTCTATTTGGAATCCATCATGAAGCTGATGTTCCAATGCTGAGGACCATGATAATTCCAGTGTGGCACCATCTGATATCCTCCTTCTCCCAACCAGAAATGGTACTGAGGTATGTTCCTCAATCACCACTCCACACTCGAAACTGTCAAGAACCTGTGGGTTATCAGACACACTTTACAGACCCACTGCCCTAAGTAGAACCTGGATCTAGGGGAGGCAAACTAAAGAAATAGAAGTCAACCTTGTTTTGCTTTAGGGATAGACAGACTCTTCCTGCAAGTAAGCACATACCCACTCATGAAGGAAACAGTACAAAAGAACATGTCGACAAGAGCAAATTGTTATGGTATACCCCGGGGACACCTAATCAGAGACAACTGACCAAAGAATCAACTAGATCAACAATAGAAGATTTCATGGGAAATGTGAACTTTGAGTCTAGTGACAAAGTAAGTGGAGAACAGGAATTGGAAGAGAAGATTTGGGAGAAAAATAGACATTAAAAGTTTAAATGCATGGAACTGATGAGCCATATGAGCTAGATGGTAGCCTTCCTCCTGTCGTTCAGCAATACAAAGTTGACAAAGAGATTCAACTTACTCTCACCATATGAAAACAACTTTACCTCAGAAAAAGCTTGGAGTCCACACTGACCTTTAGAAAACTCTCCTTTCTCCAGTAAACTTCTCTGGGAATCCAGAGACCAAGATGGTGACGACAGAGGCTCTTGAATTTCTCTCTCGTCACAGATGCACCAAATGTGCAGCTAGCTACACACAGAGCTGAAATCCAGAGAGGAATCCAGAAATTTTTCTCAGAGAGAAGTCCAGAAACTAGCTCAGTTTCTCCTATACATTGAGCAAATGAGAAAATACCCACATAAAATCAGGTAGGAAAGGCAAAGACACACCCCATCATAAACCATACCCCCCAGCACAGTGCTACACAGTAGGGAGGGAACATCTCATGCTCAGCTAGCTCCTTCCTGATAACCAAAGTGTTTGGACCCACATCTGGTGCCCTAGCTTTTGCAGCCTCCACAGGAGGGACAGACCTCAAGATCAACTGACTCTGAGAACCAACAGAGCTTGCATTTCTAAGTCTCACAGGAATGTACTGGAGGAGAGGCAGTTGTTAATAGGCAAATACATAAGCACTCACTGCAGCTATCCCCAGGGCCTAGTGCAGAGGAAAAAAGCAAAAACACCCATCTAGCAGTCTCTCCTGGAAGAGGTTTGACTGCATACTCTACAATCTGCTGCCTGAGTGCTCAGCTTCTGATTAGTATGTGGCTAGGTGCTGACTCCTCTGGAGCTGATGGATATTTCTCCTGCCTTCTGCTTCTAGTTCACTCCAACAATAAGATCAAGTCACCAGTATCACCCTGAAAGGAGACTTTCCACAATCTAGTGCCCCAGCAAGTCAAGAGTTAGGTCCCCAAGTCTCCTAACTCTAATAGCCAGTGGGATTTGCATGCATGAGTTCCAAAGGACTATAGCAAACAAAGAAGCAGTTTTAAACGTGTGCAAGTGTTCGATAAATGGTGCTGGGAAAATCACATAGCTACGTGCAAACGGATGCAACTGGACCCCATCTTACACTGTACACAAAAATCAATTCAAAATGGATTAAACACTTGAACATAGGACCTGAAACCATAAAACTCTTAGAAGAAAACATAAGAGGTAAACTCCTTAATATTGGTCTTGGTAATTTTTTTGGATTTGACACCAAAAGCAAAGGAACAAAAGTACAAATAAACAAGTGGGACTACATTGCACTGAAAAGCTTCTGTCCAGCAAAGGAAATCATCAACAAAATGAAAAGGCAACCTACTGAACAGAAGATATGTGCAAACCACATACCCAATGAGGGGTTAATATCTGAAATATACAAGGAACTCATATAACTCAATAGCAAAAATCCAAATAACCCAATTAAAAAATTGGCAAAGGAACTGACTAGACATTTTTCTAGAGAAGATGCATGAATTTCCAACAGGAACAGGAAAAGGGGTTCAACATCATTAACCATCAGGGAAGGGCAAATCAAAGCCACAATGAGATATCACTTAACATCTGTTAGGATGCCTATTACCAAAAAGACAAGAGATAACAAATGTTGGCTGGCGAGGATGTGGAGAAAAGAGAACCCTTGTGCACTGTTGGTAGAAATGTAAACGTGCAGCGACTATGGAAAACATTATAGAGGTTCCTTGGGAAATTAAACATGGAAGTACCCTGTGATCCAGTGATCTCACTTCTGGGTATGGATTTAAGGAAAATGAAATCATTATTTTTCTTTTGAGAGAGAGAGAGAAAGAGAGAGCTTATGCAGGGAGGGGCAGAGGGCAAGGGAGGGAGGGAATCTCAAGCAGGCTCCACAACCAGCAGGGAGCCTGATGTGGGCTTGAACTCACAAGCCTGAGATCATGACCCGAGCCAAAATCCAGAGTCAGATGCTTTACCAACTGAGCCACGCAGGTGCCCCTAAAATCACTATCTTGAAAAGACATCTGTACTGCCATGTTTGTTGCGGTATTATTCACAATAGCCAGAGTATAGAAACCAACTATATGTCCACCAATAGATGAATGCATAACCAAAGTGTGAAAAAAAAGTGTGATATGTGTGTGTTATATGTATACTATATATATAATTATATATATATATTTATTTGTATATACATGTTTGTGTGTGTGTGTATATATATATATATATATATATATACATATACATATCTTATTCACATATAGTGAACACTAACCCATTTTAGAAAAGAAGAAAATCCTGCTATTGGCAACAACATGCATGAGCCTGGAAAGCATTATGTTATGTAGAACATCCCAGAGATATACAGAGACAGGGATTTCTGCACTATATCTCTTAAATATAAAAACAAACAAACAAAGTTAAACTCATAGAAACAGAGAACAGAATGGTAGTTGTCAGGAACTGAAGAGTAGGGGAAGTGGAGAGAGGCTGGTTAGGGGGTACAAATATTGTTGAGTTACAAAATGAGTAAGTCCTGAGGATCTAATGTACAACATGAGGACCACAGTAGTAACACTGCATTGTATACTGAAATTTACTAAGAGAGGAGAACTTAACTGTTCTCTCTCTCACACAAACACACACACGTGTGTGCACATGCACACACAAAGAAAATACCAGAGGCGATGCATGTGTTAATTAACTTGATGGCGGGAATCTTTTTACAATGTATATGTGTACCAAATCATCCTATTAATACTTCAAATATATGACAACTTCATTTGTCAATTTGACCCAATAAAACTGAAAAAAATGATAAAAATTTCAAAAACAAACTGGAAAGAAGAAAACAACACCAAAAACCTGTCTGGTAAGCAGAGAAGATCCAGCAATGTCTAAAAGTCTGGTCCAACTTGTTCACACTGACTAAACATAGCTCTGGTTATACGTCGTCCAGCCTCATGGGGAGAAGTTCCAAGAATGCAGGTCAGGCTATTGCATTATTCCAAAGCTCATTTAACCTCACACTTACATCAAGCCAGACAAGCTGGCAACATGGAGTACTAGGAAAGTTAGAAAGTACATGTCTTCTGTCAGCATGACCTGGAACTGAATGACCAACTGTTGGCAGACCGCCTGACTTCTACAGGCCTTGGTTCCTTACTACGTGAATGAGAAGGATTCAGTTTGATCAGTGGTTGGTAAACTACGGCCTGTGTGCCCACCACACATTTTTGTAAGTAAAGTTTTATTAGAACAAGCCATGTCCATTCATTTACATACTGTATACAGCTGCTTTCTAATGTTTATAAATAATAGTATAAGTCAGTACTATCAGTGGCTGCAAACTGTAGATTATTTGACCCAGCCAGGAAGAAGAAGTAGAAGAAGGAGAAGGAGAAGGAGAAGGAGAAGGAGAAGAAGAAGAAGAAGAAGAAGAAGAAGAAGAAGAAGAAGAAGAAGAAAGAAGAAGAAAAAGAAGAAGAAGAAAAAGAAAAAGAAGAAGGAGGAGGAAGAGGAGGAGGAGGGAAGGGCAGGAAGAAGGGGAGGAGGAAGGGGAGGAGGAGGATGGGGATTAGGAGGAGGGGGAGGAGGAGGAGGAGGAAGTTGTTATTGTTTATATAAGCTAAAAAGTGTATAGGTAAAATTAAGTTAATTTGGGGCCTAGTTCAGAGCCCCAACATTATGGACAGAATAACTGTAACCCCTTTAAATATTAAATATGTTAAAACCCTATGCTCTAATATGATGGTACAGGAGGCAGTGCCTTTGGGAGGTAATGAGGATTAAGTGGGGTCGTGAAGGTAGACCTCAGGAGGATTAGTGCTCCTATAAGTGCCAGGAGAGTGTTTGCTTCCTCTCTGCTCTCTAACGGGTGAAGATGCAACAATATGATCATCCATAAGCCAGGAAGCAATTTCTCATCAGACACTGGATCTGCCAGCACTTTGATCTTTGACTTCCCAGCCTCCAGAGTTATGAGAAATAGATGTCTGTTGTTTAAGCCATCAAGTCTGTGGTAATTTGTTACAGCAGCCCAAGCAGACTAAGACAACCGGTAGTATCATCAGAAATCAGCCCTCAACTCAGGGTTCTCTTTGACGGCTTCATCCTCAGGACCCTCCGGATTGGGCCCAGCCTCCTATATTCCCATTGATATAATATGAAGAAGTCCAGAGGAGGAGAGAGAGACTCCGTTTCCCATAAAACTGTACCCACCATCACTGAATAAGGTCTTATTGAACCCAATGGACCTGACTTGGATCTTGGACTTATTCCTAAATCAGTCACTACAGCCAGAAAGATAGAATGCACTGACTGACTGACTGACTGACTGGCTTACATCATGTGACACACCCTGACACCCAGAGTGGATGCATTTCCTCAAAGCACATAGGCTGACAATGGAGGATCAGGGCACACTTGCCACAAAAAAAAAAAAAAAGAACATTTGTGTTGGGCACAAAAGCCACACACCTTCCCCATACCAGTATCATCATTTTTCAGGCCAGCAGAAAGTTTCTTTGAAACTTTGGAATTGCATATAATGTACACTGGATAGTCATTGAGAAAAGATTACTCAAAGGAACATAATTACTAGAGAAAGTAAAGAATATGGAAAGTTAAAATGATATCAGTAACCACGCACTAACATTTGAAGTTCATGATGACTTTTTTATGAGGGCCAATGGTGGGTCAACGAAATGACAAAGCTTTTTTATTATCTTAATCATTTTAAGGTCAGGAGGGACTTGGAAGGGAGATTATTGAAGAAAATTAAACATTGCATGGTGCATTTATCTCGCTCACACATTTCACCTCAAGAATACTTGTCCCTGCTCTTTGCAGCTGAGAGGTCTTGAGATGTTTGGAAGGCACAGATTCTAAGTACGCCAGTGAGGAGGCCCCAGAGGAGCAGGAAATATTTGGTCTTCTGGGGAAGATTTTAGCCAGGATCCAGCTGATCCCAAGTTCAGTTCCATATACCAGTCCTGGAGGTAAGCAGCAGCCCACATACCAGGGTACAGGCAAGTAACTCCCCCCACTTCCTGGGAATCATGCTCAAGATCAATGGCTTTTAGGGGCACGTGGGTGGCTCAGTCAGTTGAATGTCAACCTTTGGCTCAGGTCATCATGCACGTGTCCTGGGATTGAGCCCCATGTTGGGCTCCCTGCTCAGTGGAGAATCTACTTCTCCCTTACCCACCCCCCTGCTTGTGCTCTCTCTCTCTGCATCAAATAAATAAATACAATCTTTAAAAAAAGAAACATTCCGTCTTTATTTGTTTATATCTAGGGATCCTCCATAAATTTATAACCTATTCTTAAACTCTACTTTTCCATGGAAATCATTCTATGCAGGAGAAAGGAAGTGGCAAGCAAGGGGCTCACATTCTTAGATTGTTCATTCTGGAACTTTACATATGTAGGCTTTCGGGCTTCTCACAACCACCCTGAGATGTATATTACCATACCCATCTTACAGATGAGGTAAGTAACTTGCCCACAAATCCAGCCAGCAGTGAGCAATGCTTTGAGCATAGCCATGCTCATCTGGTTTTGAAGTTTGGATTTCCCTTTAGTGGTATATTACCTCTCAAAGTTCTTTTCCCTATTTACAAATAAGAAAAGAAAGCCACAGAAATGACTCTCTGTTGTCTTGGTTTCCTTTCTTTCCAAGCAGAGTAGCCAACAGTCTTCTTCATGCATTTCTTCCACTACCAGTGGGAAGAGGCTAAGCAGGAGCTTAAAAGCATCCTTTCAGAAAAGATAGTTGCAAAGGAAAGGATATGGTGATGAGATGACAGAGGAAGGGAGGGACTGGAACCACCAAAGCTCTAATGTGGGCACTGTCTTTGAGCAAGCTACCTATCCCTTGTGCCTCACTTTCTCCATTTGTAAGATGAGGATGATAATAATACTTACATCACAGGATTTTTGAGGGGGAATAAATGAGTTACCATGTAACAATTTAAGGTTCGCCCACACATAGGAAGTTCCTAGTAAATGTTAACCTCCATTAATTCTCGTCCTTGACCTCACTTGGTACAACCCACAAGTCCCTTGGTCCCTCTACAACCACCAACCTTGGAAGAAGAATGTAGCATCTTGATGTACTTTAGTCACTGATTTGTTGGCGTTCATGGCCAGTGTTCTCTGCCCAAATGTCTTTTACACCCATCTGTTAGCTCAGCAGTTCTCAAAATCAGCTGAAGGGCATGTTAAATGAGACTGATGGGTGCCACCCCCAAAGTCTCTGACTGAGTAGGTCTAGGGTGAGGCCTGGAAATGTGCATCTCCAGCAAGTTCCCAGATGATATTGTTGGCCCAGGAATAATACTTGGAGAACAACAGTAGTAGCCACATCTTCAAACCTAAGTCTGCTTCGCTGGACTTTGTGAGACCTGGAATGCAGGGAAACTTTAGTAATGAAAAAGGAGAAATGACTAAACTCCAAACTGGCTTCGAAGGAGGGGGCCAGGAGGAGTTTCATAAACCACATCAGTGAGGACTAAAATCTCTCCACTACTCCTTTTCTCTTTCAGCGGACATTGGTGGGGAGGGGAAAAGGCAGAGGCCATTGTCATGGTCCACTGAGCCACAAAACTCTTTTGTGAGCCCTTGGATATACAAGGAGACCTGGAGCTGATCTGAGTGCTGCAAGCTTTTTATTGTTGTTGTTCCTTAATGGGAAGGGAATAGGAGTAGAGGAAGGAGGGAAAATAAACAGAATGAAACCAGAAGAAGGAACGAGGAGAGCTGCTGATCAGCTTGTGGGAAGCTGGAGTTTGGGTTGGTAAAGATGGTAAAGGACTTATAGAATTATTGTTCAGTCTTAGGTTATTTGTATTTTTCCTCTCTATCTGCCAAATCTTCAGCAAAGTCAACACCAGGAGGAGGCCTTCTGGTGGGGGTGCAGGGAAAAGGTAATAAAGCAAATACAGAGACTGAGTGCTGCAGCTGAGATGGTGCATTCTGGAACATGACAACATGTGGGAACAGCAGCATGCTCTGAATTGAGTGACTCAGAAACAGAGGCTCACAGCCAGGAGTGACCTGCAGAAATGTAAGCCACCCCCTCCCAGAATGCCTAGAGAGAATGGGAATGAATCAGACTTCCTACTGAATTTGGAATGGGATCAGAACCAGCTTCATCTATATCTCAGTGGTCATGGGGACCTCAGCTGACATCTGGTTAATACCAAACTGCTCTGAGTAGTTTGCAGGCACAAAGAGAATTTGGCTTTCTAGGTTGGGAACCACCAGATAGTTCTCAACAGCTCCCTCCTTTCTGCCTCACCTTTCACAGGTGCCCCAAGAAACATGGAGGTTCCTAGATCTCTGTACACTTTTAATATCCTTTCAGATGTGACTCACAAGCAGAAGTTTGGGAGTCCTCGTGCTTCTAGAAGGAATACCATTTATACCTTTCCAGTATGACTTAGCAGCTCTGGGGAAGGAAAGCAGAAGTTTCTAAGTAATGAAGATGGAGAAAAACACTGTTTGGGAAAAGGACATTAATTGTTGGTAGTTAGAAAGTAATGAGTAATTCATACTGGCTTTCTGCTCTGATTTACATGGTAACCTTTTTTCTCCTCCACAATAAAATTCACAAACAACAGAAACATCTGTTTATGGGTCTCCTGTCTCCCATCTGCATTCATTAGGCATCTGGGTGGGGGTGACAGAAACTTCTAACTCATCTACGCCTCCCCTGACAACATCTGATTCCAGTTCCCTTGTTATACCCAGAGGGGCCCCTTCCTAAGCTGTAACTAAAACCAGTTTCCTTGGGTGGTTTTCAAGTACTATGAATGTACCCCATTTGCAGATGGAATCATCCTGGTGGTGAAAAGCCAGCCAGTGAGGTCCTGGAAATATCCCCCAATGTCTACCCTTTCCTCCCTGCCAAGTATGCATGCTCAAGGGCACAGGGAAGGAAACTTTAGGTAAGTCTTTCACACCTGGGATCCAAGGATATCAGGTCCCTAATGATGTGAGAGTGACAGAAGGAAAGATTTTTAAGACACACCACAAAATGCAATAAAGTCCCATCTGACACACACTTGGAGAGAACATTATCTTCTCTTGGATGGTTGCTATCACTTCTCTTCACTCCGGGGAGGCTGTTTCAACACTGTGCCCGATCATCCTACCTTAATGTCAAATTACTGAAGCAGTAAGTCCATAAAAGGAGTGTGTGGAGTCATGTGACTGAGCTGAAAATTTCAGAAGAAAAGCACACTATTGTATGTTAACGGAGAAAATGTCTAGAACTTAAATACTCATATCCGCTGCATTTTATTTCTCCTTTTGAGAGTTTAATAACAAATTTTTTTCTACCCTCTGCCAAAGATGTAAGGTTTTGGTGGCAGATGCCAGTAGCAAATGCACTTAAGAACAGTTGGGTTGGGGCGCCTGGGTGGCTCAGTGGGTTAAGCCTCTGCCTTCGGCTCAGATCATGATCTCAGGGTCATGGGATTGAGTCCCACCTCGGGCTCTCTGCTCGGCAGGGAGCCTGCTTCCTCCTCTCTCTCTGCCTGCCTCTCTGCCTACTTGTGATTTCTGCCTGTCAAATAAATAAATAATCTTTAAAAAAATAAATAAAAATAAAAGTTCTTTAAAAAAAAAAAAAAGAAGAACAGTTGGGTTACCCCAGTCTACTTGTCCCTTCCAGATCCTACAGCCCTCTTGCTACCTCCATCTCCTCCTTGACCCTTTTCCCTAACGCAACCACACCTGAAATTGAAAAGTGCTGAACTTCCCAATGGACAGTTTCCCCATGCAAAGCTGGAGCTACACACAGGCTTGTTAAAGCTTGACCCAAACAAAAGGTTTGAGCTAGAAAACACCAATGAGGTTCCTTACCTAAGACTGGTCCCCCACCAGCCCTGCCTAAAGGTCTGAATGGCTGCAGTCACTCCCCTCCTTGGTCTTACCTAACGAGGAAATGGGGCTGTTAAGAGATCATAGTTATTCAGAACCAAACAGGCCACAGTCTCAATTCTTACTCTTACAAGCTGAACAGCTGGAGGACCTTGGTTAATTCACCCAACCTCTCTGAACCTCAGTTTCTCTTTTTGAAAATAGGAATCCTACTTACTTTGCGCAGTCTGTCCTTAGTAAGTACTCAGTAAACAATAGATTTTTTTTTCTTTTGTTATTATTGCTGTTTCTGCTGCTGTTGAAATAAGACAGGAGGAAGAATGAAGTCCCATGAGTGAGATTTTTTTTTTCTTTGAAAAGAGAGTGGGGATGGGGGAGACATGGGAGGGACAGAGAAGGGGGAGAACTTTTTTTTTTAATTTTATTCATTTGTTTGACAGAGAGAGAGAGAACACAAGCAGAGGGAGCATCAGAGGTAGGGAGAGAAGCAGGCTCCCCACAGAGCAGGGAGCCCAACATGGGGCTCAATCCCAGGACCTCAGGGTGATGACCTGAGCCAGAGGCAGACACTTCACCAACTGAGCCACCCAGGCGCCTGGAGGGGGATAATCTTAAGCAGGCTCCACATTCAATGCATAGCCCATCACAGGACTCAATCTCACAACCCTGAGATCATGACCTGACCCAAAATCAAAAGTTGTTTGCTTAATCGACTGAGCCACCCAGGTGCCCCATGAAAACTATTTCTTGAGGAGCTGCATTCTTGGAAGTAAGAACAGCACATTCTTTCACAAACAAAAGAATTTTGCCTGGCCTCTGCCAGGTCCAGATATCCCACTCTGCCCTCTAGAGTTAAGAAATATCTTAAGCTAGCCCTGAAAATGCAGGAAAGCTCTTCCAATTCTGCCCAACCTGAAAATTTAAGTCATGTAAATATGCATAGCCAATTAATTAAGGACTAACAAATATACTTAAAGGCCAGTCAGAAACCTACCCAAACAGAATGCTCACCAATCACAGACGATCTTCAGGACTCTTTTGTTCCATGAAACCTTTCGAGCTCCTTCAAAAGCCTGCTAAGAGGAAAGTGACAGCAGACAGTCTCCTTGTAGCTGCAGGCTTACAAATAAATGTCCTTGGCAAATCGGGTCTCTGGCTTGTTTTTGTCTTTGACCATAGGGTAACCTACTAATTCACTGTAAGTCGCTAATATGTCACCCCTGATTTGTTACCAGACAGTCAGTTTGGAAGGGATGATGTGTCACCAGACACATATGCTTAAATAGGGACAGGAGTGAGGCATGGAGAATGGGGTGCTTCCTGCAAGAGAAGGGACCTGGGGTGGCAAACATGCTCCAGATACACAGTGGGTTCCTGGGGTGAAGAAGTGGAAGAAAGAAACAAAATGCTGAAGACAGACTTTACCTAAGTCATACTTGTTTCCAGCAATGGTAGTAGAAGCCTGCTTTAGAAATACTGTGATTCTGAGTTCAGTGTCATCTGTGTTCAGGTGTAGAGCATATAAACATGCTCCATTAGACTTGAGTAGAAGAAATGTCACATTACTTTATTTTTATGTTAGATTTAATTTGCTGAGACACGTACCATCATGTAAATTCATACAGAAGTCCTAGGGAAGGCGGAATAGCTTACACAGACCAGAAAATTTGAGGATGGGATCCATATCCTGACATCCCCATCAATTGCTGCTAAGATGCTCAGTGCCCAAGTTGGCAAGACCTGTTTAGGAGGTGGGATGTCCCTGACCTGTGCCAAGCTGGGCCTCAGGAAACTCTTGCCAAGACTTCTAGAAAGATCCATTCTCCCCTGGCTCCAGACAGCCAGCATTCCATCCAGGGTGCTGTGGACATGCAGTGCTTGGCCTTCACTTCTCACGGAGATCACTACCCACTCCAAGGAAGCCATCCAAATTTCTAAGGAACAAGAAGACCACAAGCCAGGGCTTTCCTCCTCAATTCCTATAAAGACCCCGCCCTCCCCATCTGTTGGTAGAGCTTCCACCTCCCAGATAATATCTAGGCAGGGCCATAGACATTTGGCCATCTTCATCAATGAAGCAGGGGAAAGAAACCTCTTAGTGTTTCAAGTTTCCTAAAGCTGGCTCATCTGGGACACTTGCCCAGATAAAGAAAATGTACCCCTTCCTCAAGACACATCACTGCCATCAGAAAATTTTCCATAGTTGTTAGAACAAAACACTTTTTGCCACCTGCTATGTTTTTTTATAATAAGTACACAAAGCCATGATATATATAGTATAAAAGAGCTCTTAGAGGAGGTGCCTTTTTGCAATGCACAACATATAAGCCTTATTTATAACTACACATGGAGGCTTGGAAAGCAGAGAGCAAACTGCAAAAAAGTAAGATCCAAAATAAAACCCAGCACGAAAGGGAAAGGAATCTAAATATTCTAACCTGTTTAGACAATGTATGCATTCTGTATGGCTTTCACACAGGGCTTGTTTCCAAATGTGAATAATGTACCAAGCAGTCTTCTATGAGACACATTTATGCAGAATGCGGACAGACCACAGAGCTCCAGGATGGGGGACGAGAGTGGGGAAGAAGCACCTTTTCTCTTCATCTTTAATAGTATGTAGGATCTTACCTTGCTGGGAGAAAAGACCCCAGAAGGCAGTCATCAACCCTCCAATGCCAGCTTTTCACCGAAGCCAAGAACAAGCTGTCTCCATGGCCCAGTGACAAGAAAAACACTCTATACATTGTGCTCAGGCAGTGGTTCCAAAACTAGGAGTCAACACAGCTCTACAACCACCGCACTCGGCTTCGTTCACTGAGTGATCTTTGGCAGAGTGTAAAGGAGCCAGGCTCTGAGAACTGGGATGATAAAAAAGATCATTCAAATGCCAGGATTGGGGTGTACGGTGAAGCCAAGGTACATTCGATCACGCCAGCTTCTGCCGAGCTGGAGAAAGGATCCAGGGAAATAGTCAAGGAGAAAGGACAATACATCTTTTTGCTATCAGTAAACTGAGACCTACAGGGAAAATCTTTTGGGGGATGCCGCCCCATGGTAACAACCCACATCAATGAAACAAGGTTATCAGAATCAGGCTATCGTCTGCTCCAACATTCCTCCCATGAGCCAGTGCATTGTTCACACTGAACACAGCTCACAAGGGCCACGTCCAATCAAGAGCACAATGCACGCTCACCACTTATACACTGCTTCCTGGCCCTCTCTGTGTGTTTATTCTCAGGTGTGCTGAACTCACAATTCTCCATCCTCATCTTATTCTTCAGACTTGACACTTCATCTATCTCTGCAGGTATAACTTTGCTTCTTTTATACACTGACCCTGATAATCCACGGCTCCAGCTGCTACTGCCTCCCCAGCTCAGCCAGCCTCCTCTTGGATCTGGTCCCTGGGTCACACTCAGTCCTGACCCACCCCAACCTGGGAAGCAGACAGCACACAGCTCTAGGCAGATGGCTGAGAACATCATCTTCCAAGAACCTTCTGACTCTCAGTCCCAAGGACTTGCTGAGAAAGGTATGTGGATGTCAACTTATGCTACATTCTATTTGGGAAGTAAAGTTTCGGCAACATCTCAATTAAAAAAAAAAACTCACAAATCTGCACTGGGGCATCCATGGAAATAGAAGAAAGAGCTCTAATGAAAATAGTAATGCACCTGGCACCCCAGGCTTTCTTCCCCATTACTCCCACTGTATTTTTAAGTAATAACTGATTTATCAGAATAATGTCATATGGGCAATCCCAGCTGCTCTGGCTATTAGCATTTACAGCCTCCCTAACAGAGTAAGATGAAGGGTAGGAGGTTGGAATAGAGATTGCACAAGCCGGCCTGGGTTCGGACCTGGGTCTGTTTGATGCTGGGACTTACTCTCCTAGTCATTACTGCTATAGGCTCTGCTTTATTTTTTTAAGGGTCAGCCAATGCAGCTTTAAAGGAGTTAAGTGTAAGTTACAAGAGTAAAGTTCAAAAATGTATAGAATATTCAAACCGGTTAATTGAAAATGCTTCCTAAGGAGTCAAATGGGAATCTAGAATGACAAAGGGGGACACCTGGGTGGCTCAGTCAGTTAAGCATCTGCCTTGACTCAGGTCATGATCTCAAGGTCCTGGGTGGAGCCCTGCCAGACTCCCTACTCGGCAAGGAGTCTGCTTCTTCCTCTCCCTCTGTCCCTCTCCTCCCTACTACTTGTGCTCTCACTCTCCCTGTCTCTCAAATAAATAAATTAAATATTTTTAAAAGATTAAGAACAAATTCTTTTTTAAAAAGGGTGACAAAGGGACTGAGATTTTGAAGGAAACAGAAAAGGATGGAGGTGGGGCAGGAAACAAGAGAAGAAAAAGAAAATCAGAAAGAGAGAAAAAAGAGAGGAGGGGGAGGGAGGGAGAGATGAAGGGAGGAAGAAAATGTTTGGTTTACTATATAATCCCATTTTGGATTTACTCCATATAAATCGTATAAAGATCCACAGCTTGCAAAAAAAAAAAAAAGAAGAAGAAGAAGAAAGAGAGAAAGAAAGAAAGAAAGAAAGAAAGAAAGGAAGGAAGAAAGAAGAAAGAAAGACCCTGAAACAATGTAATAGTTGCCAATGGCTGAACACAAGTTTTCTTAAAATTAATACAATTAGGCCAGCACATAAAAGATGTAATGTTATGAGGTCCTCTTCCTGTTAATCAATTAACCAGGGCTCTCTATGCCCTTTAGATGTCACTGAACACCCACGGACCCTGGAGTGGACTTTTGGATTTGCTACTTTCTTCATGCCTTCCCTTCTCTGGTCCTGAGATCTCACCCAGCTCAGGGAACTGGGGAAAAATAACAAACTGATTCCACAAGGTTGTTGCAATATATCCTAACAGTATGTTCTGAGAACACTGGTTCCTCAAGACAATAAAAGAGTTTACGTGAAACTTGTGTTTTGTGAAAAATACCTGCTTAAAAAATGTCAGTGGCTTTGTTTACTTGAGAACATCTTCAACCTTTACTGTGCCAACTTACATTGTTTACATCTGATAAGAGATAGTTAATGCCATATCTCTTGGGCATGTTTTCTTTTTAAGAGTATTTTGGGGGCTAGTAGTCCACAAAAACCATTTGAGAATCCCTGTCTTGATCAGCTCCCCTTTCTAGACAAGTTTGCATTTTACTGCTGCCACCTCCAGGGAAGACCCTTATGGTGGAAGCTTCCAGCAACAGGGCAGGAGGACCAGGGAGGAGAAGTGAGCCAAGAGGCCAGATTCTCTAAACCTCCCTCATTCTGCAGCTGTTGGACCATCTGTGGGTGGAGCCAATCCTTTCCACAGTCAGTGTGGGCACCTCCTTGGGCTGAGTGGTCATTTCCCCAAGGACATCTACAACAAAGCCTCATCTGAATCAAGAATGAGAAATCTACATTCTTCATGTTATTGACAAGAAACTTGGGTCTCCAACATACTCTGTAAACCAATAAGCATGCAGTGAAATCTCTCGATTGGCAGTATGTGCTTGCGGGGAGAACAGAAGGAATTAAAAGCCACATTTCCCATCGCCCTGGAGAGCTCAAAAGGCACATAATTTTGTAAAACAGCAAAACTGTGTATAAAGGAGGGAACGAAAGCTTTTGTGTCCTGTTCAAGTCCTCCGCTGACCCGCAAATGTAATAACCCGGGTTTCTCCTCTCCCCCAGGGGAAGCAACAGCTCTGCTCTTGTGGGAAACCAAAGGGGCCAACTGGCCCCAGGAGAGCCTGCCTTCTCTGTACCGGATCCCAATAAATCCACAGGCACTGTGGGCTCTCCTTTTGTTGTTTGCTTTCAGGCAAAACTCCCACTGATTTCCAAATGCCCGCTTCCCACACAGAGAACCATTTCTGGAGGAGAACAGCCAGAGGAGAATACAGCCCCAGAATGTGCTAGGAATTGAAAACGGTCCTCTTTGTGTCGACTAGATGAGAATACAAATGACAAAGAGTGCCTACAGTGGGCACCCCTACACCCCAGGGAGATCACCAACCCTGCAGGTAGAATGCTGGGTGCCTAGAGGGGAACAGGAAACAAAAGAATGACAGCAGATTCTGAGTGGGTGTCTAACCCTGAAAAGGCCAAAGCCAGTAGTGGGGCTAGGGCCCCCAGAACCAGGGACCAAAATTCAAGAGCAAGAAGAAGAAGAGTCTGGTTCTTTTTATCAATTATCAAACATCTTTCTCCTAACAACCTTCCAAGGCAGTTCTTATGTGGCTGGGGAGGCAAGTGATCCACAAAATCAACAAAGCTCTGAGCAGCAGAACGTGCATTTGAGGGAATCTTGGCCTTTCCCCTGTTAAAAGATAAACCAAGGCATGTCAAAAAATTTTAAGAGTTCATTTGAGCAAAAATCCATTTGAATGTCCAGTGTCGAACTGGAAGCAATTAGGAGCCCTCCATAGACATGAGCCAGGGGAAAGACTTTATAGAGAGAGAAGGTGCAGAAAGAGATTTCTAGAAACTATTTGGTTGGCTATAGCTTACAGCCCACTTGGCTGTTTGTGATCAGTTGTCCTTTGTGTTTTGATTTCATGACCTTGAGACATTTACATGTTTAGATTTGGGCTTGCTTACATGGGCAGCCACACCAGCAGAGCCTCCTCAGGCAAATGGCCTCCTTGTTTAATACATTAATTAAAAACAATTAATTTATTAGATGTTACATTAAACACTCCAATGGCCACCAACTTCCTGTGGCCCGGAATCATCGCCTAGAACAGCCACTTCCACCTGGCTTCTCTTTAGTTTTTAAATAGCGTAGGTAACACATGACCATGGTCTCTTCCTTAGAAAAAAACAAAAACATGAGTAACAAGAACACTCAGCTATTACAAATAAACTCCAACTCCTACTGGAACACTACCCCCATCCTGTCTTCTACCCTGCCACTACTCTTTGGCTTGGCATGTCTCTTCCCAGAGCTTCTCCTCGCATTCATATTCATGTATAGGTACCCATGAAAATACATAGCACTGTTTTATGGGAGCAACTCTCACAGAAATGGTGTTTTGCTCTGCACCTTGTTTTTTTTTTTAACTCAACCATACATCTTCGAGATCTTTCTCTGATAGAGCACCCAGAGCTATCTCGTTCATCTTAACCACAGCAATGCATTCAGCAGCCTGGCAGTGCAGTGACTTATGTAGACATTCTCCCATTGTGGGCCATTTAAGCTGTGACTGGCTTTTTTTCTGATAGAACAGCCTTGCCGTGACATGTGGTAATGACCCAGGTACATTTAAGGACCCGAGACAGGCAGACCTCTGAGAATTATCTGAGAAAGCATCCCGGAGGAGAGAAAGAGGTGGAGCTATAATCCAAGGCTGAGACTCCCATGATGATGGCTGCAGGACCCCTGATCCTGCTTTTCCCAGTGGCCACAAATCACATCTGTTGGAAACTGAGAAGTTCCTATGAAAGCCCAGTCTAAAGAAGAGGCCGCAAATAAAAAATACATTGAAAAGTGTCGTTGATATAAAATGAAATAGCCACTACGGAAAACAGTATGTAGGTTCCTCAAAAATTTAAAAATAGAATTACCTTATGACCCAGCAAGTCCACCATTCTGTACATACTCAAAAGAATTAGAAATGGAGTCTCAAAGAGGTATTTGTATACCTGTGCTTGTAGCAGCATTATTCATTGGAGCTAAAACATGACTGTAGGCCCAGGCATCAGACAGATGGATGGGCAAGCAAAATGGCACGTGTACAGACAATGGAACATTATTCAGCCCTGAAAAGGAAGGGACCTCTGCAGTGTGCTACAACATGGATGCCTCTTGAGGACATTGTGCTAAGCAAAACAAGCCAGCCACAGAAAGACAAAGGCTCTGTGATTCCCCTTACATAAGGTGTTTAGGGTAGTTAAAAATCATGAAGACAGAAAGTGTAATGGTGGTTGTCAGAGGCTGGGGCAGTGATGGTGGGAGAACGGGGAGCTCTTGTTTCATAGGGGTAGAGTTTCAGTTTTCCAAGACAAAAAGAGTTTTGAGGATAGATGATGGTGACAGCTACATAACAATGAGAATTCATTCAATGCCACCGAACTAGACACCCAAAAATGGTGACAATGGCAAATTTTATGTTATGTATATTTTAACACAGTGAAAACAAAAGGCAAAACAAACAAACTTGTTAAAAGCATAGCTACATCTTCCCTGGAACAATCAAAGCAAGTCCTTCAAAATTGAGCCCTCCATGCATCCAAAACCCTAACCAGCTCGAGAGGTTAATACTGGTCAAGTGCAGGAGTGACAGCTCTACAAACGAAACAACAAGCATTTGAAACGCAGTCCGTGCTTTTATGTTCTTTTTATGTATTTATAATATTTTTCCTCTTTTGAAGCAAATGAGAAAACAGATTAGTCCTCTATCTGATCCACAAATGTGCGGGGAGACGTTGGCCAAGGAAACCTCCCCCCCGCCACGTGCAGACAAATGGAATCTCCCATGCCAGAAGGAAAGCGAATTAATTTTATTCACTATTCTTACCAATCCAGTTAATCCTGGATTCCATGAAATTCCGAAAGATTATGTTTTATTCTGCCTGTTTCCCATCAGCTTATGCCTGGGGAATGCCTGCGCGTCCCTCCTATCCCTGCTTAGCTTCCCGCCCTGCGGGACTGCCCCTCCCCCCAGACCAAGTTCAATACGAGCATAGAAGCGCACACACATTACATATCTGAGCAGCTTTTGTCTGACTTTCAGACTAACTATGTGTAAGCTTTGGGGAAGCAAATACTATGGCATATGCATTTTTTCTCTCAACCTATAACTCAGTTTCTGGCACATAGCAGGTTCTCAATAAACACTTTTTGACCTGAGGATCCCTAAGGAAAGACAGTACTCTCATCATTCAATCATCTCCAAAGCTTTACAGAAAACAGACGGTGGGGGAGAAGAGAAGCAATAAGTTACTAACTCAATTCTTCAATTCACTCGGTAACTCTTTAAGAAATTAACTCTGTGAAGTTAAGGTTTTTCTTCTTTCCTCCTTAAATTCAAGTGTACCTCCTAGAATCTCCAATATCTGGGAATTTGTATTAACTATTCTTTGTTAATTAAATGATAGATCTCAGAATCAAAGAACTCACAGAGGAGTATATAATAACAACAATAGGAAATACTACGGACTCTTTACCCTTTCTAACTGCATATTTCCTTTTGGTAAACAAAAGCACTCACATCCCACTCTTGGAGATTTTGTTGTACCTCCTGGAGCTGGGGTGAGGAAATGCCCCCCACACCAGTGACACTCCTGTGGCTGTCTTGAGAGCCACAGTGAGGTCCAGAAGACTAGAAACCATTTCCAGCATTTCCATTAGGAATGTTCATGACCTTAGGTTTATTTACCAATGCCTTTGTGCCTCAGTTTCCCCATATACAAAATGGAAATAATAAACATGGTCTACCTACCTCATCCAGACAGCCAACTCCAACCCATCCTTAAACTATGGCCAAGCATCATACCTGGACACTGCTTCTGCACACATTCCCCATAAGAAAAATGTTTGCAGCAAGGGACATATTCTAAAACTGACCACAGCAATATCTGTACTCTCACATGCTTTTCCAGTAACCTGCTATTCCTCCCCCACATCAAGAGATGGAATCTAGCTTCCCTTGACGTTGAGCACGTCTTTGTGATAGCTTCCACAAACAGAACGCATGAAAACCGTGCTGCAAAAGAGTCAAGTCTCAGTTATAGTAGGTGACAACAGTGAGACATTGTGTTTTGTGCCCTCTTTGGAGACACACACCTTCAGAGCCCGGAGCCACCATATAAGAATAAGAAGTACACTTACCATGAAGCCATCCAACAGGAGAGACTACATGGAGAAAACAGACCAATGCAGAGAGGTGTCCAAAGGTCCCCAATTGCCTCAGCTGTTCCAGCCCCCAAATGCTGTGTCTTCCCAGCAAGGTGCCAGACATGAGAGTGAATAAGCCTTTGCAAAGGCATTGGAGCGCGCTGCAGGAATCGGCGGAGTTTGGAGACTCCAAAGAGTATGCCAGAGATGGAGGCACTCGGTCACAGGCCAGGTGAACACAGAGTGCAGCCGGAGACCAGGGAGACGGAGGGACTGACTGCTTTACTCTGAGGGTGCACTGAGGAGTAGGGCCCTGAGTTCTTGCTCCTCCCTTTGGAGATTGGGAGGCCACCATTTTCATTCCTGTCCTCCAGAGCTGTACAGAAAGTCTTCAGGGAACAAAAGCATAAAAGCTCCAGAGACCGACCAGAGCAGAATACTTGGCCCAGCCCCTGGCAAGGGTGGTGCAATTCTGCCTCCGTCAAAGACATTTAAGAATCACTGCAACAGGCCCCTCCCCCAGAAGATCAGCAAGAACATCCAGCCAAGACCAAGTTCACCTATCAATGAGAACTGCAAAACTTCAGAACTCCAGGAATACAGCACATAGAATTCATGGCTTTTTTCCCCCATGATTCTTTACTCTTTCGAAGTTAAATTTTTTTTTTAATTTTTGTTATTTTCTTCTTTTTCTGTTTTTTTTTTATATTTTTCCTCCTTCCTATTTTAACCTATTTTAACTATTTTATCTCATCATACCTTTTTAAAAATCTTTTTTAATTTTCATTTTTATACTCATATTCTATCCCTTCATTGTATGTAACTTTATTTTTTGTGTACATATAAGTTTCTTTCTTTAAAATTTTGGGATATGGTTTCTTCTAGCAGACCAAAATATGCCCTAAATCTAGCATATGACTTTGTTCTAGTCTCCCACCTGATCATATTCTCTCCCTTTTTTTTCTTTTTTCAACCAACTTCTTACCAATTCCTTTTTTAAAATCTTTTTTTAATTTTCATATTTACAGTCATATTATAGCCATTCATTGTTACACATATATATGTGTGTATGTATATATATATATGTTTTTCTTTCTTTATATTTATATAATATAAGTTCATATTATATATTCTATATAATATACATTAAATATATTTATATATATGTTTTTCTTGCTTTAAAATTTTGGGAGACAGTTTCTTCTAACAGACCAAAATACACCCAAAATCAAGGGTGTGGCTCTGTTCTATTCACCAGCCTAATCATATTTTTTTTTTCTTTTCTTCTCCCCCCAAGTTTCGGGTCTCTTCTGATGTGGTTAGTGTATATTTTTCTGGTGTTGTTGCTGCCCTCTTAGCATTTTGTTCTCTCATTCATCTATTCTTCTCTGAACAAAATGACAAGGCAGGAAAAATTCACCCCCAAAAAAAGAACAAGAGGCAGTACCAACAGCTGGGGAACTAATCAATATGGACCTAGTAAGATGTCAGAACTAGAGTTCAGAATGACGATTATAAAGATACTAGCTAGGCTTGAAAAAAAAAAAAAAAGCATAGAAGATACTAAAGAATCCCTTTCTGGAGAAATAAAGGAACTAAAATCTAAGCAAGTTGAAATCAAAAAAGCTATTAATGAGGTGCAATAAAGAATGGAGGCTCTTACTGCTAGGATAAATGAGGCAGAAGAGAGAATTAGTGATATAGAAGACCAAATGATGGAGAATAAAGAAGCTGAGAAAAAGAAAGATAAACAACTACTGGAACAAGAGGGGAGAATTTGAGAGATAAGTGATATGATAAAATGAACAATGTTAGAATAACTGGATCCCAGAAGAAGAAAGAGGAGGCAGAAGGTATGTTGGAGCAAATTATAGCAGAGAACTTCCCTAATTTGGGGAAGGAAACAAGCATCAAAATCCAGGAGGCACAGAGAACCCCCTTCAAAATCAATAACAATAGGTCAACACCCCATCATCAAATAGTAAAACTTACAAGTCTCAGAGACAAAGAGAAAATCCTGAAAGCAGCTCGGGACAAGAGATCTGTAACCTACAATGGTAGAAATATTAGATTGTCAGCAGACCCATCCACAGAGACCTGGCAGGCCAGAAAGGACTGGCATGATATATTTAGAGCACTAAACAAGAAAAATATGCAGTCAAAAATACTATATCCAGCTATGCTGTCATTGAAAATAGAAGGAGAGATAAAAAGCTTCCAAGACAAACAAAAACTTAAAGAATTTGCAAACACCAAACCAGCCCAACAGGAAATATTGAAAGGGGTCCTCTAAGCAAAGAGAGAGCCTAAAAGTAATAGACCAGAAAGGAACAGAGATAATATACAGTAACAGTCACCTCACAGGCAACACAATGGCACTAAATTCATATCTTTCAATAGTTCCCTGAATGTAAATTGGCTAAATGCACCAATCAAAAGACACAGGGTCTCAGAGTGGGAAAAAAAAAAAAAAAAAAAAAAAAAAACAAGACCCATCAATATGTTGTCTCCAAGAAACTCATTTCAGACCCAAAGACACC
The DNA here is from genome assembly GCF_010015895.1 of Lontra canadensis. Lineage (NCBI taxonomy): Eukaryota > Metazoa > Chordata > Mammalia > Carnivora > Mustelidae > Lontra > Lontra canadensis. The sequence continues at coordinate 543,745 of NW_022631111.1, forward strand.
TCCAGATTTAAAGTGAGGGGATGGAAAACCACTTACCATACTACTGGACATCAAAAGAAAGCTGGGGTGGCAATCCTTATATCATACAAATTAGATTTTAAGCTGATGACTATAATAAGAGATGAGGAAGGACACTATATCATACTTAAAGGATATGTCCAACAAGAAGATGTAATAATTTTAAATATCTATGCTTCTAACATGGGAGCAGCCAATTATATAAACCAATTAATAACAAAATCAAAGAAACACATTGACAATAATACAATAATAGTAGCCCCCCTCACTGAAGTGGACAGATCATCCAAGCAAAAGATCAACAAAGAAATAAAGGCCTTAAATGACACACTGGACCAGATGGACATCACAGATATATTCAGAACATTTCATCCCAAAGCAACAGAATACACATTCTTCTCTAGTGCCCATGGAACACTCTCCAGAATAGATCACATCCTGGGTCACATACCAGGCCGCATGCTGTAATCTAGAAAACAAACTGAGGGTTGCCGGAGGGGAGGTGAATGGAGAGAAGGGATAGTTGGGTGATGGGCATTAAGGAGGCACTTGAGGTAAAGAGGACTGGGTGTTATATGCAACTGATGAATAACCAAATTCTACCTCTGAAACAAAAGAAGAAAGAAAGAAGAAAAAGAAAGAAAGAAAGAAAGAACCAGAGGGGGGAAAAAAGATGTCTGTTACTCATCTGAAGATGTGTATGATATGGTGATATGGTTAGGGAAGCTTATGATCAACAAAAGTTTTGGGGTGATAAACTCAATAACTTTCACTCATTCTACTCTGATCCAGCCTAGCTGGGCTGTAGTTACTTGATTACTAGTCTGCATTTCCATTCGTTATAAGCCCCATGGGAGCCAGAACCATTTTATTTTGTTTACCACTTTAAACTTAGAGCCTAGCACAGTGCTTGGCATAGACTGGATTTGTCAGAGGTGGAGGAAGAAAAGGCAGAAGGAAAAGTGTATCAGAATTCAATATCGGTATCTCTAACAGTCTCCTTAACTGTGTAGCTGTCACCTTTTTAAAACTCTCAAACATTTCAGTTGTTTATAACTTCAAATTGAATCCAGAGGACATTTGGAAAAAGGGAGATCCTAAGCCCAATGTTTACAGTCTTACTCATTATCATGTCTCTTTCAAGTGGTGATCTGCCCCCAGCAACGAGCTGGGCAGATAGTGGAGTCCCTGCTTTCTGGGAGGGTTGCAATCAGAACAGAATCCTAGTACACACTGCGCACATAACTCTCCCAGCAGTGCCTGAGCAGAAATAATTATAACAGAGAAGTCGTTTGATGAAGTGGCTAGTGCCATCGGGAGTTTTATTATACGTGGAAAAAACAAAAGAGTTCTGAAGAGTTTAGCAGTCCGCTGAAGTTTACTGGCTGCTAGTAGCATAATAGCTGCTACTTAGTAAGAGAAACACTTTGGTGGATTAACTCATTTCATTCTCATAACAACCATGGGGGAATATTATAAGCACCCCTATTTTAAAGATGGAGATTCCAATGCACAGAGAAACCATGTGTCCAAGTCACAGAGGCCAGGAACTGGGGGAGATGGAGCCTAAACCAGGAGATGTGTCTGCAGACTTCAGGCTCTCGACCTTCATGTCAGGTTGCCACAGAATGCCATCACACCTTACAGATATAGAATGACAGCCAGTTTCTCCCAGCTACGGGCACCATGGGGCAGGGAGGCAAGGAGGATGATGATTACTCTGAGAACAGCCATAAAATGCCTCTCAGGGAAAATTAAATAAGTAAAACGTGCTTCATGAACCTTTGGGATTGGGATTTGAAGCCCTTTAGGCATAGTCTGGAAGAACTAAAGCTACAGAGAGTTCACTGTTTATGGTTCTTTTAAAGATTTTCTTTTTAATATTTATGAGAGAGAGAGCAGGAGCAGAGGGAACACAGAGGGAGAGGGAGAAGCAGACTTCCCACAGAGCAGGGAGCCTGAGGCGAGGCTCGATCCCAGGACCCCAGGATCATGACCTGAGCCAAAAACAGACACATAACCGACTAAGCCACCCAGGCACCCCTGAGGGTTCACCTTTTTATACAAGAAATTAATGAGAAACTGACAAACCATAAGAGACTCTTAATCATAAGAAACTAACAGCATTGCTGGAGGGGAGGGGATGGAGGTATGGGGTAACTGGGTGATAGAGTTTAAGGAGGGCATGTGATATAATGAGCACTGGGGGTTATATAAGGCTGATGAATCACTGAACTCTACCTCTGAAACTAATAATACACTATATGTTAATCAATTGAATTTAAATAAAATATTTTTTCATAGAAAAAATGGTTTAAAGAGAAACTAACAGGAAAGTAAGAAGTGTGCTAAGTAGAAGTGGAAAAGAGGGCCCCAACAAACAAAGCAAAAGGTGGAAATTGGATAAGAAATACTGCCAGTGAAAACTCCCAAAGGTGGAAATGCCTAAGGGGCTTTAAAGAACAAAGATATCTAGCCATTCATGTAGAAGTCATTAGAGATAATCACCCAGTACTTCCAGTATTTCTATTTCTGGGCACACAGTTGAGGTAGAATTCCTAGACCCTAGGACTGAGTAGAGCCATACAACTAGCTCTCTTTAAAAAGACATGAGTCCCTTACCATCCAGTACATTTAATTGTCTTGAGAGTTCTCTTGCCCTCTGCCATTGTGATCCAAAACCCTTGAGATGATGGCTACTCCAACCTACGACCCCGAGTACCCATGGTGAGCAGAACCTCCTGCTGTCCCTTGATCGTGCATAACATGAGCTATAGTTGTTTTTCCAACATTCTCTTATGGGAATTCTCAAACGCTCAGAAATCAGAAGAATTATTCTTTACAGTGAACATCTCTGTATCCACCACCTAGAGCCTACAATTAACATTTTTGCAATATTTGCTTTACCTCATTGCTATCCATTCTTTCATCCCTCTATCCACTCATCAGTCCATTTTATTTTTGGATACATTTCAAAGTTAAGTTGCTGATGTCAGTATAATGTCATTCCTAAATACTTATGAATGCATATTTTTTAAAGATTTTATTTATTTATCTGAGAGAGAAAGAGAACACATGAGCAGGAGGGAGGGGGAGTGGGGAGAGGAGAGAAGCCACCTCCCCACTGAGCAGGGAGTTTGATGCAGGACTCAATCTCAGGACCTGTGAGATCATGGTCTGAGCCCAAGGCAGATGCTTAACCAACTGAGCCACCCAAGAGCCCATTCGAACGCATCTTGCTATGGAGAGCCCAGTATTTATTTGTATTCCTTTTTTTGGCAAAATGTACATATATATTTTGAAATATATAAATGTATGACATGACATGCATAAATTCTACATGCCCATTTGATAGTTATACTTTTTTTAAAGATTTTATTTATTTATTTGACAGAGATCACAAGTAGGCAGAAAGGCAGGCAGAGAGAGAGGAAGGGAAGCAGGCTCCCTGCTGAGCAGAGAGCCTGATGCAGGGCTCGATTCCAGGACCCTGGTATCATGACCTGAGCTGAAGGCAGAGGCTTTAACCCACTGAGCCACCCAGGTGCCCCTGATGAGTTATACTTGTTGGTTTAAGCCACTGGTGTTTGGGGTTGTTTGTTACCATAGCATAATCTAGCCTATCCCAGTTGATTAATTCCATCATATGTTGTGCCTGTGATGTCACCCTCCTAGGTACTCCTAAATCTACTGGTTTACTGACATACCCTGGATACAGTGGACTAGGGGAAAGGGATGGTAGATTGGTCTCTAGCATAGTGGTTCAGTAACAAATGGGGCAGTGCACAGAGGAGTCAAAATAGAGAGTAGAGGTTAAGAACTCTATACATGCAGACCTTGAAGTCAGAAGCAACTTGGAAAAATGCAAGCATCTCCCCCCATCCAAGACTATGGAGAAATACTAGAAGGAAACCCAGGGGTACCTGGATGGCTCGGTTGGCTGGGCATCTGACTCGATTTCAGCTCAGCTGTGAGACTGAGCTCCACATCAGGCTCCTCAATGGACATGGAGCCTGCTTAGGATTCTCTCTCTCCCTCTGCCTCAGCCCCTCCCCCCACAGACATCTCTCTCTCTCTCTCTCTCTCTCTCTCTCTCTCTCTCTTCCCTTCTCAAACTAAAAAAAGAAGAAAAAGAAGAGGAACAGGAGGGAGAGGGGTAGGTGGAGGAGGAGGAGAATAGAGGAGGAGGAGAAGGAAACCTTAGGCATATCCTTATATCATGGAATGAGGATTTGATCTGAATTTGTTGGCACAGTTGGTTACTTATTCCTCCTTGAATAATCTTCATTTGGCCTCCAAGACCACCTTCTCTCCTCCATTTCCTCTTACCTTCCTGGTTGCTCATTCTCAGTCTCTGGGTTTACTTTACCTCTAAGTGTTAGTACTCCAGAGTTCAGTCTCTGGGTCTCTCCTCTTTCTTAACCCCAACCCCCAACAGATCACATCCTACTATGACTTTAAATACAACTGGTGTAATAAAAATTCCCAAACTTATATCTCTGGTATGACTTCTCCTGTGAACTCCAGACTTCAAGATCTGACAGCCAACTTAATATTGTTATTTATAAGTCTAATGGGCACCTCAAACTTAATGTGTCCAGATCTCCTGATTGTCCCCTGAAACTGTTCCTTCTGCAGTCTTCCTCACCTAGTACATAGCATTTACATCTTTCCATTGCTTAGGTCAAAAATCTTGTAGTCATTCTAGATCCTCCCTTTCTCGGATAGTTGGATGGATGGATGGATGGATGGATGGATGGATAGATAGATAGAGTGAAAGAGTGATAGAGTGATTGAGCAGTTGAGCAATCGACAGAGATATAGCCTCGTATTATGTCAAGAAATGTTCTGGATGTGAGGGTAACCTGGAAGCAATATATGTTACCCCTTTGATCCCCAGGGTTGAATCGGCTGATCTGTCTGGCTAGGCAAGTGTCCCCTTCCTCCCTCACCATTCCATGTGCATCCCTCTTAAAGCTGCACAGTTGGTCAAGGAGGACAACCTTCTTCAACAGAGGAGGACCATTCTTCAGTCAAGGGTATCTGGCAGTTGTGCTCCCCTCTAGAACCTCCACACAAGCTCTCAAAGTCCATTGATAGGAAAACAGAGTAGCCAAGTTTCCATACTCATTCCAGATTCATTCAAATGGGCCACTGCTGGGGCGCCTGGGTGGCTCAGTGGGTTAAAGCCGCTGCCTTCGGCTCAGGTCATGATCCCAGGGTCCTGGGATCGAGCCCCGCATCGGGGGGCTCAACAGGGCACCTGCTTCCCTTCCTCTCTCTCTCTACCTGCCTCTCTGCCTACTTGTGATCTCTGTCTGTCAAATAAATAAATAAAATCTTTAAAAAAAAAATTACAAATGGGCCACTGCTTGTAACACTTCGCCTTTCTTAGGAAAGAAAAGAAAGGAAAAGAAAAGGAGAGGAGAAGAGATGGGAAGAAAGGGGAGGGGAAGAGAGGAGAGGAAAGAAAAAAAAATAAAGGAAAGGAATAAAAGAAAAGAAATGAAAGGAGAAAAGAAATGTTCTTTACTTCTAGAATGTCTCCAGAACTTGATGACTTCTCTCCCCTTTTACCACTACTCTCCTGGTCTAAGCTACCACCATCTTGCCCCTGGATTATGTCAGTAGAGTCCCAACAGATCTACCTGGTGCTACCTTTGACCTCCCACAGTCTATTTTCAACATACCAGCCAGAGTGATTCAGTTACACATGAGTTGGAACACTTTGTGCTTCTAATCACTCTCCAATGGCTTCCCATTCACTGAGTAAAAGCTAAAATTTCTTAACCATGCTACAAAATCCTACCTGATTTGGTTTCCCCTTACCTCCTAACCTCATCTTCTTCTATATTCCCTCTCATTCACAGCTCTCCAAACATCGGGCCCTTCATTTATTCTTGAACATACCAGGCCCCCTCTCTGCTGACTTCAAGGAAATGGTAACTACTTCTTCTTATGAGTCACAAGGGGAGCTGTCACATTTCGCTTTGTGTCTTCCTACAACAGTGTCCGAAGGAGAAAGCAAGGGACGTATTAGCCAAAAGGGTCTGTTCTCAAGTGCCTCCCTCTTGTCCACACGCAAAACTTTTCCAAAGGGCACCAGCAAAGCTCCTGTTACATATCGTATTCCAGAGCACAAGGACTCTCAAAGAGGAACACGATTACCATGACTATCACCATCACTGCCCCTGAGGCTGGGTACATTATGATTTATTACAATGATAAAGCAAATATTCCAGGAGCAAGGAAGAATGAGGCAATCCATGTGCACTAAACACTATTGACAGTCCACTAGATTCCAAATGGGGAGCATGGAGCTCAATACTTTCCCTGCCATTATCTTTGTGACATTTATAAGTCATGCCCCATTCTAGAACTGTCTCCTCATCTGTGCACTTGGAAAGTTGGGCTAGATATTGCTTTCCATCTTGAATTCTCTTATATTCTGTGGACTTCTCTGTGCCATGGTAGAGATCTGAGTCTTCCTAGGTGTCGTTCCTCATACATGTATTCATTGCCTTTAAGTGATGGGAACTCTGGGAAGTCTTTGATCCTCTATTTTAAAAAGGGAAGGGAAATTTTAGTGAGAATATTTTGTACTGCTCATTCCCTCCTGGCCCTTAAGAATAAAGGCTCTTTTTCTACCATTACTGACATTTAAAACACAGCCGTTCAGATTCAGTAATCAGGTCTCAAAATCATTCAGCATAAAACTATGGCTTCCCAACAATTACTCTGGCAAGGAAGCTAGAATGCCTCTCTCCGATCTGTGTTGCTGACAGTAACTCCTAACTGTCATCTTCTCCCTTGATTTAAGAACACAAAAATGAACACAATGTTCTCCTAGACACCAGGACCTCTGTCATTACCAGAACACAGAATGGAAGTCTTTACGTGAGCAGAGGAGTAGACCTGGCCCTCTGCTTTCTGAAGGTCATTGGTGCCGAGAAGCTGGAAGATAAATTGTGAGCTCTAGAACCTCTGGTGGGAGACACAGGAACATCGATCTCTCTGTGGAAGATAAGAATGAAAAAAATGGAGAGAGACAATGAAACCATGTGCCTTTTCTAGTGGCATGCCCAGCACCCAGCACTGTGCATACCCGTGCTCAGAGGGTATGCATTGCAAGAATGAAATGACAAGTGAATCCATTGCTTTGCCAGAAAGCTCCATTTAGACATACCTTGGAATCCAGATGGATCAGCCATCTTACTTTTTCACTCCCTCTGCCTTTGGCGGTAACTATTATTATTTGTCAGCTCATCTTCTTTGACTCTCGTGTTCCTGAGACAGTGATTGCCAAAATGCTCAGGACAGTAAAACACAGGAGCCCTCTGCCCTTGCACACAGTTCTCCTCCTAGTGGGGCCGAATGGCAGTCGACTCAGGGAAGCGCCCTCCCAGCACCAGGGTTTCACAGGGCATGTCAACCTCACTCCAACCAAGCAGTCAGGGCGTCCAGCACCACACTTAACTGACAGCACAAAGTGCACATGCCCTAAATTAAACATTTGCCTGGAAGTATAAAGTTAAACATGTTGCTGCCTTTAGGGATGTACCCAAAGCTCAACTTAGAGGAAAAAAATTATTTGGGAGGATACATAAAATCTATCCTTCATATCCTCCCATCCAGATATTCTAAAGTCCACTTCCAATTTAAGCAGGACCAGCAGAAATCTGTGAGCTAAGAAAGTCTTTGACCCCTTTCCCCCTCTATTGCCTCCCATTGAAAGGCTTCCACTGACTCAGGCTATGGAGTGACACCATCAGTCTACACTGAGAAACTCAATGAGAGACATCCCCCTTGGACCCCCAGTATCTACACCAAGGAAGCGAAAGGTACTCTTGCAAGACACAGTGCTGTCATCAGGGAGAATCCCAGAAGGGATGTTGGTCTTGCCATGGTATCGAAATGAATAACGCACTCCTTGCGTATGGGTTTGTTTTTAATCTCATGAGCTCAGTAGTATAACCAATCAAATATCCCTTTTCATTTCACTTCTAGAATACTCACAGAGCAATTTGAGGCCCATCTGCTACAAGAATAACAGATTGTATGGTCTGCATTTCTGTGTTAGCTTCTTTTCTGGCCCCTTCTTATATCGCCACCAGTAAATTGTCTTCTTGTTTCTCACCTACTTCTCTTTATGGAGCTTTGAAAAATCGAAGGTATTCTTGTAAGTGCTTTAAATCATGTGTGGACAAGAGAAGGGCATAAATTTATTAGTTTGTACAGGCACATTAACATGAAATCCAATCTTACCATATGTGGACAAGCCTTTGAAACAAGGTCCTCCATCTCTAAACCTGAGTCAGACGTGGTAACACAAACAAGGTGTGTGCTGATGATTTTCCCCAGAAGACACAACAAAAAGTGCTTCAAACCACAAGGTTTCTAAGATCAACAGGCAATAATGTATTTAAGGACTGTGTAGGGGGACAACTGGCAGGGAAGGATGTGGTTACTGATTATTGACCCAGCACTGGAAGGATGCGCAACAAAGACAGATATTGTGTATGTCATACTTTTGCCAAAGACCAGCCCAAGCACAGGAAGGAGCAAGATGTGAAAGCCTCCAAAATCTTGGCTAAAGGAAGGTTGGTGGCACAGAACATCACACCAGAGCAAAACTGAGAGCACGGGACACCCAAAACTGTACCACGCAACCTTGACCCACCACCTGGGTTGACTGCATTATGCTGTTGTCAACATGTATAGATTGCCAGGCTTTGCTTTCGCCCACAATAAAGAAAGTTTAAGGTTAAAAATGAAAAAGAGGAAGCGTCAATGTCACAACAGCTGCTCTAAAGACACATACAGCCTGCGAATTTGTTAAAGGCTAACACTTAAAATTCTCTAGGCTGAGTACAGGGTGATGGGGGATGGAATTTACAACAGATGGAATTCAATTCTTGTTTTATATGAACATAAAATGGCATTTCTCAATATTAAAAGTTCTTATAAAATTAAAAAAAAAAAACCCTCACAAACAGCATTGGAAATAAAATGCAAGCCCTAAAATATTCAGCTTGTACCTTCCATCCCAACCTCATTCCAAATCAAACTATGCATCTCTTTTATTCATAAAATGATACATATACTTATGAATAAAAGCCCAAAGCTGGGCATTTTGAAATGAGTTATCTAACCTCCAAGAGCAAATAAGATCATTTCCTTTCACATCTCTTCATTCCTAGCAATTACCTGGCTGAATTTCAACCTGACTCTGAACGGGGAGGGAGCATCCACTTCGCCGTGTCTGAATATATCGTGAGCAATCCCTATGCATGTTTTCTTCTATTCCAAAAGCCCATCTCTTAATAAGATTTTTTATTAATTTCCTCAAGCAGATTCCACTATCAGAGGTGCTGGCCGTGCATCACAAATGACCTGCGTTTTAGTGGTTACTGGTCATTATGTAAGTAAGGAAGGAAACATCTCCTTCTGTGCGACTCAATGGTTTAATAATTATTAATGAGACATTATGCCTTTGTACATTTCTGACAGATGATTAAGTACACTATGAATGTTTAACATTGCTCTCTGAGGTCTGGAAATGTGATGCCAAACTCCCACTCGTGCTTTGCACAATCAGAAAATACAAATTCGATTACGGCCATATGGCAGCATTATTGATTTTTGTTTGTAATATTTACAAACTGTAGGTAAAAGGTAATATGAGAAAAAGCATGTGTGATGATGGCAGGTCCATTTACTTGGAAGTGTTTTCCCTTATACTCATTTGGAAGCAGTTTCCCCGGTAGGCAGTGGTGTTGGGACAACTCCTGAGTCAACCTCTTGAGCTGTTTCCTTCTTCCTGGGATAGGCATGGCAGGAAGAGCCTCATTCCCACCCCTATACTCATGGCCTGTCTTTGCCAATTCTTGGACATAGGAACTTTGACTCAGAGACCACTTTGCCTGCCAGAATCACCTAGAAATTTTTTCAAATACCTATTTTACCATTTAATCAAAGCAGGATCTCTTGAGGTGTTCACAAGCATTGGTACTTTATTTTTAACTTCAAAGAGTTTCTAAAAAATAGCCAGGGTTTGAGAACCTCTGATTTATACCATCTGCTGTGCCAGATTTAAAATCTGGACTCAAAATTCTTTGACATGCCTCCCACTAAGAGGCGGGGTCTAGGGAAACTTCCCTACAATCTGGGCTTCATGACAATTTGACTGATAGATTATAAGACCAAAGAAATGCTGGGCCATGTTCTAGGTCCAGTCCTTAACAACTGGAAGTTTCCACTTTCTTCTCTCTTAAGACCTCATTCTTTGAACCCAGCTACCATGCTGAGAGGAAGCCCAAGCAGCCTGTGGGAGGCCCATATGGAAAGAAATTGAGGTCCTGACCCAGAGCCTGGTTGAGCAACCAGACTCGCCAACCATGTGAATGAGCCATCTTGGAAGTGGTTCCTCCAGCTCCCAGTAGATCTGCCCCAGCTCTCAGCACATAAAACAGAGACATGCTATCCCTGCTAAGCCTTGGCCAGACTTCAGATTCCCAGACAAAATAAATCCTGAGTGTTATTTGAAGCCATTATATCATGTGGTGGTCTGTTAGGCAACACATAACTGGGACAGCTGCTTATCCAAATGGTGTCATGGAAAGGGATTTACTCTTTTAAGAGTTGAATTACAAACATGAATGAGCTTAGTGCCTCAAAAAATGCAGCCTTCCACCTTCTCTTTGGCCAAAATAATAAAACTCTCCTCCCTTCTTCACACATGGTAGAGTGCCTCCATGAAGCCTTCCAAGTCTGTGTCAGTTCTCTGTAATGTTTCTAACCGTCTCGAACCTTGTTTACAAAATTAATTAGTACCTTGGTCACACAAAATTATAAACTCAAAATATTGAATACAAATTTTCATTTGGAAGATAGTTCGATGAGAAGATAATCATAGTCTTTAAAGAGCCAAATTTGGGAAGTAACAGCTTGAATTGATAAAAAGTCAGATTCAATGGATAAGAATACAAGAAGGAGGGAAGAAATCACAGTGTGAGAAGGGAAGAAGTTTTATACAGTGGGGAGCTCCGTGACAGCCGTGGGTCTCAAAATGGGTCTCAGTCAGTTCTGCTGACCTAACAAACACCACTGACTGGGTGGTGTATACAACAGACATTTATTTTCTCACAGTTCTGGAACCAAGATCAAGGTACCAAGATTGGTTTCCAATGAGACCTCTCTTCTTGGCTTGTTGACAGGAGCCATGTCCTCACATGGCCTTTCCTCTGTAGGAGTGCTGGGAGAGAGTGGTCTCCCACATCTCCTTCTCTTCTCATAAGGACACAATTCCTGTCAGATTAGGTCCCACCATACTGAATTCATTTACCCTTAATTACGTCCTGGTAAAGGCCTTCCCTCCAAAAATAGTCACATTGAACATTAAGTCTTCAATGGTTGGGAGACACAGTTGAGTCCACAACAGAATGGAAAAAGGATTAGAACAAATGGAGAAATTCTAGATGGAATTATGCCTTTCTTACAAGCCCCAAACTAGGTGGTCATCTTGACATTATTGTTACTAAAATCAATAACTGTGGTAACAATTTATTGGTCAACTATGAAGTGCCTGACTTTTCAGTTGTCACATTTGCTCCTCAAAACAACTCTGTAAAATAAATTATATTGTCCTCATTCTTTGCAGCTGAGGAAGTCAAGCACAAGAAAATTCAGTAGCTTATCCACGATGTCATAGCTGGCAAATATGAGAACAGGAATTTGAACACAGGTCTGTGGGCAGATCATTGGCTTTGTAATCCAAAACCAACCTCCTATTTCTTCCTATCTTCCATTCCTTTGTCATTTCAAAAAAAAGTATTAATTGAGCACCCACTATGATTCAGGCCCTATGTTAGACCTTGGGGATGAAAAGTCAACCTGACCCTTGTCAAAGAAAAAATGATTCTGCCACTTGTGGAGACAGTAAGGAAGACTTTATTCAAGGGGCCCCTGCAAGGAGGGGGTCACAGTCTGGGAGGGAGATCAGGCTCAACTCTGACTACAACAATGACAAGAGGGGATTTAGAGCCAAAGAACAGGGTGAGAAATTTACTAAGAAAAAGACATCAGGTATATATATATACTTCAAAAATGTATATGATGGAATATTGCACAGCCATTAAAAAGAATGAGACCTTGCCATTTGCAGCAACATAGACAGACCCAGAGGGTATGCTGCTAAATGAAGTAAGGCAGAGAAAGACAAATACCATATAATTTCACTCATCTGTGGAATTTAAGAAACAAAACAAACAAACAAGCAAAGAAAAAAAGGTAAACAAAAAAAGAACTCTTAACTATGAGAACAAACTGTTAGTTACCGGGGGGGGGGGGGTAAAATAGATCAAGGGGATTAAGAGTACACTTATCTTGATGAGCACTGAGTAATGTAGAGAATTGTTGAGTCACTGTATTATACACCTGAAACTAATATAACGTTTGTTAATTAAAACAAACAAACAAAAACCACCAAAATTTTAAAACTTTAAAAGAAAAAAATAAAAACCATGAGGGGGAAGAGGGAATTCTTGCTAGACCGATTCAACAGGATTCTTGCTGAAGTCAGGACAGGGCGACAAGACACTGAGGCTGGGGGAATGAGCAATCTGATTCAATATCCAGGGTAGGAGGTTTCCACTCAATTGGTCCAGCAGGATTCTTCTTAAACCCGACTAAATGGGCCAAGGGCAGAGCTCAAGGTCAGGGTCTCCTCAAGAAGACGGCCCTATGAGGCTGACTGATTTGGCCCAAGAGAGCATCTTTGTCACCCTGTTTCTGAGGAGCTTACAGTTCAACGAAGAGACGCAGTCAGCAAGTGCACTGCAGAAATCTCAGTCTTGTGTAAGACTTCTTACCCAAGTCTCTACGTCTACGTACTCTGGTTTTGAAAGGAGCAGAACAACATTCCAGAGGAGCTATGGGCACCATTGCTGAAGAGCAGCCAGGAATGCCATGGTGGTGAGACAGGGCTTCAGAGAGTGCTGGGAGCCCCTGGAGATGATCCAGCTGCCGATCAGCCTCCACCGATGTCTGGCACACAGCAACTCTGAAAAAGCAAACACAGCCCGGCCTACCTCTAGTCAAGCAGTGGAGCCCTAGAGGCCTCTTCCCCAGGGTTCCTCAAAGTAAATCAAGCCGTCATTTCTTCATGACACAGCCTTTGTTTGTCCTCTCATCCATTTCTTTGGTGCCACTAATTGAATTCATGATTTGTGCTCAGCCAACCCAAAAACCAGGAGCCCGAATGCCAGGAGACCATCCTTGCCTCCTGCTTCCGTTTTTACTTTAAAAGCTGGATTCCTTTGAAGTACGAAAAACAATCTGCCTCTCACTAGACTGGGAGGCTTCAGAAAATCCCACACAGTGGATGGCCAGAGTTTATCCCAGTTCCCCTTCCAGACCTGGATATACCACTGGGTTGATTGATTGGAAATGACCCGGATTGACTGAAAATGACCCAGACTGATTCTGAACTTGCTCCCAGAGAGTGGAGAGTTTTTCTGGGATGGTTTAAGTATTGACCAGCATTGCCAAGAAGTGGCTGCTGACATCCTGAGGGAAAAAAGCCCTGGGCCTCCCTTGTCCATTCTTCGCCTTCTCCGGCTTTCTCCCCAGCCAGCTCCGGCCTCATGTCCCTCCCCAGAGCCCTTACCTCCACCTCTAACCTGCCAGGCAGCAAGAGCCCAGAAATGACTACATATTTTTAGAGTGTTAAATATTTGAGACCGCTTCTTGCCCTATACTTTCCAAAACATAACACTATTGGAAACATTCGAATGTACCACATAAAGACAGAGAAATTGTGATAATCTGTCACAAAGATTTTCAGAAAAGGATGCAAAACACCGGCATAATTACATTTTCTTTAGCTTAGGGTGTTAGATTCCTCCTCTATAGTTCTAAATCGGCCTTTTCTCATATTCCTGTCAGATAGAGCATTTTGTTTTAAAACCTTTTAAGTTCTGTTTTAAAATCATAAAATTTATGTCCTGACAAACCTATATTTTCAAACTCCAACATTTACACCCAGAACAGCCCATGGCGTGTGTCCTGCTTGATTAAGGTTTGAACCGTCAGGGGATGTCCTGCAAAATTCCAGTAAGGAAGGAGCATTAGGTGACCTTAAAAAAGAAAAGTCAGGATGGGGAGACAGGGGGCCAGGGGAACCCTCTTTCCTGATGGACAACAACAAACAGCAAAATTTTGCCCTGGGCTTCACCCTGGCACACAGGGGTACAAATGCCTGAAGCCTACTTCTTTCCACAGGTAAGTACCTAAGGAAGTGAGTTTTCTCCTCAAGACAGACAACCCAGAGGCACCTGGGTGGCTCAGTCAGTCAAGAGTCTGCCTTAGGCTCAGTTCAGGCTCCCTGCTTGGTGGGGTGTCTGCTTCTCCCTCTGCCCCTCCTCAGCCCATGCATACGCTCACACACTCTTCTCTCTCTGAAATCAATAAATAAAATCTTAAATTTAAAAAAAAAAAGATTTCTGTGATCCAGAAGTTCAAGGATGATAGGTGTAGGGACACATCCGTGATGTGATGGTTAATTTTATGTGTGTGTCAGCTTGACTGGGCTGCAGGCTGCCCAGTTACCCAATCAAACATCATTCTGGCTGTGTCTGTGAGAGTATTTCTGGAGGAGATTAACACGTGAATCGGTACACTGAGCACGGCAGATCGTCCACCCCAAGTGGGTGGGCCTCATCCAATTCATTGAAGAAAAATTGAATTCATAGAACAAAAAATTGAGTAAGGGAGAATTTGCTTTCTGCCTGACTGATTTGAGACTGAGCCGGGACCTCAGTTTTCTCCTCCCTTTGGACTTGGACTGAACTAGAACTTATACCATAAGCTCTCCTGGGTCTCCAGCTTGCTGACTGTAGAACTTGGGACATGTCAGTCTCCTTAATCATGTGCGCCAACTCCTTGTAATAACTCCCTTCATATGTATGATTGATTAGATGATAGATAGATAGATAGATAGGAGATAGATGTAATCTATTGTTTCCTTTTCTCTGGATAACCCTGACTGATACACTTAGTGACCCTGGGGTATATAAAACAGACCCCACCAAAACAAAGGAGTCGAGAGAGACACAAACATAGAGAGACAGAGACATACAGAAAAAGATTCAGACAGACAGTATGTATAGAGCAGAGAGACACACGGATAGAGAAACATAGAAGCAGAACAAACAGAAACAGACAAGACAGAAAGAAAACAGGCGGGCACACAGACAAACAGAAGCAGAAACACAGATAAACTTAGCAGGATGAGAAAAATACAGTATCTCATGATGCTTTATTTTTTTCTTGTAACTTTCGTTATTTCTGTTTCAGTAAAGACTCTCAGGGGAAAGCATGGCCCTTACATATTAACCACACCTCCGCCCAGTCAGATTAGGCTGTCATAGAAACCTGTCAATGACCTGCCCAGTGCCCAGGAAGAAAGGATCAGCATTCATATCCCACAGATACTCAGATACTAACCCACAACCACACTCCAGACCTGAGACCCAGTCTCACCTCTGTCAGTGACACCGTGTAAGGACAGCTTACTGGAGACAGGATGTCTCAACACAGCTGTCCCCTATAGTCACCTTGGACCTGACCCTCCCCAGACCAATTAAATAAGATTCTCTAGGGCTGGGCATTGCTATTTTTTTGCAAGCTCCTCAGGGGAGCCGGGAAGCAAAGAGATCTGGGTTCTGCTATGTAAGGGTCATATGCCAGGCAACAGAGTTCGAACCTGAGAACATGGCAAGTAACCCGGTTCAGTGACGCTTGTCCTCTGGGCACACGACAGGTACCACTTACAGCCCACGAGCTCTACTTGCTATGCCACTTTCAAAGCTCCAGAGAGCAAGGACTAATCGCAATGGCATGTTGTCACTGCTTGGTGCCAGGCTAAATGCTATACGGGCATTGCCTCATTTAATTTCACAACACCCTGTGTCATGTCGATAATCTCTCCGGTTTTCAGGCAACAAAACTGAGGTCAGAGAGATCAAACCGTTTTCCAAGATCCAATAGCAAAGTATGTGGGAGAGCCCCTCCACCCCACTGCAAAGATGGGTCTCACAATGAAAACCAGCATTGCCCTGGAGCACGGGGCCACACACAGGAAGGCACATGGGGCTTCCGTCTGGGTGACTGTGTTCTGGCCACACCAACTGGACAGTATGCTGCCACTTCCTTCAGCCTGGTCTGAGGAGAGACACCTAGTGAGAGCCCCAGCTCCCCAAAAGTAAGAGGGGTGGGGGGTACACGGGGCGGGGAAAGCTTAAGTTCCTGCATTGACTTTAATTAAACTCACCAGAGAAGTACACAAGGGACTCCACACAGAACTTGTGCTACTGTTATTTATACTACTACTATATACTACTCTTAATTCCAATTTAGCAGAAAAATGGTTTCCTCAAACCTACTCCACTGGGTTAGGGATTTGTCTATCTCTTGAGAAACAGCGCCATCTACTGATGCATTTTGACACTGTTCCTGTGAAACAAGAAAAAATTAACTTGTTAACTTGCCTTTAATTATGAACGTCTTCCAAGACATGGCCCTTCTTCCCAAATGTCTGTTCTGCACTTAAAACCTAATAAATTATTTTCTTTTATAGCCACAAATGATAAATGGTTTTGGAATTACACTAGGACTTTCAAGCATATGTTTTTGTTTTTTGTTTGTTTAAGAGAGGGAGAACTTGAGGGGTAGGGGGCAAAGGGAGAGGGAGAAAGAGAATCTTAAGCAGGCTCCTCACCCAGTGTGGACCCAACTCAGGGCTTGGTCTCAAGATCCTGAGATCATGACCTGAGTCAAAATCAAGAGTCGGTCATTTAACCGACTGAGCCCCCCAGGCACCCCTCAAGCATATGTCTTGAAAAATGGATCCTACAAATCAGAATTTGATGAGATGGGGGCAGCCAACGGACAGACCCTTAAGTGTAGAGTCAAGAGGACAAGGGGACTTGCACAGCAGTGACTATGCTCTTCCCCTGAGCCCACTTGGGAACCGCACAGCCAATCCAAAAGGACATGAACCCTACATCCCTACATTCCAAGACACTAATGACCTAGGAATCAACCCACAAAGAGATGTGAATGACTACTGTGCAGAAAAAAATTATTAAGAGAAATCAAAGAATATCTAAATAAATGGAAGGCTACACTATGGTTGGGATTCACAGTCATAGTGAGGATGAAGTCCCCATCAACAGAGGTAAAAAGTGGTTCTTCAGGGGAGTAAAGAAATCTGTTTTTATGTGTAAGGCACAGATATACAGTTATCTGTGGCATTAAAATTTCAGGGGAGTGGGGTTATTTAGGGGGAACGTCTAAAAAGATTCTTTGGGGGGAATATCAGGAGGGGAAAAAAGCTGAGAAGCACTGGGTTAGAAGATTCAATATTGTTAATATATCCGTTCTTCCAAACTGATTTATGGATCCAATGCACTTCTAATAAAAATTCTGATAGAGAGAGAGAAAATGTGTGTGTGTGTGTGTGTGTGTGTACTGACAAGCTGGTCATAAACGGATATTGAAGGAAAAGGAAAGGTAGGAGGTTGCTTCAATATATAGTAAGACTTATCACAGTGCTACAGTAATGAAGAGAGTGTGGTACTGGCCCAAAGTGAGCAAAGAGAACAGTGGAATAGACTGGAGAGTCTGGAAAAAGATTCATGCATTTTCGGACACTTGGTTTACAAAGCAGTGGAGAGAAGACAGTCTTTCAACAAGTGGTACTTGGATTCCCATAGAAAAGGAATGAAAACTGACCCTCATGTCATAATTATTGGAGGATTATAAATAGAAATGTGAAAGGCAAAGCAACAAAACTTCTGGATCACTAGCTCTGAAAGTGTAGTCCCTAGACCTGCAGCACCAAGGAACTTGCTACAAATGCAAATTCTGCAGGCTTCCCTCACCCCCCTTCGCTCCACCCCCATCACTCGCACCCCAGACGTGCTGGGTCAGATACAGGTCCTCCACTCCAGAAGGAGTTGGCAAGCCCTCCAAATGATTCTCACCCACACTGAAGTCTGAGAGCCAACTCAGGGGAATATTTGCATGATCCAGGGAAGGGAAGACTTCCTGAACAAAGCATAGCTACCAAGGAAAAGATGAGGACATAAAAAGGTAGAACTTCTATTCATCAAATAATACCATGAAGAAAACAATGAATCAGTTTTCAGAAAAAGAAACTTGTGGGGTGCCTGGGTGGCTCAGTGGGTTAAAGCCTCTGCCTTCAGCTCAGGTCATGATCCCAGGGTCCTGGGATCGAGCCCCGCATCGGGCCCTCTGCTTGGCGGGAAGCCTGCTTCCTCCTCTCTCTCTGCCTGCCTCTCTGCCTATTTGTGATCTCTGTCAAATAAATAAATAAATAAATCTTTAAAAAAGAAAGAAAGAAAGAAAGAAAAAGAAACTTGTAACACAACTGCAAAGTTATCATACATCATATATCATATCCAGAATATATAAAGAACTCTTATATATCAATAAGAAAAAGCCCAAAACAAAAATGGGCAAGAGGCCTGAAAAGACACTCATTAGGTGATATTCGAATGGCCAATCAACATATCACTAGAAACTAGAAAAATACACATTAAATTATAATGCAATATAATTTCAGACCCATCAGAATAGATTTAAAAATTGTGACAACATCCAAGTGTTGATGAGATTGCAGAATAGGAAAAACTTGGCAACCTCTTCCTGTCAATGTCTAGATAGTAAATGTTTTAGGCTATTTGGTCAAGAGACAAAACTGAGGATGTTATCTATCCAAGAACTTCTCTAACAAGAGAGAACAATTGTTCCCTTCCACACTAACCCCCAAACCCCCACCACATTTGACTGGAGTGGGCCATCCTAGGTGGTAGACAGGTTTTGCCCCGAGTTGTGGTTGACTCAGGCCCAAGGAGCCTGGTGGGCTGGGAGGAGGGAGGTGGCCATGGTCAGTTTCCCTCTCTCTCCCAGGGACACTCAGATCCCAACTCTACCACCTGTTGTTGCAAATAAAGCTTTATTGAAACACAGGTACGCGTAACTTTATGTACTGTCTGTGCCTGCTTTTATAGTAACAATGGTAGTTGCAACACAGACCATATGGCCCAAAATCTGAATATATTTACCATCTGCCCTCTTACACAAAAAGTTTGCCAATCCCTATAATAAATCACCGAGCTGTAGGTTTTCATTTTGTATGTATACATTACATATATTACATATAATATACATATCTTATATGTTACATTATCTATTACACACAATATACATATACAATGTAAATTATGTATTATATATGTTGTATTTATATACATGCATGCTATATTTTATCATTTTAACTATATATTTCATATATATGTATCAGATTCTATGTTTAGCTCTTCCTCATTTTTGGCAAAGGCCTTCAATGCACAAAATAGCAATTAAACCAATTACTTTTAAAAATACATATTCTTTTCTTTAATTAAATATATTAATTATAGATGATGGATGATGGGTACTAAAGAGGGCACTTTAATTGTAATAAGCACTGGGTATTATATGTAAGTGACGAATCACTGATTCTACTCCAGAAACCAATATTGCACCGTATGTCAACTAACAAAATTTTTTTAAAAATCAATTACATAGACAAAATACTTGCCTCCAGAGCTGATTCTAGTCTCAATTTCTACATTTGTAAAAGAATAGGTCATCAACTTTTGCTCCAAATACTTTGATGATATATTTCTTAAAGATGTTTTAAAGATTGCAGGATGATACTTGAAGGCACTTTCTTCAAGTGCCTTGCCAAATGTTGTCACTTCTCTATTTGAGTTGTTCTTACAAGATTGAACCCAGGTATCTATAAATACAGCAAAATTCAACAAAGGAGCCACATTCAGTAATGCCTTATTTATTCAGGGATGTGGAGGAAGGCAAGTTTTTTGATGCACTGAGTTCCTCTCTTTGCATTTTGTAATTCATCCATTCAGTAAATATTTACTTAGAGCCTTCCATGCCAAAACTTTTATTTTCACCATGTTACTGCAAATATTTCTGAAATATTTTGTATCTTTCCTTGCCTTTTACACAAAGAATGCTGAGAATAATTTAAACTTTTCTTTATGATTTAGCCTTATTATGGAACCAAACCATATTCAAAAATGTTGGTTTTCAAATATACATTTTAGTTGAAAAGCCCTTTGATAGAATTCTAACATATAACATAGACAAAAAGAAGAGTAGAAATGAGGGATGGGGGTAGAGCATAGTCCCACCCAGTCAGTATCTCTGGGACAATACAAAACCTGAACTATGGGATCATCATCAGAAAATACTCGTGCCACATAGAAACACTCTCCAGGGCTGCTAAGAGATAGAAGATTGCTCCATAGTCAGTAATCCTGAATTATGATCCAAAACTGCTTTTTTTTTATTTGAATGTGTTTTATGTGTCCTTCCCAACATTAGCAATCACTTCTTGCAGCTGATCAGTGTGGCCCCCAGTATCTGCTCTCTCCTTCACCCACCTGTGCACGCCCAACATCTGTGGTTTCTGTAGACTGAGAAATCAAAGGCACCAGGCTTCACGGAAGTGTGGGTAAGTCAAGAGTCCAGAAACTAGCAGGACATGAGAAGCCCTTTCTTGAATAAAGGACATGGGCTTTACATTCTGCACCTTGAGTGATCTATTTTGATAGCCAAACATGTTTTTCTGTCTCATTTCCAGATTGCCCAATCTGTATTACAAGGGAAGTGACCTGTAGGTAGGTAAAGAAATTCTCTACCATCAAGAATGAATTAGCACAGTAGATGGTGATGCCATTTTATCAACTGAGGAAATATTTCTAGTATCTCTCACTCTAAAAACTGTATCTACTAGTAACTTAACTTTCAAATGCAAATAGTTGGATTGACTCTTGTGTCTTTCCACTTAAGCTTATATAAAATATGTATCCATAAATACCGGCGAAGAAAATATTCTCCACCCCAGACACATACACAAACACAACACCTGAGCTTGTCATTTAACCCAGAAGTCTTAGAGTTCACCAAGGGAAAGAAGTTATCTCCAGAAACAAACTGTTAAACCTGTTCTAAGATGATGTGGTCACTGCATATCAGAGGCCTCCTATTGGCAGCCGTTTTAGCAAATTGGCATCATTCGCTGACATTCTGAGAGTACTGAGTAAAAGAATGCATCAAGGGGTGCCTGCCTGGGTGGCTCAGCAGGTTAAGTCTCTGCCTTTGGCTCAGGTCATGATCTCAGGATCCTGGGATGGATCCCCGCATCGGGCTCTCTGCTCAGCAGGGAGCCTGCTTCCCTCTACCCCTCTGCCTGCCTCTCTGCCTACTTGTGATCTCTGTCTGTCAAATAAATAAATACACTCTTAAAAAAAAAAAAGAATGCATCAAATGCATTTATAAGAGAAAACCTAAGGCATACATATAGACACTGCACGGATAAGCCTTAGAAGTGCATAGATTGGTTGCACCCAATGACCAGTTATAAAAACAAAGCCAGTCAAAAGACTTAATTCCTTTAGGGGCCTTAAACATCCCTTAAATTAAACTTCAAGTTTATTTCACATCACAAAAACGTTCTGTGTATAAAGAAACCATGGAGTCTGGGGGAACCACAATTTTACACACTGAATGTCGTATGTGATTTCACATAGGTATAAAATGTGAAATGTGGCCAGTATCTTAAAGGGCATCTCTACTCACCAGATTCATGATGCTTCAATCTCTCCTGCCAATTCCCCCAAGTGCTCCTCTGCTTATCATTGAACACAGGGTCAGAGAACGTCCTGGATCAGTTCTATATGTATTCAATCTTACTAGAATATATTCATGTATTACTAAATATTTGCATTTGGTACAACTTCAATTTTGAATTCAATGTAAGTTTCAGTAAAACTACAAAATTCTAATACTTGAGGATAATCATACTTCAGATAAATGTTAAACCCACAGAAGACTATTTAAAACATAAGCAGAATAAACCGATGATCTTCCTCTTCTTCAAAATGATAGAGCCTTAGTATTCCTGTATCTCATTTTAAGTAGTGTGAATCCCTAAAAGAGATAATTTTTTAAAAATAATAACAATTGGAAACTGATGCATAGCCTGTTAGGATCTACCTGAATATGAGAAGTATTTCTTCAAAAACTCAAATGAATTGCCCAGATTCATATGAATATTTTATGGCTACAAATCCTATCCCCTTTGGGCAATTAAGAGTTACCTTGTAGGAGCCACAGTTAATTATTCATTTGAAAATAATTCAGGGTTTGAAATAGATGCTCTAGAGGAAAATTCAGGACAGATCTGGTCCAAAGAATAGAGCATTAAGAAACCTTACCACCGGGGCACCTGGGTGGCTCAGTGGGTCAAGGCCTCTGCCTTTGGCTCAGGTCATGGTCTCAGGATCCTGGAATCGATCCCCGCCTTGGGCTCTCTTCTCAGTGGGGAGTCTGCTTCCTTCTCTCTCTCTGCCCGCCTTTCTGCCTACTTGTGATCTCTGTCTGTCAAATAAATAAATAAAATCTTTAAAAAAAAAGAAAAGAAAAGAAAAGAAAAAGAAACCTTACCACACTCAGCACGGACCTTGCAAATCCCTCATTAGTCTAGCTCAGTAAAAAGGTAGAGAAACACAGCTAACTTTTTTTTTTTTTGGCCTTTAAGAAGAAATGGACCTTTTTTGCCTTACCGCAATGAACATCAAATTTACACAAAACCTTAGCTCATCAAAAAGAAGTCAAGGCATAAAATATTATTCAACATTACAATAAAAATTTTATAAAATTCAGGCTATATCCAAGCCCTTTCTCCAGGTGCTGCTCCATTCCGGATGAAAATGTTGATGGAAAAAGCCCAACTTTAAATAAGGACCAAGACACTCCTCCAATTTGCGCTGGGAGTATTTTATCGGGGCACTCACTGGAAGACACTTCTGTCCTTGAAATCAGATAAAAATGCTTCAGGGGCCCCCTGCTGGTGATTTATGGACCTTGACCATCAGATAAAAATGACCATGAATCAAATGAGCTACGACCAGGTTCCACAAACTGGTATCTTGTCTACGAGATTCTTAGCACTTACACTGTGTGCGGTCTGTCCATCTTGACCACAGTGGATTCAACCTGTGTACTCTACTTTAAAAAAAGGGGGGGGTTGTTTTTTTAACCTCTCAATTCCCTGCAACTTAAAAAAATGAACATTTAATGCCTTGACACAAATAACCCTCCTTGTCTCCCTCTTCAGATGATTCCATCCAAAAGCATATTGTACAACACTGCGGTTAGTGTCGTATAATACAAACTCATAAATCTGCGTGGAATCTATTTATTTACTTATTCTCCACGCTGGCAAATGAATTACTGTTGGCTTAAATCTCTTAAGTGCCAATATGTTGCTAGAAGTGGTGGATTTAACAAAATGGAAAGGAGTATATAACTGATTTTACCAGGAACTACAACCCAAAAAGGGAGCTTCTCGATGGTCTATTAAACTTGCCATGCTCTCCCTAGCCCCGGGAGACGAATCTAATAATCCATTCTTCTAAATCCACCCCAAAGGTGGACGGCCCAATTAGTATAACCTGAATTCACCAAAGAACCTGCTCAAAGGTTCATTATAATGAACATGATCATCAACAAGCGAGTGTTTTTAAGAAGAGGTAGCTACCCTACTTCCAGGCATTCTGATTTACTTGGCCTGGAATAAGCCCCAGGCATGGGTATTCTGTAAAAACTGCCCATGAAATGTTTAAGGATAGTGGCTGAGAATCACCACACTATTCCCAGGGACTCCACGCAGTGCAGTGGAGCTGCTCCCATGTCCACTTACACTGAGGCCAGAATAGGAAGGGTGGCTTTTTTACACCCACATTCCCCTCTTCCACTATTTCTCATCCTTGTAATTACATGCAAGACTGTGACATAGCCAATAAACTCTACCCACTAAATATTTCGGGTTACAGCCAATTATAAATCTTAAAATCTCATGCTCACAGAAACTATAAAAACTAAGCTGCACAGAGTAACTTCGGAGTTATAAAATTAGTGAGATTTTTTATTCATTCATTCATTCATTTTATTTATTTTTTTTTTTTTTAGTTTAAGATTTTATTTATTTGACAGACACAAGAGAGAGAGAGCACAAGCAGGGAGAACAGCAAAGGGAGAGGGAGAATCGGGCTCTCTGCTGAGCAGAGAGTCCAACTCGGAGCTCGATTCCAGGATCCCAGGATCCCAAGATCATGACCTGAGCCAAAGGCAAACACTTAGCCACCCGAGCCACCCAGGCATCTTTCCTATATTTATTTTAAACAGCAAGTTCCCAAGCAATGCTGTGGCTGCTGGCCTGGGGACCGTACTCTAAGAACCACACTCCTATACTACATATCCAAGTTCCTCCAGGCTCTATCCTGGACTCTTTTTCATTTTACATTATCCTCCCTTTCTATGCAGTTACCGCCAAGACTGCCCCTTAGACTGTGTTTCTAGCTCTGGCCAGACTTCCCAGTCAGCTTCGTCTAAGCAACAACTGCCTACTCAACATCGCCACCTCGTGGTCTCAACGGCAACACCAACTCAACGTCCCAGGGCCAGACGTGTGATCTTGACCCTACTCAAACCAGGTCCTCCTCCTCTTCCAAGGTTCCATTACTCACGTCACCTCCCACGTGCACAAGCCAAGGCCCTGTGATTCATCATGGACACTATTGTCTACGTGGTGCCTTTCTTCCCATAACAATCAGTTCATTCCAGAGCTTATCTGTTGACCTCCTAAATATTTCTCATCACCCCTACCTCCACCCCAACCCAGAATATAGTCATCCTTCACCTGGACCATCATTTTCCCACATTCATTCTGCATCCGACCCTCTCTGATTTTTTTTCTTCACACCATGGACAGTTTTTCAGGTTTTGTGGGGTTTTTTAAAGATTGTATTTATTTATTTGACAGAAAGAGAGATCACAAGTAGGCAGAGAAGCAGGTGGGGGGGGGGCCTCCCTGCTGAGCAGAGAGCCAGATGCAGGGCTCGATCCCATGACCCTGAGATCATCACCTGAGCCGAAGGCAGAGGCTTAACCCACTGAGCCACCCAGGTGCCCCTGGTTTTTGTTTTAGTGAAAATATGATAGCATCATTCTCTGCCCTTCAGTGGCTTTCAAATTAAGTTGACTTTGAAATTAAAACCAAAAATCTAATTTAACTTGGCTTCCAAGTCCTAGAAGGCACCTCACCTCACGCTACTCTCTGTCTCGCTCTGAGTACCAGCCACATGAATTGCTTTCAACCGCTGAATCTGACTCCATCCACCAAGGACACTTACCATGCTGTCTGATACCACACGGCTCCCCCTCCCCTCTCCCGTTGCCTAGTTAATCCTGACTCATCATTCAGTCTTCAGGTGAGGTGTGACTTGTCCTGAAAAGTTCCCTGTCTTAGACTTGTACTTACTTTTCGACTCCGTGAGACCCAACACTTTTTACAACAAATACTTTGTCATGTCTTATTTAGTGTCTTAAAATTACATTTACAAATCATATAACCTCCGCATAAATAAAATTTTAGAACACTCAGCATAGCACCCAAACTGTAATGTAAAGCAGAAATTATAGGAAAGTAATCTGTAATAAAAAGTAATCTCTATTTCAACATGTAAATGATTAGTCATGGCCACATAAAAAGATCCAATAAAGTAATCACATGTTTGCATAGGATTCCATATATAGAATGAAAGAGCTCCAAACACAGACTGACACAGATTTGCTGTGTTGGTGACTCAATTCCATCTGCGTTTCTGCAACTAGCATCGTGATTTTCCAAAATGGCGAGCAGCTCTTAGGCAAGTTGCAAACAAAATCAAGTACAATCCTCCCTCCATGTATGCTGAGGTTACATTCTTGGAAAATGCTAGGTACATTAAAATCACGCAAATTGCAAAGCATTTCTATGAAAAATGGAGTTCAGTTCCAAACTCAGATAATCAAACCCATAAGCATCCAGAAAGTCATTTGAAAGTCACGTGTGAAGGGGCACCTGGGTGGCTCAGTCAATTAAGCGACTGCCTTTGGCTCAGGTCATGATCTCAGGGTCCTGGGATCAAACCCCATGTCAGACTCCCTGCTCAGCGGGGAGTCTGCTTCTCCCTCTCCCACGACTCCTCCCCCTGCCTGTGCTCTCTTATGCACGCTCTCTCTCTCTACAATAAATAAAATCTTAAAAAAGAGAAGAGAAGAGAAGAGAAGAGAAGAGAAGAGAAGAGAAGAGAAGAGAAGAGAAGAGAAGAGAAGAGAAGAGAAGACGCGTATGGATAGAGACGATACTTGCTGGAGAGTACTGCCCCGTGAGCTGTGGTATGTCTAACACTCTGTTCCTCTCCCATCAATTGCCTCCAATCATTTGTGGGGGCAACCAAATGTGCTCCCACAAATTTCGAAAGCTCCTCTGGGTGACAGGTAATGGAAGCCTTGATCTTTAGCACTGACCACATACCATAAGCCCTGATTGGCCCCTGATTTTCCTCTGTAATACAACATCCTCGTGTAAATACAGTCTGACACCTTCATAGACTTGGGGCTCCAGGGGAACAGTGACTGAATAGGCATTTTGTCTGTCCTTATGTTCTTAGGGCTTTGCCTAGGTGGGCACTCCGTCACTTCCCCGAGTGAATGATTGAACGCAAGTCTTCTGGTGCTGTGTTCCAGAAAAGCAGGCAGCCCTGTGCTTGGCTCTGCACTGGTGACCACTGACAGGAGAAGCAGAATGGGAGCTCAGACATAACAAGGAATATTACCTTGATTAGAGAGCTCCTATGTGTCTTTCCTGTTGCCTTAGTTCCGGCTGCTATAGCAAAATACCAGAGCCTGGGTGGTTTATAAATAGCAGAATTTTCTCATAGTTCTGCAGGCTGGAAGTCCAATATCAGAGTACCAGCATGGCGATGACCCTCCTCCCATTGTAGCCTCACATGGAGGGGAGAAGAGAGGACAGTCAAGTTCAGATAATTACAAGAGCATCAGTTCTATTCATGATGTCTCCATCTCATGACCTCATCTAATCCCTCCTACCTCCCAAAGTCTACTTCCTAATACTATCACACTGTGGGGGAGAGTTTCAACATCTGAGTTTGGGGGTGGGGAGACACAAACATCTGTCCATATCATCTGTTAAGTGTAATACATTTCCTTTTTCCTTAAGACCTACCAAGTTTAGGGGCACCTGGGTGGCTCAGTCAGTTAAGCATCTGCCTTGGGCTCAGGTCATGACCCAGGGTCCTGGGATCACACAATGTCCAGGTCCCCACTCAGCAGGGAATCAGCTTCTCCTTCTCCCTATGCCTCCCTCTGCTCATGCTCTCTCGCCCTCTCAAATAAATAAATAAAATCTTTTTTTAAAAAAGTACAAGTTCAGCTTGTACTCACATTTACAGTAGCACCAAACTAAGAGCCAAATCACACAGTTGTAATAGACCCTCAAATAATGGTGAAAGGAACAAAATACAAGTTTGTCATAAGAACTGATCTCGAAGAGGCCACAAAAGAGCTTCTAGTCAATTCACGGGCTTCGGGTTATTAACAGATGAGATGCACCAGGGTCTAATTGTTGTGCCAGAGGAATTAGACCCCAGGAAATGTGTCAGCTCACTGTTCTTTATTTTACATGTGATTATCAGGACCAGAGAGGGCGACTCGGTTGTTCCAAATTATAAGGCCATTTTGTAGCCCAAAACGCTGCTGGATTCAAGAGGAGCCAAGTGCGGGCTTGTTCGAGCCTAAGTCGCACATGGGAAAAAAGATAAATACTTCTCAGTGTCAGATCCTAAGAGCATTCTCATTAAAAGTGATGTATGTGTGAGTCTTTCCTCCCAATCCATTTCTTGCAGTTTGGAAGTAGATATTTATCAAGCTGTATAAATCTGCCCCAATTTATTGAAAATTTTGGCACCAGGTAACAGGTCCAAAAAGCAGACAAGATTGAAAGAGTAGAATAGAGACTTCCAGAAAAGATGGCTCTGGGGAAAAAAGAAGATAATCCCATGGCCAGGAAACATTCATGATATTACAACATCTTTTCAAAATTTAACATAGGTGGATAATAAATTTGGTAGAAAATACGACTATTAACGTAACTGAAAAAGATTTTTAAAAACCTCATGCTTCTGTCACGATAATATTTGCCTATGAATAATGAGGTAAACATGAATTAATAATTAAGAACAATAATTAGTACCGGGAAGGATGAAAGGGAGACCCTCTTCAACACAAAAAGGATCCTATCCCTTTTGGTGTTTTTTTGTTTTGGTTTGGTTTTGGTTTTGGTTTTTTTGGTTTTTTTTTTTAAGCTCCACACCCAGCATGGAGTCCAGCACGGGGCATGAACTCATAACCCTGAGATCAAGACCTGAACTGAGATCACAAGTCAAAGGGTTAACCAACTGAGCCACTCAGGTGCCCCAAAAGGCTCTTATACTTACAGAAAACCAAAAAAGCCTAAAATTCTAAAATTAAGATATAGCAATCCATAAACGCCTTAGAAATACTATATCTATGAGAATTAAAAGAACTTAGAAAGTTAAAAGAAGTCGCCACTGGGAATAAAATTGAAGTGAGAGGCATTTTTCATCATTAATGTCCCATACTTTTTTTTATTTTTATTATACACACGTAGTCCCCAACTTATGATGGTTTGACTTAACGGGTTTTTGACTTTAGGATCATGTGAAAATGATATGCGTTCGGCAGAAACCATACTTTGTATTTGAATTTGGATCTTTTCCCAGGCTAGCAACATGCTCTTTCCTGATGCTCGGCTGGGCAGCTCCCAGTCAGCCAGGCACTCACAAGAACAAACAACCAATACCCGGTCCACCACTCTGTCCCCAGACAGTCATCCTGTTTCTCGCTTTCAATGTAGCAGTCAAGTGACACGAGGTATTCAACACTGTATCATAAAATGGGCTATCTGTTCAATGATATGCCCAGCTGTAGGCTAATGCCAGTGTTGTGAGCATGTTTAGGTAGATGGGCTGAGCCATGATGGGCGGTAGGTGAGATGTAAATTCACATTCAACTTAGACATTTTCAAGTCAAGACAAGTTTATCAGGATCTAACTCCATCAAAAGTCAAGGAAGGGGGCACCTGGGTGGCTCAGTGGGTTAAAGCCTCTGCCTTCTGCTCAGGTCATGATCCCAGGGTCCTGGGATTGAGCCCCGCATCGGGCTCTCTGCTCAGCAGGGAGCCTGCTTCCTCCTCTCACTCTGCCTGCCTTTCTGACTACTTGTGATCTCTGTCTTTCAAATAAATAAATAAAATATTTTTTTTAAAAAAGTCAAGGAAGATCTGTATAATTATTTTCTTCATCTTTTCAGTACTTAACTTCTGAGAAGGTCCAAGATCAGACTGTAAGCCACATGAACTTTTAAAAGATACATTTATCCCATTCCGTGTCTGTGTCATTCTGGTTAAAAATAGTATGACTCAATATATTGTTTTAGTCACAAAAATCCAAATTCTCAGCACCTCTCAATACAATGCAGAACCTGAACAATTATACTATAGTTGCTCAGACATTGGTTTAGGTCCAGACAGTGAACTACAAACTTTAAACCCACAACAATAATGACTTAATAGCAACTTGCATTTTTGCGTGGCTTCTTGGCTGTAAGTTGTTTTCTGAACTGAAAACAGTGAGCTAAGTCTATAGGTTTAGCCCATCTTTTTCTTTGTGTGTGCATATGTGTGTGTGAACCCATCTCTCATCAGAACTTCTTTAAACATTTTTTTAGCTGAATTGGTAGAATAGAATCTTGATGGAAAAGAGATTGTATTCCTTTCATTGAGAAACTCCATGTGTTTTAAAAACAAAACAAAACAAAACAAAAAAAGAATTGCTTATTTTAGAAGAGCCCTGCACCCTAGGGAAAATTATGATTTTAAGGATTATGTACCTGTCAGTCCGTAAGTTATGAGCTAGAGGCAGCATCTGAAGTTTTGATTAATCTCCTCATTATTCAGTTGACCCTACTTGCTAGCCTTGACAACAAAGAGAACGATCTGCAGGGCTAATATTACTTCAAGTAGAAAAACATGGAAGGAGATGCTGAACAAGACTCTTTGAAACTTTCAAAGTAAATGGCGAGGTCTGGGGAGAGGTATTCTAGTAAAACAGGGCCTTGGTACTTCATGTCTTAAATTCTGCACCTGTAAGAGGCTCCCTCTTCCCCTATCTTCTGGACAATTTCAAGCCAAGGGATCTGAACTATACCAAGTGACTCACAAGTAAGTTCCAAAGAAGATGTGAGAGGAATTAAAGACGGACTGAGAACAGGTTCATTCATTCAGTCACTTCCTACTGAGTACTGACTGTGGACAGGCACCATTCTTCATGCTGGAAGATAACTTGACTAAGATACGTCTTTTTGGCGCTGAGAACCCAGGGCCCAGTAAGTACATTTCTGGTGAGCTCTCTGGCTACTTTCACTTTGCACAAGGCTTTCTTTACAAACACAAAATAGCAAACAAGAGGAACACTTTATTGACATTAGCCAATAAGCACTGAGGGTTTTTTCTTTTTTTTTTTTTAAGATTTCCTCATTTATTTATTTGACAGAGAGATAGAGAGAGAGCACAAGTAGTCAGAGTGGCAGTCAGAGGGAGAGGAAGAAGCAGGCTTCCTACCGAGCAAGGAGCCTGATACAGGACTCGATCCCAGGACCCCGGGATCATCATCCAAGCTGAAGGCAGCCACCCAACCCACTGAGCCACCCAAGCACCCCGAGGGTTTTGTTTTGTTTTGTTTTTTTCCTATGTGACAATCTATTCTAAGCACTTGTCATGTATTTATTCATTTTATTCTCTCAACAACCCAGTGTGGTAGTTACTAACATCATCCTCACTTTAGAGAGAAGGCAACAAAGCGTAAAAATGTATGTGACCTGCCCATGTTTCCATAACCTTCCTCCAAGGCCTGTAGGCATTGGGGATGTCCGCTGATTATCCCTCTTTCACAGACATAAGGCAAACCAAATGAAAAGGCAGAGGAGAATAAAGAGACATTCTTGTTTCAGAGTCACAGAAGCAAATTCCTCAAGATAAAGGGGAGAAACCACTAGCACAGCTACCTAGGTATGCCCCGAGCTAAGCTACCATGTTCTCAGTTCAGGCCTTCCTTCGTCTACACCTGTGCTCTTGTTCCAGGAAGTCTTATGCTTCTGAATTCATAGATAGCTATTTGCAAAACGAAACCCATGATGATGAAGCATTAAGTATAACACTCGGTAATGTTAGGGCGAGTAGAGAAGGTCTAAAGAGGCAAAGGAAAACAGCTAACCATTGACTTTTCTAATACCAGTTGCTCCATTGCAATGCTTTATCTAAGAAGCGTGGAGGAAGACGAACCATTGCACGGGCTAAAGGGCCCACCCAATGTAAATGACATGGATGCTGAGGGCCTTCTGGAGATGTTGCAGCTGGGACAACAAGGCATGGGCAGGACAGGAAGATACACCATAGCTGCCGCTGAGGGGTCCACGAGAAGGTACAGGTGAACCAAGGGAGGACCACCAGTGCCTACGGAAACTTCTTAGGATTGAGTTCCTTTTCTGTGGAAACTATGGGAGCCCCCATGTGTCCGAATCTTCAGATAAGAAGCTAGTTGAGGAACGGCGACTAGAAAAATAGCAAGAGTGACCTTCCACCATCAATAGGTGGTTCCCTGCCTAAGAAGAAATCACTTCCAAACATAAAGAATAGGAGAACCAACTCCAACTGCCATGGAAAATCCAGGAAATGAATGATTCTCTACATTTTTTCCTCTCCCTTCTCCTCACGGCCGTGCCCAAGGGACAAGCACGAGAAAGAGGAAGGAAGCTGAAGGTGAGAAGACAAAATCCTCTAGCCTTCCCTTGAAATCTTCAGAGAGGAACACCTAGCCTGCTGTAGGGCAGAGGGGGAAGATTTTAATTGAATGGGAGATTGACACGTTCAATAGGTTGATTTTTTTAATAACCATGATGACAGAAAAGCTATAAAATCAAACTGAAATATTGCTTAGGGACACCACCAAACACTGGGTACAGAAATCTGACAGGACAAGGTAAGAGTTAAAAAATCAAAACTCTGGGGCACCTGGTTGGCTCAGTGTAAAGCCTCTGCCTTCAGCTCAGGTAATGATCTCAGGGTCTTGGGATTGAGCCCCGCATCAGGCTCTCTGCTCAGCAGGGAGCCTGCCTCCCCCTCTCTGCCTGCCTCTCTGCCTACTTGTGGTCTCTGTCTGTCAAATAAATAAAATCTTAAAAAAAAAAAGTCAAACTCTGCAATATTGGTACCCCAAAAAGCCTGAGATCTTTCAATCAAGCCAGTTACAGACTGGTTAGGTGTCTGAGGGAAAAAAATAATTAATACAGAAATAATCTCAAGATGTATCTTAAACTACCCCACTCCAAAACATGAAACACGTTTGTAAAATCCTCAGCTGAAAAAATTAGCTTCATTGAAGCTAACTTAGTGGCTAATTATGAATGTACTCATATCATTAATGAATGCTTGATATAAAACATACAATTAATTAATACTGTTAACAAATACCCAATGTAAAATACGTCTCACCTATACTGGACAGAGAAAGGCAATTAACATTATGCAACAGATGAGATCAGCAATAAAAATCCTAATTTCAAAGAGAAAAGTTACTTATCTCTAGGTTTGTGCCTGAATCCTGGGCCTGCCTTGCCACTGAGACTTCATCAGGATTTCTTCTGGCATGTCCAAGTTCATGCTTTTCATAGATCGTGATTAAAAAATAACTTTTAAAGGACAAAGAGGTTACTGTATTAAACTATCTAAAGAAAATGTATCTTCTTGTTTCTTTTTGTCTTAAAAATATTTTACCATGAAAGTGCAGGCTAAGGTCAGGCTCAGGCCTAATGGAATAACACACAGAGATCCCACCAATACCGGACCTCATTCTCCCTTCATAAAACAGAAGGCACTGGACCTCTTCGTGTTACTGGAATTATTTTCCTTGTCTAAAACCAGGAGGATAGGGTGGCTTTGTGGCTCAGTCAGTTAAGCTTCTGCCTTTAGCTCAGGTCACGATCCCAGGAGAGCCCTGCCTCAGGGCTCCCTGCTTGGTGGGGTGCCTGCTTCTCCTTCTCTCACTCCCCCTGCTGATGGTCCCTCTCTCGCTGTCTCTCTGTGTCGAATAAATAAATAAAATCTTTAAAAAAAAAAAGAGAGAATATTATTCAATTAAGGTATATGAAGACACTCCTTTTGGCTTTGATAACCATCTTCTTTCTGTCTTCTAAAAATGGATAGACAGCATGGGGCTTCAAGAAATCTCATCTCAAGAATCATAACCCTAGACCCAAGGCTAACACCTCTTCCTTTTGATGCAGAAATTTGATCCTGGCATATATATAATCCTTCCAATTAGTTACAAGAACGTGGTTAGTACTTCCACTCAAATTTCCTGTACAAAATACAGAGATTCTTTCGTGAGATGCTTCCATGATTGAGGTGCAAGTTTAATTAAATGTACTCAGGAGTGATTACATGAATGTATGAGAGAGACATTTCTCGCACACCTCATTTTCTCATGCTGGTAGAAATTCTAGACCTCAGCTCAAGGGCTTCCCCACAGTCCGGGGTTTCTCATTGGCTCTCCCTCCTCCAAGCTTTAATTTAAGTGCTTTGATTCTGCCACATGTGTATGAATAATAATGACAGTTGTCACATACTAACAGCTGACCATCAAGCTAAATGTCCTTAGCATGTAAAACCTCATGGACCCTTCACACGGCTCCAGGGGATAATTACCATTACTACATGTCTGCTATGGATAAAGAAATTGAGGCTCTAAAAGGGTAAATATTTGCCCAGAGTAACATAGCCAGTAAACAGAAGGGCTGAGATTCAATTTTATACCTGTCTTATTCCAAACCTGAGCCCTTAACCACTAAATTTAATTCTTCTCTTGGAATCAAAACATTTAGCACTCTATGTTCCAAAGTAAATGTGTGTGTGTGTGTGTGTGTATATATATATATATATATAAAATTTACATACAATGTATTATTACATATACTCTATGTTATTTTAAGTATATTTACATATTATGTACTGTTATATATTCATATATATTATCCTCTTCCAGACCAAATCTGTCATTCCCAAACACCCCACCACCCCCACTATACCCGCAACAAATACAACAATTCTATAGTGACAGCTGGTCTTTTTTTAATCAGTAAATCTTACCAGTTTTTTCTTCCAAATATACCCTTGATCCATATTTTTTTTCCATTCTTTCTGCCATTAATTTATTCAACACGATTAAAATCAGTATACTGAGTACCTACTCCATACAAGGCAGAACTCTGGAAACCAGGGATATCTCTGTACTCAAGTAGCTCACAGGGTACCAAAAAAGAAAGCTATTTAAGAGAACACATTGCCATTTGATGCAAAAGGAGCATCAGTAGAAATTGTCCACAACACACAGGCAGCCCCAAAGAGGGAGTGAGCAACCCTGGCCTGCTTTGGAGGAGCTCCCCAGAGGAGCCTGGAGGTTTGGAGTTCACCGGGGGCGGGGTGCACTAAAGCTGAGTCTTGGGGGTTGACAAGAAGGGGGCTGAGAGCTGGGCAAGACTGAGTGAAGGCAGAGAAGGAGGAAAGGGTGCACCAAGACCACAGAGATCATGTGGGGGCAAGAAAGAAGCACAGTGAAGTCCTATCACTTTGTTCCCCGAATACTGGGAAAAAAACAGCCACCGGCTATTTATGCAAGTCTGCCTGAACACTGCTGACAAATAAGTTCTCCAGAAGCATGATTTCGATCACCCTCCCTCCACCCCTGCCTCCTTCTCAAGAGCCTATATTGTCATAAATTACCAAATTGTCCCCTAAATGCTGCCTCTTATTTAAGGGGCTTATGTGTGATCTGCTCCCACATTTCCTTATCTTCACTACTATTTATCAATCCCCTCCAAAACTTTGAATGAGTCTATTCTCTTGCTGACAGTAGGTTCAACCATAACTTACAGCTGTTCTACCATCCCCCAACCCAACCCTATGCATGCTCAGGACCCATTTCCTATGCCACCTGGTCTTGGTCCTCCATTGCCTACTCCAGCTGCCAAAACTGCTGGGCAACTGGGATCACACTCAGAATGGTAATGTTATACCTTATCTCCCCTTAGTCCATCTTTCCATCTGCCCACCATTACTCAAGTAGTCATCCATCCCCCCCACCTACTTCACTCATTCAATGGGTACTTACTTGTGGGTCACATGTCTTACATAATTCTTCTCAAGCTAAATATTCCATACTAACTTCATTTACTCTTTCCCCTTGTTCCTCCAAATGGGTTTTCCTCTTCCCGTGTTCTATACGATGCATTCCAAGCTGGAAATTTCAGAAGCATCCCCTATTCCTTCCTCTCTCGTCACACCCACACCATATCTGGCCACTCAGTTATGTCCATTCTCTCCAAGAAAACATATCTCAGCGTACTCCGTTCTAGCCCCATGTCCTGCACAACATCCCTACTGAACCACTGCAACAGCCACCTGATTCATCATCTCACTACTATTCTCTCCATTCCTGTTACAGCTCTTCTCCAAACAGGTGTCAAATATTTATCAGGGACCTACTTAACTCCAGGTACTATGCTGGGTATTGGAAGTCTAACTTGGATGTCTTTGATTTCCACTGAAATTGTATTTTCAGTGTGGGAGCTTTGGATAATTTAACTTTATATTGCCAGCCCCTTGCCAATTTCCTGGCCCATCACCATTGATTAATGGATACTAGTTTGAAAGAATGAGTGAATGAATGGAAAGTTCTTCGTCTGAGTGGTCCCAGAAGGATTCATCCCAAGTGAATGAACTAACAGCCCCGTTTTCAAGAAGGCAAAATTAGCTGAGAATTTAAGACCCAGACGAAAGATGAAATATGGGCAGATAGTTTGATAAATTGCGTTGGTGAAGAGTCGGACATTTTAGTTTTCACTCTAGTAAAATAGGTGGGTAGAAGGCTGGGGGGTGACAATTGCTTTCCTAAGTTCATTCTCCAAAAGTAGTCCCTTTTCAAAAGTATTTATGGAAATAACTTGACCTGGTAGATATTAGTATGACTGTGAAGGGACTGTTATGTGACTCCCAACTCTACTCTGGGAAATCAGGTGAGTCAGCATTGGGAGAAGCAAGATCTTGAGCTGTACATGTATAAAAAATGAACCAGAACACCTGGATGGCTCAGTCGGTTAAGCGTCTGCCTTTGGTTCAGGTCATGTCCCAGGGTCCTAGAATTGAGGACACTGGGCTCCCTGCTCAGCGAGGAACCTGCTTCTTCCTCTGCCTGCCATTCCCCCTGCTTGTGTGAACTCGCTCTCTCTCTCTGACAAATAAATGAAATGTCTAAAAAAATAAAAATAAAAATAACAAACCAGTAAAAATGACATGCTGAGAATTACAGTGTGGACTTACCAGCCTCTGCCTGATAGCCTCTCCCTTTCCCTCATTTACACCCTCATGTGGATTGTTCAGGAAACAGTTAAAATTACATTTCAGAAAATTCTCTGCGTGCAGTGTAGTATCTTGATTAGGATCCTAGGACACAAAAAGGACGTTAGTGGAGAAACTGGTATTATCTGAATAAACTTGAGTTAATAGTAACCAGTTTATAGTTATAATAATTTATCAAAATCAATGTCTTAATTTTGACCACTGTCTCATGGCTGAACTGTTAACATTAGGACAAACTGGGTGGGGGATAGTATTTTTGCAATGTCTTTGTAAATCTAAAATCATGTCAAATAAAACTGTATTAAAAATAAATCCCAATTCTGAAGTCTTATCTCCACGATATATGGAGAAGCAAGGGTCAGTGTGTAATTCAATCACTAGCGGTCAGACTGGGGCACTTGGGGTGGGAAGGTCAAAGGAAGTTGTCTTTTTGAAGTTCTCCCCCTCTGCATTCAAGCCTCACCCCCCAAGCTCAGCCGAGCCCTGGACTGCCCCCTGCATAACTGTTCGTGTGGTCCTGTATTGTTACTGAATGACATACAAGGCTATCTTTGCCAGTCTTTTCTCTGACCCCAGGTCTTCGCTTGGCTATTTCCACAAAAATACCTCTAACGCAGAGGAGCGTGCTGCCCTGCCCCCCCCCACCGCCGCCATCCATCTCTATTACACTACATCATCTTGTTTTAATGTCTTCCCAGATTTTAGCTCCATGTAAGTTACCTTGTTGTCTCACTTGTCTACCTGATCTGTATCTGTCTCCCTCTCTAGGCGGCAAGCTCTCTGGAAACAAAAGTCTTGCCTGTCTTGTTGACTGTCTGACCCTAGGGGCCCAAAATAGCACCTGGCACAGAGTAGATTTCTTTAAAAACCATAAGTGAATGTAGTTCTTGCGAGAAAGGTTTCTGTAATGTACTTCTATATCCTCTCCACTTTCTAGAAGCGCGGCACCAATGATGCACTGGAGAATTGTAGCAGTGCTCCCTGAAATCATCTCTCCTTTTCACATCCATCCGTTCATTGAAGAAGACATTTCTTAAGCACCAGCCATCTGCTTAGTACAATGCAGAGAACCAGAGTCAAGCCACCTTAAGGGAGAAACACCCCACTTATTTACAGTAATGCAGACATTTTTAAGTTCCTATCCACTACACAGCGGTTCGCCTGTAGCAACTAGCATTTGAAAGTTCCCAGAAAATCACTGAAGGAGTCTTAATGCAATGGTTGGAGAGAGTGAGTGAGTTACTTGTTTTTAAAATTCAGGAGTTTGTGAAATAGAACTGTTTTCTTATCCCAGTGAAGTGCAGCTTTTTTGTTTTGTTTTGTTGGGGGAGAAGGGTCAGGCAGAGGGAGAAGGAGAGAGAAAATCTCAAGCAGGCTCCACACCCATAATGAAGCAGGAATTGGGACCCGATCCCACAACCCCAAGTTCATGACCTGAGCTGAAATCAAGAGTCAGATGCTTAACTGACTGAGCCACCCATGTACTCCAAACTGAGGTTTTTTTAACTTATTTGAATGAAAAGATATTACACATAAATCTTCTTTTCATTATAATGAACACTTGCCTAAGGCTTAAGGATCTCAGATTGCTACTGGACCAAATAGAGCCTGCTCCTTGGTGAGCTATACACAGAACCTGTACCAGGTGATTGCCTTACAAGGTCATTTTGTTCAATAATTTCCAAAGCATGACTTCCTGAACAAGGGAAAGCAGGATCCTCTTAGTAGGGTTTGCAATGATGTTCAGAGTGGAATTTTAACATTGTACTGAGGCTGAGGTTAACTATTGGTCATTTCCGGCACTTCCTGATTCATCTTTGAGAACCTCGACCTCAAATGTTTCTTTTTGTGCTTCAGCAGTTCGCTAGTTAGTTTCTAAAAAATTAAGCCTAAGCTTCTAGGAGTGTCTTGGGTTCAGGAGGTCAGCCCTGAGTTCAGGGAGCCAGTCCTGAGTTCAGGGGGCCAAGGGTGCACACAGGTGACAAAACAAAATTGGAAGAACTGCATGGGTGAGCCATGATCCCTATGGAATTTAAATATTTAAATAAAGACATCATCTTCATTCTCTCTTCTGTTTGCTACTAGCACAGTGCATATGCACAGAGGTATGGAATGAAAGACTCCATCTGGATCCCCATTCCCACACGAGGGTGCTGAGCTGTCATAGGCTTGTGTAGTCACTGTGTAGTTTACCTTGTTTAATTTTCTATCCTCTCCATATGTCAACTCTGTTAGTTTCATGAAAGTGAACTGTGTGCATCTTACCCACCATTCTATTCCCAGGACGGAGCACACACCTATCACATACTCCTAGCATAAATATGCTTTAAAAAATTGCTAAATCAGTGAATAACTGATAATGAATACATTCTGCCAAAAGAGACACTTGTGATGGGGACCCGAAGCCAGAAATTTCAAATAGTTAAACATACACTGAACAGATACTAAGATAGGCTCTAGCAGTGAGGTACAAAAGGAATTTCCGAGGCACATACGTGATGAATTTCCACCTCCCCAAACTCTCCTGGATGCTTTCTGGGATCTGATCTAATGATACGGATTTGTTTGCTAGACCTCGATAGTCACTCTGTTAAAAGTGTCAAGACTCTGAACTGCAAGGAGGGAGAGCAGGTTCATAAGGCAAAAGCCACAAGGTTCCATAACTTGTTTCAAAAGAATTACCATTACCCCCGCAAAGTTAAAATGACTATTTATTATGCCATTGTCAATCTAGCTTGCAGAGGTTACATTAGCTGTATTTCAGTCCGAAGTAGAAGAATGTGTTCCAGGCGGTCCCAGCCAACCAGCTGCAACTGACCGAAGTCAAGAACTCATGGTCTTCCAAGAACTGAAACAGGAGCCGTGAAGAGACCCCTCTTCTCAATATCCTCCCAACCCTCTCTTGGCACTGCTTAACCTCGGAATCTTCTTCCACAAGGTAGAGATGAAATTTAGATTTTATTCAATATCCCGAATAGTCCAGGATACAAAGAGGACAAGCACATGAAACTGGAGGCTCCCTAAACCCTCCGCTCGTTGTTGTTTCTTCAGCCTCCCCTGCGGAAGCTCGCATTCTCAGGACCCTCAACGGCCCCTAACACACGCCACCGGCGGACACAATGTGAACCTGGGTCGGTCTTCCACTCCTCTAGAGGGCGCTGCGCAGAGTCCGGTCGCCGGAAGCATTTCCACCCCGGACTCATTTTTTATCAGGCGGCGGTCCTCCAGGGGTCCCGTGACGTATTTCCGGTCGGCCGGGTTACGCACGTGCGACCGGTAGGAAGTAACGTCAACCCGGTAGCCGAGTTGTGGCGCCGCAGTGGAGGCGCTTTACCGACAACATGTCTCATCTACCCATGAAACTCCTGCGCAAGAAGATCGAGAAACGGAACCTCAAATTGCGCCAGCGAAACTTAAAGCTTCAGGGTGAGATGCGCGGAGCTTGGGGACTGGGGGCCTCGGGAGCTGCGGGAGCCCGCCCCTGGGTCGCGGCGCTGCCCTGCTCGGGAGTCACTGCATCCCTGAGGTGGCGCGGCCGCTTCCCCCGCGGCACGTGTGTGTGTTGACAGTGAAAGGCAGCGTGTCGCGGTTTCCAGTCGGTCCTGCTCGGGTGCCGCTCTCCGCGTGCCCCCGGTCCGCTCCTGATGTTTCCCGAGCCTCAGTGTCTCCGTACAGAGTCGCAGCAGGAGCAGGCCGCCTGAGTTTTCTCTCCAGGCCTCCCACCGGGCTTCCAGCCAAGCCGGCTTTTCTGTGTCTCCCTTATTCTGTGTCCCTCCCACTTTCAGGTCCCACCTCATCCCCCACCCAAACCCGCCGGCCCATTTCCAGTCAGACACGTGCAACCGGTCATCTCCACGCGCCGCCTTTTCACATCTTTTTAATGCCAGCATTGCTTCAAACAAGCTCGTTTCACCATCGCCTTCCCCTATTCAGGTTTGCTCTCTCGATTCCTGGACAATATTCTGTTTTCAGCTCTAGAAGTGCCTTCTGCACGAGTCAGCGCGTGCCCTCCCTATCTTCCCATTGCTCCTAACTTTAGGTTATGAACTCCTCGAGCGCTTCCAGGTATTTGCATCCTTAATAAAGACTTAGCTGGAAAGACTCTTACCTGAATGTTCCTCACCTTTCTTACCCACCTCGTTTGCAGTCCTAGGTTCCTAACAATGAGCCAGAGATGTTGAAGTTACCTTATCCTTTTTGGGGTCCTATATAAGGTATCAGTTCCCGAGGGCAATGTGGGAGGCATAATTCTTTACCCTAGTTGGATTCCAGCAGAGATTAGTTGCTTGGGAGGAATCCTGAAGAAGAGGACAGGTTTGTGGGTTTTAGAAATGGTTTTGAACTTCCCTTGTATTTTCAGTTCTTATGAATTATATGGCACTACTAACTACATCTTGGTACTTAAAGTGACACTTAAAATTTAAAAAAAATAAAGTTTTTAAAGTGTTGTTACTTTTTATTATATGTAAGCAGGGAAACTTTTAAAGACATCCTTAGGCGTTTGTATATATATGATAAATATTGGGACCAGTAAGTGAATTTTCAATTTTCCCTGCTGCTTAGGAAAGTTAGATTGGAAGTTTTGAAGTTACAGGAAAAGCAGTAGTTGTGTGAATAGATGATAGTCTTTTCTAATATGTCAGCTAGCCATATATTTATCAAATACTTGATACAAAAATGTTTATTTGTAGCTACCGGTGTCTGGCCCCATCCGTTTAAATGTTTAACTTCACTGAAGTTTTGCTGTCCCTGATTCTTAACTCCATATGGACAGAGATGTGGCTTTTTAAAGTTAAGAAATCAATACAGCTTTCCCTTTTGCAGCATTTTTCATTAAAGGAAACTTACTTGTCCTATAGTAGAATGCCATAAATTTAAGTGGTTTTAATTATGTACATGAAAGGGTATTAAAAGCTAAATCATTTCAGTCATGGATACCATGAGGTTTCTTACCTGGGATTCCAAAGTTTTTAAGCAAACCCCTTCTTTGTTCACAATTTGCTTTCTGTTTTTAAACAGGAGCCTCGGATGTGAGCTTATCAGAAACGCAAAATGGAGATATGTCTGAAGAACCAGTGGGAGGTGGGAAGGTTAAAAAATCCCTGAAACAGTCTGTGAATGTAGGCTCCTCAGAAGCCCAGAATGGAGAGAGAACTAAAGAAACAGTGGAAACTATACAAGTTAAAAAAAAAAAAAAGAAATCTACCATAAAAATCAATGGAGAAGCAGCAACACAGCCTCCCAATTCAGAACCAAAAAAGAAGAAAAAGAAAAAGAGAAAAATGGTGGATGATGCTGGGCCTGGTAAGTACTTCAGTTTCTTTGAACTTCAGACATTCAGACAATTTTCACAGTTTCACCTTCCTTCTAATATTGTATTCACACAACATGCAAGAGTCACTATACTCACTAGCATACCAGAAAATAACCTAGTAGCAAAAAGAAGCAAGAGCGCGGAGTGGGGGTGTGACATTTTTATTTGTATTAAGATACTGAGAAATGTCTCATATGCTTTTACACTCTCTAATGACTGAAGAAAACCTTGAGCTTCAATGAAAGCCTCCTTTGAATTCTAGAAATTTGCTCTTTTTGATAGTTGGCCAGGCTTTTTTTTTTTTAAGGTTTTATTTATTTATTTGACAGAGATCACAAGTAGGCAGAGAGGCAGGCAGAGAGAAAGGGAGAGGGAAGCAGGCTCCCTGCTGAGCAGAGAGCCCAATGTGGAACTCTATCCCAGGACCCTGAGATCATGACCCGAGCTGAAGGCAGCGGCTTAACCCACTGAGCCACCCAGGCGCCCCTTGGCTAGCCTTTTAAACAGACCATATTATGGCATAGGGTTTTAGGTTTATTACCTGTTTTCAAACAGAATTGTGGCATTACGCTAAAGACATCTGGGCTAATACATTCCTGTCTTCTCAGGCCTTTATGTCAGTGGACTTTGCATTAATGACTCTTTTTTATTTACCCTTTTTTTGTCCCAGTTTTCTTTGCCTACTGTAAATTCTTCCTCTTGAAGGGAGACTTAGTAATAATTTGGATGTGCAAAGTGTATAAAAATAGCAGGTAACTTCTGTATAAATGGAATGTTAATTTCCAATGAGTAGAATGGCCAGGATGGGGGAGAGGCCACTTGCTTTTGGAAGATGGTTGGATTTGGATAAGTTACATAAAAGAGAGGCATTTTATTTGAGATGTAAGCAAGCAGA
This sequence comes from Lontra canadensis, assembly GCF_010015895.1. NCBI lineage: Eukaryota > Metazoa > Chordata > Mammalia > Carnivora > Mustelidae > Lontra > Lontra canadensis. The sequence goes on from NW_022631111.1 coordinate 586,522, forward strand.
GATTTCAAGGGAGAATGTAACAGGTGTCAGCAAACTATTCAGCCCTCTACCTACTTTTGGAAATAAAGCTTTATTGGAACACTACAGTGCACATTTGTTTACTTGGTCTTTATTGTGACAATCCCTGCGTCTTTATTGTGACAATTCCTATAGGCCTGCAAAACCTATAATGTTCACTCTCTGGGCCTTTATAGAAAAAGTTTCTCAACACCTGGGTTAGAACCTTCTATTCATCTAACTTAGCTGAAATGAGGGTTTCATTTAGAAAGGAGCTTTTGCTGCCCATAGGTTGACCGTCCAGAAGGATGGTAGTCAGGTGCAAGGCAGAGGCCAGTCCTGGGCCACAGAGAGTCCTGAGTTTTGGTTCAAGTCAGTTCTCTTCTAACTCGCATAATTAGCTACCATGAATTTGTAGGAGCCCAGCTTGGTAGCTAAACCATTTGATCCCAAATGGAACATTCAGGAGTGTGATGGGAGGTAAGGCTGGAAGGATAGTGTAGGGCCCTGTTAGGAAAGCTATATGTAGAAGTGAAATGCCAGGAGGCCTTCCCCCTGCTTCCCCTCACCACTTGGTTTCCAGGAGCTACCAGTTTCCAACGCCTGACTAATGGAAGATTTATGTTTAATGGCACAGTCGGACAAATTAGTATTTTTTAAGAGTTCGAAAAACTATTAATCACAGTCGTTTTTTTCCTCGGTGGAATACACAGAACTTGATGTAGTCAGTATACTTACATTGTTCAACTTTTCAAATATGTCTTGGTCATTCGGGGCACCCGGGTGGCTCAGTCTTTACCGTCTGCCCTTGGCTCAGGTCATGATCCCATAGTCCTGGGATCGAGCCCTGCATCAGGCTCCCTGCTCAGCGGGAAGCCTGCTTCTCCCTCTCCTGCTCCCCCTGCTTGTGTTCCCTCTCCCACTGTGTCTCTCTCAAATAAATAAAATCTTAAAAAATATATATATGTATTGGTCACTCAGGCTGCTAGAATAGGCCTAAAAAATAAAGTTTTGTTGGCAAATCTGCATGTCCCCCTGGGTTTTTACATATAATTAAATCTTTAGTCATGAAAAAGACATTCTTAGCATATTAAAACTGGAAGTGTGTTAAGCTTTTGAAAACATGCCTCTTTGCATTACACATCTTTTTGTTTTGTGATTGTATTTGGTATTTTATTTTAACCAAAAAATGGGGGGGTGGTGTTTTCCCTTAAAACCAAAGATACCAAAAAAGTGAAAACTGAAGACAAAGGGGACTCTGAAGAAGGGGCCCAAGCTCCTGAAGGGACAGAAAACAGTGTGGAGAAGCCAGATGATCAGGAAGAGGACAGTGAAGTGCCCAGCCTACCCCTAGGACTGACAGGTAACTTTAGAAAGATTTCCAGAGAGACCTTATACATGGCATGCCTTCTGGATTATAGGATTTGAATTTTCAGTTGTAACTTTTAATTTACCTAGAAAAAGTATTGACAAGAAATATTTTTGTCTAGTTACTGCTGCTTTATGTACATTGTATGCCTTAGTTCTTGTCATTTCTCTGTTTTATTTTTTCTCTGCATTTCTGACACTAAATATTTTGGTTAGCACACAAACAGCTTTTGGTGTCCTCTCTTCCTTTGGCTTGTTGTTTTCTAAAGTTCATTCCATTTTGTAGTAGGAAAATCATTAGCCCAGAAGTTTAATACTGACCCCGTTAGTAGTAAGGAAGGATGAAATTCACATTATTGAGGGACTTTGGCCAGGGTTACTTCCTTTGGCCTCTGTTTCCTCGTAAGGTCAAGAATTTGGCCAAAATAACTTGCCCAAACCAGAAATGTCTAGGAGCTCCTTGAGTTGTTCGGTGTGGGTTTTTTATTTGTTAAAATAAAAATTTTACTTAAATTTTTACTTAAATTTATTTGTTTTTAAATTTTAAATAATTTTTTTTAATTTATTTAAATTTAACTCTAACCCAGGGTTGCTTAATCAAAATTGTAAAGATTATGGCAGTGGTTCTCAACCAGGGCAGTTCTCCTTCCTTGGAGGGGTGATCACATCATCCGGGTTTACTCAGAACTTGACCAATTTTAGCATCCAAAGTCCTGTGCATAAACCTTAGTCACAGGCAAGCCATGAAGGTTGACTGCCAACACACTGGGTTTTCAGAACTGGGGGCTGGTACTGTCATTTAGTGGGTGGAGGTCAGGAAGGCTGCAGAACATCCAATAATGCATGGGACAGCCTCTGACAATGAAGGGTTATCCAGCCCAAAATGTCAGTAGCACCAAGGTGGACAATAGCTGGCTGATAAGCTGGGCAGGTATGGGGTGGGGGCTCCCTGGGGGATTTTGGTGTCTTCCCCAGCTGAAGAACCATTGCACACTTGACGTGTGGGTCCAGTCTAATGGGGTGTGGCTATATCGGATATTCTCGCTTGTCTTTTTGGTGTGAGAGTAACAGCTCTTTTGATTGATTTTGCACTTAGTTTCTCTCTACTAGATGCTTTCACTTTTTATTAAACATTTTCATTTCTCTCGGCACCACCCCAGTGCGTGACATATTCATCTCACCCAAGTCCCTTGACTACATCTCCTCTCCGTCCATTACTATTTTTGTTACAGGATAGGTTCTAGACGTTACACAGCTGTCAGCAGTGGAGAATTCAAAGTCAGGGTCTTTTTCTTAGTTATTCTATGGGAATGGTGGGGGTTAGTCTTTCTTGCTGGAAGAAGCTGTGTTCAGCTTCATTGCCACCCAGTGATGTTTTCAAACAGCAAAACTAATTCATATAGCCATTGCAGTATTAACTATTAAAGATAAGTTTGCTAATGATAAACTATCTTTTATTTAGGCGCTTTTGAGGATACTTCATTTGCTTCTCTTACTGATCTTGTCAATGAGAACACTCTCAGGGCAATAAAAGAAATGGGTTTTACAAACATGACTGAAATTCAGCATAAAAGTATCAGACCACTTCTGGAAGGCAGGTATGATTAACATTGGTGTTTGGGCATTAGTACCCTTTTTTGGGTTTTTGTGTTTTTTTTGTTTTGTTTTGTTTTGTTTTTAGTTTTTTTTTTTTTTTTTTTAAGATTTTATTTATTTGCCAGAGAGAGAGAGAGTACACACAATCAGGCAGAGAGGCAGGCAGAGGCATTGAGAGAAGCAGGCACCCTGCCGAGCAAGGAGCCCGATGCGGGACTCGATCCCAGGACCCTGGGATCACGACCTGAGCCGAAGGCAGCGGCTTAACCAACTGAGCCACCCAGGCATCCCTTTAGTTTTTTTTAAAGATTTTATTTCTTTATTTGACACAGAGAGAGAGATCACAAGTAGGCAGAGAGGCAGGCAGAGAAAGGGGGGGAAGCGGGCTCCCTGCTGAGCAGAGAGCCTGATGTGGGGCTCAATCTCAGGACCCTGAGCTCATGACCTGAACCGAAGGCAGAGGCTTAACCCACTGAGCCACCCAGGTGCCCCATTAGTACCTTTTTTTTTTTTTTTTAATATTTTATTTATTTATTTATTTATTTGACAGATTGAGAGAGGGAGATCACAAGCAGGCAGAGAGGCAGGTAGAAAGAGAGGGAGGAAGCAGGCTCCCTGCTGAGCAGAGAGCCCCATGCAGGGCTCGATCCCAGGACCCTGGGATCATGACCTGAGCCAAAGGCAGAGGCTTTAACCCACTGAGCCACCCAGGTGCCCCCCATTAGTACCTTTTTTAGTGCTAGTCATTTAGAAAGAAGATGCCACCATGTTCTGTTGATGTTTGCACTGTGCTTTGGGTTGATACATCCACGCTCCATTAAAGGCTTTAAGTTACTTACTAATGTTTGAAAGAAAGTGTTCATTTCTGTTTTATTGCATAATTCTTATTTCTGGGTTAGATCTGTAACCTCTGATCGATTTCAGTGATAAAGAAGCTAGGGACTTTTTCTTATTCACATTCTAGCCTTGATGCCTGGAATGTGATAGTACGTAGTAGGTGTTCAGTAAATGCTTGTTGAATAAGTAGACTGAATGTCTCTTTTTCCTTTCCATTGTTAATATTTAGGGATCTTCTAGCAGCTGCAAAAACAGGCAGTGGCAAAACGCTGGCATTTCTCATCCCTGCAGTTGAACTCATTGTCAAGTTAAAGTTCATGCCTAGGAATGGTGAGTCTCTGATCCAGTGATTTTTGGTGGTATCTCCCTAGAAGGTTATCATAGCTGTTACGAGTTCATGTCAATAACTACAGCTAGACTTTAACCATCTGTCATTTTTTGCCTTTTAGGAACTGGAGTTCTTATCCTCTCACCTACTAGGGAACTGGCCATGCAGACTTTCGGTGTTCTTAAGGAGCTAATGATGTACCATGTTCACACATACGGCTTGATAATGGGTGGCAGCAACAGGTCTGCTGAAGCACAGAAACTCAGTAATGGGATCAACATCATCGTGGCCACCCCAGGCCGCCTCCTAGACCACATGCAGGTAGAGCAACACTGGAGAGAGCTGCCTGTCTTGTCTCGTGTGAAACCTGAACCTGACAGCTAATATGTTTTTCTTTGCCTTTGTCTTGCTAGAATACCCCAGGGTTTATGTATAAAAATCTGCAGTGTCTGGTTATTGACGAGGCTGACCGTATCTTGGATGTTGGGTTTGAAGAGGAATTAAAACAAATTATTAAACTTCTGCCAAGTAAGTAGGCTTAATAGCTGCATGTGGTTTGCCAGGTAGTTGTTGGAAGAGATGTGGGCGGTTCCTTTAGGAAAGCCATTCATCCCCGAATTGTAATCTCGCCAAGCCAAGCGGTTGTGGCAGTCAGCCCTACAGGTAGTTTGCAGTGCAAGCGTCAGACTTACCAGTAATTTAATGCAGTGGTTTTGCCACTTTAACATCTGTCTCACTCCCGTCTGCCCCCACCACCCCATCTTACTTTTTCTCAACACCACCACCCTCCTCCACTGCCGACATCTCCAGGCAGCTGTGAATGTGTTGCCTGCTGTGTTGTACTTGACTTGTGCATACCTAGGTCACAGTCCTTGCAATGTTATGAACTGTTTGTCTGTAATAAGGCCAGGATTCCATTTATTATATGGTTTATTTTCTCATGCTTTTTGAAGTATAATTGATATAGTCTGTACATATTTTAAATATACAGTTTGCTTCTACATGTTTACACCTGTGAAACCCATCACCCCAATTATTGGAGAAAACCGCCTTTGACCATTAAGTATGGTATTAGCTATAGATTTTTTTTTTTTTTTTTTTTTGGTAGCTGCCCTTTAAGAGACAGGATGAGAATGATCCCTTCTGTTCCTGGTTTGCTGAGATGCTTTTTGTTTTTGTTTTGTTTATCTGCACATACTGGTAGTTTTTATTAATCCAGAATGGCATGTTGCAGATACTATAGAGTCTGTACATTTATTCATTACAGAAATGGCATCCAAACCATTAGACATGAAATTGCAGGAACAGGGATGCCTGGGTGGCTCAGTGGGTTAAGCCTCTGCCTTCAGCTCAGGTCACCATCTCAGGGTCCTGGGATTAAGCCCCACATCAGGCTCTCTGCTCAGCGGGAAGCCTGCTTCTCCCTCTCTTTCTACCTGCCTCTCTGCCTACTTGTGATCTCTCTCTCTGTCAAATAAATAAAAAAATAAAATATATTTTTTTAAAGCTTTAAAAAAAAAATTGCAGGAACAGCATAAAACGGAACAGTAACATCACAATCAGAAATAGATGTTAAATTCTATCAAATGCTCTCACCATGCCTGTTAAAATGATCAGATGTTTGCTTTTTTCATTAAATGTTTCTTTAAATTTTAAATTTGTTAACTCAGTAAATTTTATCACTTAATTTTCAAATATTAAACAGCTCTGCATTCCTGAAGTAAACCCCACTTGGTCATGATGCATTATCCTTTTTATATGCTACATTCACCTTTGCTCAAATTTTTTAGAAATTTTGTATCTATGCTTAAGAATCATTGTTCGGTTTTGGTATCAGGGTAATGGCTGGCTTCAAAGAATGAGTTGGAAAATAAAAACTCGGCAAATCCTGGAGAGACTGTGCAGAATTATTAATATTTTTTCCTAAAGTATATGATAGAATTCACCAGTGGAAATCTTTGGGGCTGGAGTTTTCTTTATGTGACAATTTTAACTACAGTTTCTGTAATGGATACAAAGCTATTCAGGATTTCTCTTTCATCTCAAGTGAGCTTTAGCCATTTATCTCTCAAGGAAATTGTCCATTTTATCTGTCAAATTTATAGACGTAAAGTTGTTCAAGATATTCCCATCTTAATATCTGTAGTGATATGACACATCCCATTCTTGCTAGTTCTACTCAGTATTTTTAGCGGTGAGGCAATGCTAACGAGTCCCTGAAATATTGGGGTTATTTTTATTTGTATCTGTTTCAGCACGCAGGCAAACCATGCTCTTTTCTGCCACACAAACTCGAAAAGTTGAGGACTTGGCAAGGATTTCTTTGAAAAAGGAGCCATTGTATGTTGGCGTTGATGACGATAAAGCTAATGCAACAGTGGATGGTCTTGAGCAGGTACTCTTTGTCAAGATCTTAACATTTTCGATCATCTTCGGTGTGTCCTTGCCATTGTTTGGAGGATCATCCCAAAAGCAGATGGACTGGTGAACTTTTAATTCAAATACAGTGAATTTGGGTATGGGCTCTTGGCATCACAAATCTTGAATTCTGAATAGTTTGATCAGCTCTCTTTATTCTGTCTCTTAATACTGCTTGCCGCATGGGAGACACTAATCACTACCAAGTGTAAATGCAATAAAAAGTGAAAGTGGTTTTTAATGATCTTTTGTTCTAAGATGCAAGGTGAGTTAGTGGATAGAGAGGCTGGCTTCAGGACATTGCTGTGAAAAATTGGAAATGAGGTAACAGATCCAAACTAGGTGGATTGAAAACAGAACTTTTGAGTATTTTGCTGAAGAAAATATTTCAAATAATGATCTCACTTAAAAATTGTGTTCGTTGTATATTTTTAAAAAATATATTTACTAGGCTTTGTTACCTTGTTTAAGACAGTGCATTTAGGCTGTAGTTATTTGAGATCTTGCTATTAGGGACTTTTTAAAAATGAAGCATTGCTATTCTTTAAGGGTTCCGACACATAGAGATGTTACTTTATTATGGTTGCACAAACTGTAGATAACTAGAAGTCTGTAACCTCAGAAATACAAAAAGTATTTAGTATTTAGTGATTGTACCCAGTAAAAAGAGTCAGATGGGCTACAATTAGTCTTCGGTTTAGAGATGCTCTACTATAATGAACTCAGTAATTTTGCTCTAGGTAAGGCATGTTGGTGTATACGCACTGTTTATCTGAGCTCTCCATTAAATTATATTGGTTCATGAAGCTGAAAGTGTCTCATTATTTTTATCTGTTCACTTGAACGACTCTAGGGCTATGTTGTTTGTCCCTCGGAAAAGAGATTCCTCCTACTCTTTACATTCCTTAAGAAGAACCGGAAGAAGAAACTGATGGTCTTCTTTTCATCCTGTAAGTCCGTGAAATACCACTATGAGTTGCTGAACTACATCGATTTGCCTGTCTTGGCCATTCATGTAAGTGATCATCATGAGTTTATTAAAAAACAGTTAACACTTATCAAGTATATGGACTGTGGGGTTTTCGGTATCACTCTCTCTAAACATAGAATGATCCTATGTGGAGGGAGTTTTGCTGGGTATGGAAGGGTGCAGACCACAAAGGGATAAGAGATGCCATTCACCTAGGGAAATGAGATCCAGGCCAGAGAGTGAAATGGAAATGAAGCAGGTTAACAACTCCACAGCTAGGGGGTTGTACATCCAGACCTCCCAGAAATGACCTCAAGTTGCCAGCTCTAATGGATGCTTTAATTTGATTCTAGGGAAGGCAGAAGCAAAATAAGCGTACAACCACATTCTTCCAGTTTTGCAACGCAGATTCAGGGATATTGTTATGTACTGACGTGGCAGCAAGAGGGCTGGATATTCCTGAAGTCGACTGGATTGTTCAGTATGACCCTCCAGATGACCCCAAGGTAACTGGCATCCTTGGAATTTCTCCCCAAGGGCTCTGTGCTAAGGAATGAACTTTCTGGTTTCCTTGAGACACACCGTATTTCATATTCAGAGGTTGATCCATATTTATCCATGTCCTGTTGTACTGCACGCTGACTGCAGTATTTCTCTGGTAGCTGGGGCTACAGTAGCAAGACCCAAAGGGGGTGTGCCAAGATTTGAGAAGCCTCAGTGCGGCTGAAGTTAGGAATGTCATGCTTAGAATGGTCTGTGAAGAGTGGTAGGTGTTAGAAGGAAATAAAATTCACTTCCATAAAATAGGTAAGATTCTGCAGCATATGTAGTAGAAGATTTATTAAATATTGTCTACAGCAGTATATGTTATAAATTGTTAGCTAGCACAAAAACATGTTCAAAAAGTAATTTGAAGACAAAGCACACTTAGTAGTCATTAATGTGAATATTTTGTCCAGTGGGTATCAGGCCTCAATCATGCCGTTACCTCTTTGGTCATGGTCCATACAGAAGTAGGGAACATGGCCAGCATGTGTGTGGCGTGGCCCTAGGGGAAGAGCGCCATCTTGTCAAGATGTGCTGACATGCTGTGTCCATTACCATGCAGGTTCTGGAAAGGCAGGTACCCGTGGAAGTTGGTGTATTAATTCAGGTTTTCTCTCTCCAACAAAGGAATATATTCATCGTGTGGGAAGAACAGCCAGAGGCCTAAACGGGAGAGGGCATGCGTTGCTCATTTTACGCCCTGAAGAATTGGGTTTCCTTCGTTACTTGAAGCAATCCAAGGTAAAGGTCTTAGTTTGGAAAATGGTAAGCTGGGGGCAGATTCCTGTTGGTAGAAATTGTGTCGGTACCACTGGCCTTATGCACCATTTCTGGATGGGTCTGAGGCGTCGGGAGTTGTTGCAGTGCACTGGGAACAGTTAGAACAGTTAGATTGGGCAGGGGAGATTAGATGAGCATCTGGCCTGAAACGTGAACAGCCCTTGGCCCCTCTTGCTCAGCAGTGCATCTTGGTGTCCCCAGGCGATGCCCCTTTCCCTAGCCCTGTTTGAAACCGCTTCCATCCCTTCTGAGCTCCCTCGTACCAGGTTGTCTCCACCTGCCCCGCTGCTGCAGCCTTGTTTTCATGAGGACTCCATTCACTCCTGCCTCTTTTCCTTCCTCCTGTCCATACTCCTTGACCCTCTTTTACCTCCAGTCTCTCCTATTACATCTCAAGTCTCCTACTAAAAAAACAACTTCGACCCTAAATCCATTCTCCTTCTCCCTCTGCCATGGTTGCTGCTGATAGTCTTTCTTCCTTCTGCTGTTTTGGAAAGTGGCTTTTCTTTCCTCTGTTTACTGCCCCCTTAGCCTGATCCCTAGCCCACCCTCATCTGGCTCTGGCCTCAACTCCATCTACCACACCTGATTTCATTAGACTCCTAACTGACCTCTTTGTTGCTCGATCTTGTGTGCACCTGTCAGGACTTCTCTTGACATTTACTTCCCCTTTGGCCTCCTTTGGCCCAGTCTTACCAGGTGGATTTTCCTCCACCCTGAAAGTATGTGCAGTTCCCAGAAATGGCCTTGGTGCCTTTGCTTGGTGCCCATTTCTGGATCTGAATGCTCCTGGTTTCAGTGAGCTGTGGTGTGCTGTGGGACGCCATCACTGATCTCCTGTTGTTGTCGTTCCCCCAGCACAAGTGTTCATCCAGCTGTACCCTTACCCCCAACCTATCTTCTCTGCAAGACTTCAGGCTCTGAGGGTGGGACTCGGACAGCTGTTTTTCCAGCACTTCTCTCCGAGATCTGGCATTTTTGCAGTTACCTAATAAGTGATGACTGGTGAGAGATCCTTCCCATAGGGGGTGTGTGGTCATCGTGAGTTCTGGTATCACAGACCCTAGTCACAGGGCAGGGTGGCAGTAGGACAGCTCTCCTGACATGGAGGGAGGGACCAGTGGTCCTGACTGGAAGCATCAGGCTGTCTCATGCTGCATCCGTGGAGAAAAGGACTTCATTGACTTACTGTTCCTGTCTAGTCTCTCGGCTTTCCTTTCAGGAAGGTCCTCAGCACAATGTATGTGAAGATAGCAGAGGTTAGTTAAGAACTTTTCCACTGGCTGCGGGAGACCAGAGGAGTGGCTCTCTGTCCTGAGGGAGTCCCACAGGCCTGGCTGTCCTTCTGGTTCTTCATGAGACAGGACACTTGTCACTGCTAGATCATCTACAAGTCTGAATATTGATCCATCTTGGTTTACTAATCTTTGTGCTTTTGTTTTCTAGGTTCCATTAAGTGAATTTCAGTTTTCCTGGTCCAAAATTTCTGACATTCAGTCTCAGGTACGTTTGGTATTTTTATATGCATGGTTTTTGTTTTTTGGAGGTTTTTTTTTAAACATTTGTGAGGAAAAGGGAGTCTCAGTTGGTAATCATTGTCCTCTGACTCTCCCCTTTCATGAACCAGGTTTGGACTGTGATCTTTTAGGGTCCTTGCTATGCTGCTTACCATGTTTCTGTGTTCCCTACCTTGTTCCAGTTCATACCTTATAAGGTATGACATTATTCTTACTGTACCCTAATTTTGCAAATATTACAAAACTTGTAATAAGTGTATTGGAACAAATGTTTTTTTGTTCTAATATATAAGAAATCTGCTTTTGTATTTTATTGAAACCAATGTCTCTTTTCGTTTCAGCTTGAAAAATTGATTGAAAAGAACTACTTCCTTCATAAGTCAGCCCAGGAAGCGTATAAGTCCTACATTCGAGCATATGATTCCCACTCTCTGAAACAGATCTTCAATGTTAATAACTTAAATTTGCCTCAGGTTGCTCTTTCGTTTGGTTTCAAGGTGCCTCCTTTTGTTGATCTGAGTATCCTTTTCTTTGTTGGCAGGAATTCATCTGGGAACTGAGGGACAGAAGGTTGACAGAAGGTCGACTTGGGCGTAGCACTTGGTTTGGGGTGTGCTTCGGCTGTCTGGAGCCCCGGGAGTTCATTCTGGTCACTGTCTGCTTGTCAGCGCTAGCACACAGTGGGCAGGGGTTAGCTGTCGCTGTGGGGATTACAGACATAGGACAACCTGGGCTTTAGGCCTTTAGGAACTTGTCAGGCAGATCGGGAGAGGGAGAGAGTTGTGCGTTCCATGGCAGGGCTCAGCCGCTGTGAGGCTTCCCCTTACGAGGTCATGGAGAGCAGCACGCCCTGGGGCTGAAGGGAGAAGATGGAGCCTCCGAATGTTTATCGCCTCAGAGCCATGGAAGGATTTCATGCAAGGAAGTTGCAAGACTAGCAAAAGACAGCAACACGTAAGTGCTACCCAGGGTAAAAGCCAAGGGAACGCCTGCAGTTGCTTCTGTTGCAGTTGATCATCTGTACTTGATCTTCGTGTTTCCCAGCGAGGCAGCAAACAGCAAAAGTGAGGCCTGTGAGCGCTGTTGCGCCGACTCCCGAGGCGACGAGACGGGGGTCCCTGTCCTCATTGTAGGTAGTAAGTGTCTGCTGTGGTACATACTTGCTGAATCGTGAGGAAGAGCAGCAACTCCTTCAGGTGGCTAAGCATTCCTGAATCCACTCTGAACAGAGGTGAAAGTCATTTGACCGTGAGGGTGGTTTTTATTGTGTTTCTCTAGACTTGCTGATGTGCCTCTCAAACTTCTAAATCATTGTCTTCAGTTTCATTGTGCAGGGAAAACAATACAGCTGTTACATTGGGTTTCAACGTCACACCTGCTCACTTTAGTCCGTGATCCCGCGACCACTCCAGACCTCCTGGAAATGGGTCACGTGGGCTTATGGTCCCCTTTTCCTAGTGTGGGGAGGGGTTGTGGGAGTGGAGCGGTGGGGGTCATGCTGGCTTGTTCTCTGTGTGAGTATTAGATGAGAGCTCATTGTCTTGGTGTTGCTTAATTTCCTTAACCTCCACCTTTAGACGTGAACAGCAATGACGGCAAGCTTAAAAAGAGAGGAGGCGGTGGTGGCTTCGGCTACCAGAAAGCCAAAAAAGTCGAGAAGTCCAAAATCTTCAAACACATTAGCAAGAAGTCCTCCGACAGCCGGCAGTTCTCCCACTGAAGACACACCTTCCTTTTGTCTCGAATAGCTTTGTCCTGAAATGGATTTTTTTCCCCTTTCTCTAACAAAGGAATTGTAGCTTCAGGATTGGGACTGATGGAACAGGAGTTTGAGTTGACGGTTTCAAGCTCCAGGCACTGATACTATCTTTCAGGAGATACCGCTCTTATTTGGGGATGTAAAACAGAGTTCAATTTTTCTAGGTTGTTCAAGAGCAAAACAAGGGATCTTTTGGATTTTGTTGGGCAACAGAGTATTTTAGATCTTTTGCCTCTGAATTTGTCATTGTTTTGGGGGGCAGGGTATTTTTTATTTTTTTATTTAAAATCAAGTAATTAACATAAAATATATTACTGGTTTCAGAGGTGGAGTTAGGTGATTCATTAGTCTTCTATATACCCAGTGCTCATTACATCACGTGCCTTCCTTAATGTCCATTACCCAGTTCAGCCTACCTTAGAAGGCAGTGACCTGGTACACTGGGGGTGGTGATGCAGAAAATTATCTCAGTTTTTTTGTTTTTGTTTTTGGGGGTTTTTTGTTGTTTTGGTTGTTTCTTGGACCTTAACTGTAGTTCTTGACCTCCCCTGAAAATGCTACTGTGGCTAGGAAGCACATTACATTAAAGGTGGTGTTGGGTTTTTGTATATTCCAGATTTTAAAGCAGTGAGCCTTTCCTAATTTTTTTTTTAAGAGCCCACAGTGTAGGTTATTTGTTATTGTTATTTGAATAAAGCACCCTTTGCAGTCCTAACATTCGTTGGAAACAGTGGGAACCTGAGATTTTTGAGCCTCATTTATACCAATATATGTGTAATAATCTGTTATTCTCTCTTTAATAACTTAGCAAATATATTTTTGCAAAAGGCACATAATGATGATACTGCTTATTCAACTTTGTTCCAAGTGGTTTGGATTTTGTTGAACCCTTCTGTCTCTGCAGAGTATTCAGGGAGGCAGAACATTTTTTGAGGAAAAATTGCCCTTTCCAGATCTGTGAAATGAAAATAGGTTTATGATGAAGATTGGAAATGAACAGCAGTCAAAAAGAGCAGCAAAAATGGGGGTTTCATCACATGGGGAAAGAGCAGCAAAGATGGGGGTTTCCTCACATGGGGTTTTTGTTGTAGGACCTCTTGACTTCCAGAGTATTTAGTATATCTTGTTTTATTTCTGGTGCATTTTATAACTATGAAATGGTTATTACATTTTGATCAATTTGAAACCAGAGTTGTTGGCATTGTTTTGCTGTTGTGCTAGTTAATATTCATAGTCTCCTGTTAAGTACAAGTACACTGAGAACATCAAATGTGGCGGAAACAGCTTAATACAAATAGCATCCCAGTAGTTTAAAAAAAAAAAAAAAAAGTGATCCTCTGTGTCTGGGTTCGACCGTTGTCCCTTGCCCGGACCTGTCCTCAGATTCAGGCCTTGACTGTTAGACTCGTGGCATTTAAGAATGCTTCACCTAAGACATTCAGTAACTTTTTTTTTTTTTTTTTTTTTTTAGAAAGAAATATGTCTCAAAAAACACACAAAAACAAAGGGAAGACTCTTTAATCACAGAGCAAGAGTAAAAACTCAGTATTTTCATACATAGCCATCAGAGGTTTTGTATACGTACTTTTAAATTTTCTATCAGAAGTGAAGTCATCCTTTACTCCCTGCTTGTAACCAGCTTATTTCATAACATGTTATTTTCCTGTGTCATTAAATAATTACATCCATTTTATATTTCATTTTATGACTGTTTTGTTAACCCCTGCTTGGTCTGTGTAGACCAAGGTTCTAAGTCCCTACTCATCCCCAAGAGTCCCTTGGGGATTCTTGATGAGACAGCCTCCTGTTTGTCCTGCAGTTGACGTCCAGTAGGAGTAGAAGTCAGTCTGCAGAGATGTTATGAGTTAAGTACATAAAAGGTAGAAAGATTGTGCTTTCTATAGTAATGGCTCATTCCAGGTCCTTGCGGAGTCAGGAGGTTCTGCTGGCAGCATGGCCCAGACAAGGGACCTAACAGCCACTCTTGACCAACCTGGCCAGGATTCAGATGTGAGGGAGCCAGTGACTAGAAGCAGAAACAGGGTCAGGGCAGCCTTATGTGCAAGGCTCATTTGCACAAGAGGAAGAGATCCTTGGGCTTCTGTGCTGTGAGCACAGCCACTGGTGGCATGCGTTGAGGCCATAAACTGGACAAACAGGATTTAAGTGGCTTCATCCAGGAGGGTTAGGATGCTCTCTGTTGAGCGCACTCCCCAGGAAAGGGCTGCTGTTAAATAGCATCAGCTACAGCGGCTCGTGAAATCCAGAGCCAGCTTGGGCCTTTTGGAGTGCACACGAGATTTCTGGCCATTCAGTCCCCTGGAGTTGTGATCTGCCCCAGGTTTTGGAAAGTGCTCCAGGTCAGCGTCTTCCTCGGGCAGCTGCCAGATAGAAGAATGCAATTTTCAGGGCTACTCTCCATTGTACTGGGTATTACACAGAGGCAGTAATCGTACCTTTGGATAATCCCAGGTCATCATGAATCGAAAGCCTGTTCAGTGCCAGAGGACAGGAATAAATACGGCCAAGCTCCTCTTAGGAACCTGGTTACAGCACAGCGAAGGGAAAGAGGTGCCATAAACAATTGCAGTATTGTATTCCAAGCCATGCAAGGGATGCAGATAGAGAGTCCAACCATTTCTAAGCCTGGGAAATCTGCATTCTTGGATTCTGGTAAAGATTAGCTGGTGGAAGGGTACTGGAACCTTCTCTACCTGTAGAAGGTAGCCTTCTGTTCTGGCGTGGGAGTTATCAAATGTTGGTTGTGCCAGACTAGCTACTTAAGAAACACCAACATGTTTTGAGATTTTTCTTGCTGCATGTCCAGGATATCGTGATTGGTGTGTTTGGTGGGACAGAAGAACCTCTGGAGAGTTCTGTACGGGTAGGTTTAGGAACATCCATATGCGTACAACCTCTTATTAAAACTTGTGCGTTCTCATCTTGCAGGGTGAAAATGCCCAATACAGGAAATGGCGTTAGGATGTTTAGTCATCCACAAATGGGTGGCCCTAAGGAGGCACACAGACCCAGGCTTTCCGGAGGGAACAGCTATGAGTCGGTTTGAACAGCTTACATGGGAAGAGGCACACTGTAGTTCAGCCTAACAGCCATGGCCCACACTGCCTCTAGCCGGAGCTTCCAGAACCCCTATTCAACTGGAATTCAGTTGATGGGTGTTGGTACAGGAGAGGAAACAGTTTGTCTTGGCCACTTGTCTAGGACTCTGCCTCCTCATCTGTGTTTAAGGGGCAATGTGACAATTTAAAGTGGGTGACACTAGTGGACATTTTTTGTTGGAACCGCTGCCCATCGTCTTACCTTCCTGTGTTTGGAGACCATGCTATTTAAGCCCTGCTGGGCCCTCAAAGCACTTCCCATCAGAAAGGTCCCCTGCAGCCAGGAGTGGTCTGTGACCTAGCTTTGACAGGTGACCTATGCCTCCCCGAGCCTCTGAAGGAGATACTAGTGAAGCAGGTGGCGGCTTCATCATCCTGCTCCAGAGGCCACTGTGCCAGGAGCAGAGGCCAGTTTTGCTGGGCCACCCAGGAGACTGCGGGGCATGACCAGCTGGTGTCTTCCAGCCCTGGTCCCCGAACCATCTACGGTTGCCATTGTTTCCGTTCACTCCTTTTAATGAATTCAGAGTAGCTCTCTGTCACTCGTAACTGAGAATCCAAGGCCCCTCTAACATCTAGTGATTCTCAGACTGGGTTTTGGTCTCTCCCTCTGTGGGTAAAGTATCTAGGTTGCTTCCTATCCTTCAGGCTCTCCTTGCCCAGAGCCACCCTGCTCCAGAGCTCAGGGGGAAGGATGGGTTTGGAGCAAGGCTGAGACTGGAAGCATGAAAGGCAAAGATGTGTCAAAGGAAGAATGAGTGACAAGCTCGTCGCCTCTCGGGACAGATCCTGGAAAAACTGGTGTGTTGCTGGAGGTTTCAGAAGCCAGAGAAAGTGGTACCCCCAGCATCTGAGGACTACTAGCCCGGGGAAGGAGCAGGCTGACAGTCCTTGGATGGCCGCTGGCAGCAGTTTGGAGGAAGGCAGAACTGGGTGGGGTCTCCGTTCCACTGCTTACTATGAGGCCTTGAACAAGTGACTTCTGTCTCTGGGCCAAGGATCCTCAGCTGTAGGGGAAGCAGTGGTGGCCACAGGATTAAATGCAGTCGTGCTCAAGAAGCATTTAGCAGAGTGGGGCAGTCACCTATTAGAAATGACAGCTGTTGGGGCGCCTGGGTGGTTCAGTGGGTTAAGCCTCTGCCTTCAGCTCAGGTCATGATCTCAGGGTCCTGGGATCGAGCCCCGCATCAGGCTCTCTGCTCAGCGGGGAGCCTGCTTCTCCCTCTCTCTCTCTGCCTGCCTCTCTGTCTGCTTGTGATCTTTCTCTCTGTCAAATAAAAAAATAAAATTTAAAAAAAAAATGACAGCTGTTGATACCACTTCCAAGAATATCAGGAAAGGGGGTAGGTACATGGTCAGAAACAAGAAAAAATTATGTTCTCTAAGACCTCCCTGCTCTCCCCACCACCAGAATGTCATGTGTTCAGTGGCCTTAGGCCAAGAAACTGGCCTTTCTCCCTGTTCTGATTCCCAAAGCTCCACAGCAGAGGGAGGGCCCTTAGCCAGGACTAGAAGGGTCGAGGCTGCTGCAGGCCCGCTGGCTCTCCCCCTCACATCTCTGCATAGGCTCCTGGGAGTGAGGGGTTTCCTGGGCTCCGGTTTGTGGTAGTGGAGGGCTGTAGGGGGCTGCTTCTCTCCAGCTAGAGAAGGGGACAGTCTGGGGGAGGGCAGGAGCAAACACCCACCAGGCTCTATCATCCTCAAAGTGTGCATTCAGGACACTGAGGACCCTCAGAGAGGCCAGGCTCTGACCTAAGAGCTCCGGAGACTTGAATTCCTTTACACCTGTGTCCTGACAGCCCTGGGCAGGACAAGTATCCTCCCCACATTACAGAGACGAAAAGGAAGCTGAGGGAAGGTCACTAATAGCTCTTCAGTCAATGGCCTAGCCACTTAAGTATGGCACTGTCTCTGTGGTGCTGTCCTCGGCTGGAAGCTGGGCACCGTCCCTCTCACTGGGCTCCTGGGTGGGCTGAGCTGGGCTTTCCTCCTGCGGGAGAGGGACCGTCGGCGTCCGGATGCAGACAGGGGAGAGCGGTCAGTGCCTGAGTCCTCGCGGGGCTGCTGGTCCCGGGCAAGGACACCACGCCTCACAGCTACCCAGGCCACCGGCTTTCACTGAGGAGAACAAACAAGGTCAGAAACCACATGAGTGTGGCCTCAACCTCGTTCTCTGCACCCCCAGTTGCCATTTGAAGGACTTGCTTGTACACATGCAAATTTCTCAGAATTCTTGGCAACCATTTGAAAGAGAGAAGCTGTAAAAACCCGGGCTGCTGTATTCAGTCTTGGGACCGTGTTTCACAGCTATAAAAACTAGGGTTAAATGTTAATGGAACCCCACAGGAACTGAAAAAACTTTAAGACAAGCTGTGTGTCGACCCTAAATGGACATTTAGCAGCCTCAGGACGGATGATTCTACAAACCCCGTTGTGGCCTGGAATTAAATTCACCTCTATTCCCTGCCTGAGAGAATCGTACCCCGACAAATCCAGTGGGGGTGGCCCAACTACACGGCAACTAACCTTTATGTGTGCACCTCCCTTAACTCTTTCAGGGCCTGGGGGCATAAATGGGACCGAAAGCCGGGAGGACTCTGCTTTTGTCCAACTTCCGCCTCACCTCTAAGGACCTGCTTCTCGTGCCTGCGTAGGTTTCCATAGCAATATATTCTGAGCAATAGGTGAACTGCATGGCGCTATGGAAGACGCCCAGGAGAAAATAGTAACCTGAGAAAGTCCACATTGTTCCACCAGCCTCGAGGCTGTTAAAAATTGGGGGTGGGGGAGGGGGGAATGGATTCATTCCCCTGCAGATTCTTCACGCCCCACCTCCAGGCCACCCATCCCAAAAGCTCAAATGACAGAAGACATGTAAATGGGGAAGGAAGGACAGTGTTGAAATTCATATCAAAAAAGAAGGGCTTTTCAAAGGTCTCCCACAGGAATTCTGGGAAGATGGTGGCAGCGACGCCAGGATCATTTTTGGATTTTTCTGAACCCCCCCACATAAAAGTGGGGGCACCTAGAGAGCAAAACTGAAAAGCCGCAGGCAATAATTACAACAGAAATAGGTGACAGGTGTCCCCAAAATACAAGTGGGGGGTTGGGCAAAGCACTGAACAGCCACAAGACCTGCTTGTTCTCGGCAAGGCGGAGGAGGAAAGAATGCAGCAGCTGATGGACCTGACAGGAGAAGCCCCCCTGCCCAGAATACCCAAGTGGGGCCAGTTGGAGGATGGCAACTGAAACTGGAGGGCTTTCCCACTCTAGGGTGAGTGAGGGCACAGACCTGCCAGACGGTCTGAGGGACTGGAGGGGTCGCCTCCCTTTGAAATCTTTCCAGTATTTCATTGAGATCTGTGTTATTGTGTAGCTCACATACCATATCATTCACACATTTAAAGCGTTTTTCACCCACAGAGTTGTGCAACCATCACCACAATCAATGTGTGAACATTTCCCTTGCCCCAAAGAAACCCGGTACCTATTAGTAGTCCCTCCCCCATGTCCTCCTACCCCAGGCCCTGGCAACTATTATCCACATTCTGTCTTGTTTTTTGTCTTTTTTTTTATTAACATATAATGTTAGGGGTACAGGTCTGTGAATCATCAGTCTTACACATTTCACAGCACTCCCCATAGCACATACCTTCCCCAATGTCCATCACCCAGCCACCCTATCTTTCCCAACCCCCTCCCCTCCAGCAACCCTCAGTTTGTTTCCTGAGATTAAGAGTTTTATGGTTTGTCTCCCTCCCAGGTCCCATTATCCTATCACTCTGTCTGTTCTGGACTTTTCATCAAAGTGAAATCATATAGTAGGAGGCCCAGTGTGCCTGGCTTCTTTCACCTGGCACATTTTCAACTTTCATCCACGTTGTCACACGTATCAGCACTTTGTTCCTCCTTGTGACCAAGTAATAGTTCATGGTGTGAATATAACCACATTTTATTTATCTGGTTCTCCACTGACAGACACTTGGGTGGTTTCCGTGTTTTGATTATTATAAACAATGCTGCGATGGACATTTGAACAGGTTTTGGTGTGGACATAGGTTTTCATTTCTCTTGGGAATAGACGTAGGGTAGAGTTGCTGGCCTGAGATGGATCAATCTATCTATCTGCCTTCCTATCTATCTAGAGACAGAGTTATTCTAGAAATTGGCTCTCCAGAGTGTGGGAGCTGAGAAGTCCCCAATATGCCATCTGCAAACTAGAAAGCCAGGGGGGCAGTTCAGTCCCGTTCCTGAAGTCTGAGGACCTTGAGGGCATCCAGTGGTGTCGGTCCCAGGCCACGTCTAAAGGACCAAGAACCAGGAGCACCAAAGTCCAAGGGCAGGAGAAGATGAGTGCCCCAGCTCAAACAGGGAGAAGGTGATTTGCTCTACTCCTGCCTTCGTGTTCTCTTTGGGCCCTCAATGGATCCCATATATGTTTAAAAATTTCAAGTTTCAGATATACTTGGAACGGAAAGCCACCACAATAGTGGGGACTATTTTTAATTTTATGTTGTCTTAATTAAAATAAGTGTATTTGACTAAGAACGTGGGGTCCATCCACTCAGGCCAATGGGGCCTGCCAGAGAGTGACTAGGTTTTCTGCACCGGGAGTCAGTGGAGGTGGCCAAGTGGAGGCAGAGCACCCCTGAATGAGCCCAGGGGGCCCAAGCAAAGGCTGACCTGTGCCCACAGCCCCCTTCTAGCCCCATAGTTACATCGCCCCTCATCAGACAAACACAGATATCCTCAGGAGCGGAGTCCCATCTGCTTGTTTTCACACCTAAAGGAGGACCTGGGAGATTACAGACTGAAGAAATCTCACCTCCACCTTAAGAGCCTCTGGGTACCGCGCATTTTGGTAAAAGCCCAACCCCGGAAACACAGGCCAGGCGACCCCTCCGGGATAGCGGGATAGCGCCTAGCTGCTTCAGGAGCTTTCCCTGTGCCTTGATGTGCCCTTGATGTGCCCCGCAGGTGGGGAGAGCTGAGCCAGTCTCCGATGCTTAATTAAGTGTCAAATGTTGAATATCCAATAGTTCGTATTTATTTACTTACTAGGGAGTTAGAACACTTTTTCATTATCTTTTTTAGCCACTTATATTTCTTCTTTTTGGATTGCCTCATCAGGATGTCTGTTTGTTTTTTTCTAACATTTTATTTTGAAAAAATTCAAACATATGGCAAAGTTGAAAAAAATATTTCAGTAATACCCATCAATTTACCACCGACATTGTACCACTAGCATTTAATTATACTTTCAGTCTGCTTTTATTTGGAATTTTGCTTTCTTATTTGTTGCATCGCTTTATTTATTAGCATTGACCCTTTACTTATGATCACATGTTCCAGCTCCTTCTTGATGGAAGGACTTCTCTAGTTTATTGACTTCTTCTATTCCATACTTCTGCATATGTTTCTCTTTTCACCTTCTATGTTGGTTCACTTTCCTACCTATCAAAATTCAGGGCCTGATGGTCTATCTGCAATTGTAACTGGTTCTTTATCATTAGAAAATTTGTGTTTTAAGTCAATCGATATACCAAAAATGCAGTGATAACTTAATCTTCTTGTGAAACAAGGCACTGGTCTGAGCATCAGGAGTCCGAGACTAGTGTGATTTGGGATTTCACCATTTTGGCCCTTGGTTCACTCATCTACAAAATAAAGAAAGGGGATTTCTGAATCTGCCATTTCATTTTGTGGGGAAAAAAAAAGAATAATAGTGGAATTACATTTTAAATAGAAATTAGATTCCAAATTCAGCCCACAATGTGAAAAATTTATATAGTTAAACTTTCCCTAGAAAATTCATTAAATCACCCAAAAAATCCAGCATGAATGTTTCTTGAGTGACTGTTGATGGTCATCAATGCTAGGTTCATTTTGGCCATATTTGCATGCCTGATTAGATATTTGATATAATACTCTCAGTAAATCCAAGCAAAACTGATTGTTTCTCCAGAAACATATTTTTTTTTAAGAGGACAAGTGAAGTGATTGTTTTTTTGTTTTTTGAAGAGGACCAGTGAAGTGATTGTCTTGACGTCACAGGTCATTTCCAGTGCATTTCCAATGGGGGAAAATACTCGTCTCACACTCAGTCAAGTGAGATCCTCACTGTGTGACAGAAATATGGAACCTGACACCAGCTTCAAATGTAGCAGATGGACAGCTCCCATGTCACTCCCTTTTCCTCCAGGGAGCACACTCAGTAGAGAGTGGAACTGTGTCTGTTGGGGGCTTTCATCTGTAATAGGACACTCAACCCACAAAAGAGCCTAAAATATAAGGGTCTTTTCTCTGTCATCTAACAAGAAGTCTAGGGCTTGGGGATTCAGGGTTGCTCATTCAGGGTTCTGTGTGATCTCCTCTGTGGTTTCCTTTGTTTTGTCCTCATGGTGACAAAAAGGTTACAGCAGCTCCAGGAATCACAGCTTCATGTGACAATATATCAAAGGCAAGATGGAAGGCAAGTTTCTCTTTCAGTCTCTCTCTCTCTCTTTTTTTCTCTGAGAGGTAAATATCTTCCTAGATTACCCAGTGTGCGGACCACAGACAAACAACACTTGAGAGCTTTTCTGAAATGAGAAATTCAGACTCCACCCTAGACCTATTTAACCATGATCATTTTCCACAATAGTTGGACCATTTTACATTCTGGCAGAAAAGAGTTCCAGTTTCTGGGGTGCTGGGTGGCTCAGTGGGTTGAAAGCCTCTGCCTTTGGCTCGGGTAGTGATCCCAGAGTCCTGGGATTGGGCTCTCTGCTCAGCAGGGAGCCTGCCTCCCCCTCTCTCTCTGCCTGCCTCTCTGCCTGTGATCTCTGTCAAGAAAATAAATAAAATCTTTAAAAAAAAAAAAAAGTTCCGATTTCTCCACCTTGACGATACTTGTTATGTTTTGTTTTTTAAATTATACCCATCCTAGTAGGTGTAAAATTATATCTTTTGAGACTGACTTGCATTTCTCTAGTGACTAATGTCTTTAAGCCTCTTTTCATGTGCTTGTTAGCATTTGTATATCTTCTTTAGAAAAATGGCCATTCAGATCATTGCTCTTTTAAAAAAGTGTTTGTTTAAAAAAGGGTTTGTTTTTGTGTTTTTTTGTGCTGAGTTGTAAAAGTTCTTTATTTTAGAATCCAGGCCCTTATCAAATACGTCATTTGCAAAGATTTTCTCGCATTTTGTAGGTTGTCTTTTACTAGTGTTCTTTGATGCACAAAAGTTTTAATTTCGATCAAGTTTAATTTACCATTTTTTCCTTTTGTTGCTTGTAGCTTTCATGTTATATTTAAGAAAATATTACTAATGCCAAGATCATGAAGATTTTCCTTTATGTTGTCTTCTAAGAGTTTTATAACTTTAGCTTGTACATCTTGGTCTTTGATCCATTTTAGTTAATTTTTGTATATGATGTGAGGTAAGGATGTAACATCGTTCTTTTATGTGTGGAGACTCAGTTGTCCCAGCTCCATTTGTTGAAGAGGACACTTTTTCTCCATTGAATGGTCTTGACATTGATGTCAAAATCACTTGGCCATAGATATATGGGTCTATTTTTGTACTCTCTATTCTGATGGTCTATTGTCTATCCTTCTGCCAGTACCACACTGTCTTGATTATTGTGACTTTGTAGTAACTTTGAACTGAGAATTTTTAGTCCTTCAACTTTGCTCTTTTTCAAAATTGTTACAGCTATTTAGGGTCTCTTGAGATTCAGTATGAATTTTAAGATTAGGTTTTCCATTTCTGCAAAAAAGCCATTGTGATTTTCAGAGGGATTGCATTGAGACTGTAGATCACATTGGGGAGAAGTTCTATCTTAATAGTATTGTCTTCATGAACACAAGATGTCTTTGCATTTGCTTAAGTCTCTTAAAATTTCTTTCAGCGATGTTTGTAGTTTTCATTTACAAGTCTCACACCTCTTTGGTTAACTTTATTCCTAAATATTTCATTCTTTTTGATGTAAATGGAATTTTTCCTTAATTTCTTTTTTGAAACATCCAGTTGTTTGTATATGGAAATATAACTCAAGATGCTGGGCGGCTCAATCAGTTAAGCATCTGCCTTACAACTCAGGTCGTGATCCCAAGGTCCTGAGATTGAATCCTGCATTGGGCTTCCTGCTCATAAGGGAATCTGCTTTCTCCCCTCTGCCCTTCCCCCTAGTCATGAGTCTCTCTCTCTCTCTAAAAAGTAAAAAAAATCTTGAGAAGTAAGAAATATAACCCATTTTTGGATGTTGATATTATAAACTGCAACTTTGATAAACTCATTTATTAGCTCTTAATAGCCTTTTGTGGATTCTTTAGAGTTTTTTACATGTAAGATCATGTCATCTGTGACTTACTTCCTTTCTATTATGGTTGCCTATCATTTCTTTATCTCCCCTAACTGCTGCTTATTCAACTATAGTGAACAGAAGTGGTGAGTGTGAACATCTTTGTCTTTTTTAATCTTAGGGGAAAAGCTTTCAGACTCTCACCCTTGAACAGGATGCTAGCTGTGGGTTTTTCATCTCTATCTTTGATTATGCTGAGGAATTTCCCTTCTAATTCTAGTTGATTGAGTGTTTTATCTTGAAAGGGTGTTAGATTTGTCAAATGCATTCTTTATTATTATTATTATTACTATTACATGTAGGCATAATTTTTTAAAGATTTTGAAACAGCACCCAAAGGTCATCTTTCCCCCATTTCATATTCAAAACATGCAAGAAAGAGAAAGAAAAGAAAGCATGTTTTATTTTCCATTGTGATTGACTGCCATTCCTTTTTTTTTTTTTTAAAGATTTTATTTATTTATTTGACAGAGATCACAAGTAGATGGAGAGGCAGGCAGAGAGAGAGAGAGAGAGGGAAGCAGGCTCCCTGCTGAGCAGAGAGCCCGATGCGGGACTCGATCCCAGGACCCTGAGATCATGACCTGAGCCGAAGGCAGCGGCTTAACCCACTGAGCCACCCAGGCGCCCCTCAAATCTATTTCCAAAAAGATATGCACTAAAAACCCAACAAGACCATGAGTAAAGAAACAGAGCTAGTTTATTAAAATTATTGCAAAGAAAGAAAACAGAAATATGCAAAACAATTTCTGCAATGAAGAACTAAATATTAGCTACAATGAGATACCACTTCACATCTACTAGGATATCGATGATTTGAAAAATGGAAAATATCAAGTGTGGGTGAGGATGTGGAGAAACAAACTCGTATACGTTGTTGCCATAGAGCGAAAGGGAGCAGGTGCTGTAGGCCATAGGTTGGTGGCTTCTCAGTGGGTTACACACAGAATTACCACATGACCCAGCAGGTGTATACTCTACTCCCAGGGGGATATCCAGAGGAATTGAAGATAAGGGCTCAAACACTCACTCACATGCCTAAGTTCATTGCAGCGTTATTCACAAGAGCCAGAAGGCAGAAATGACCCGGCATCTACCAACAGATGAATGGTTAAACAAAACGTGGTTTACACATTTCAACTGCATATTATTCAGCCATAAGAACAAATGAGATTTTGATCCATCACTGAACTTGTCACCCACCTGGTTTCCTTCCACCAACCTTGTCCCAGCGTTAACCCATCGTAGGAACTGCTGCAAAATAATCCTAAACACACACAGCCAGGAAGGGTCAAGTGCGGTGGCTCATACTCAGTGCCCTGTCTCTGACTCCCATCATAATGTGTCCACAGCCCAGCAGGGGGAAGTGTACCTGCAATGCAGCGGTCAGAAGTTCAAGACCACCCACACATGTCGTGAAATTTGATTCACTGTCCTCCATTACAACAACTTAAAAATTAGGGGATTTTTGTTAAAATTAAGTCAAATTGGGAGTGATTTTCAACTACTGGCATTAAGTATTATGATATCTCTGCCCACCTGGGGCCAACAGTCAGAGTCACGTCTACCTAAGTCGCTTCGTGTGTCGCCGTCCTGCTCCAGCATGCCCACTTCTTCCTCACCACTCGTGTGTACTGGATGACTGTCTGGAGGCCAGAGTTCCTCCAAATCTGATGTCTAACCACAGTCAAGCTTATCCAAGCTCGTATACCTGCTCCCACCCACCCCACAACAAATAGCATCGCTTTGCTCAAGGACATCTCCTGTTGCACAAAAGAGGGATGTTCCTTCTCAAGTCCTTTGAGCAATTTCCTCTCCCTAAAACCTCCTGTGCCGTTCCTGGTCCATTTCAAATGCTATCCCTGGGCAAATCCCAGCTCTTACCACACCTCCTCCAGGAAGCCTCCCGGCATGCCTCACAGCCCATCAGTGCTTTCCTGTGAATGTGCTGTTTGAATGGTAGGTAGCTCATGAATCTTTATCAGTCATCAACTTGTGTTGCTACCCATCTCTTCTTTGGGGATGAACGAAGGTTTGGGCTGAGGGAGCAGCTGAACCCTGATTTCCGCTAACATCCTCGTCCATTAGCTAAGCCCATCATGAGGTTCAGAAGCTGTGAAGACTCTCCTCAGTCTCAAGTTGGGCAGCGGGGGCCAGGACTCCAGAGACTGTGAGGACCGTGCCTGCAGGCTGCTTCCAGAAGGGGCTACGACTTTGGGCGAGGGACTCCCTTAACGAAGGCAAATCCAGAAGGAGCTGGGTGTGGAGGAGCATCTGTGGCAGCAGCCCCAGGGGAAGGAACAAGTCCTTCAGGCCGAGAAGGGGACCTGGGTGTCAACTCTGATAGCTTGGAGAGGAAGTGAGGGAAGAAAGGGGGAGAATGGAGGGAGAGAGGAAGGGGGAAGGAGGCCGCCATGCGAACTTGCCCAGGGCAGTTTGGAACAGACGGTGATGAGATGGTCACTCCCTTATTGGGGGTGCAGGAGGACTGCTGTGCAGGGCAGCAATGTGTCCTGACCTGAGTAGAGGACGCTCTGCTGGCCACCGCTGAGCTGACACCTGCGCCCACAACTTCAGACTCCAGAGATCCCAGCTGGTTCTTCACTCAGTCGGCAAACAGAGCCTCAGGTCATGTCATTGTTCAAGAAGTGCGTGGACAGGCTGCAGGAAAAGTGGGTGCTAAACAAAGAAAGCAGACCTTGAAAGCCTCTGCTTTCTCTGTGACCCGCAGAGACGGGGAGGAAAATTTTGTACAAGTAAAATGAACCATTGGGTAAACTGTCTTTTTCAAGGTAAAAGTCAAGTTTGCCTAAAAAGTTTAAGAGTATCCAGACACCAGACTCTCTGAAAAGGCCAGAGAAAAAGTTCAGACTTCAAGAGATAGAAGCGTGCCTGAAATGTGTTGGAACCAGAAATTATAAATATCAAAGAAGGTCCACGGAGGAGGCGTGACAATGACGATCCTCCCACCCACAGGAAATCACATTCCAGTGAAGAGAAAGATCCAAATGAGAGCAAGGTAGAGGGGAGAAAGCAAGGGGGCTGAGAGGAACCCAGTCAGTGGGATCTCAGTGACTTCAAAGCATTATTCCCTGCTTCCCATTCCTGAAGTTCCTTGAGGCAATTTCTCCCCCTCCTGCCACACCCGCCAATTCCCTCCTACCTCCCCCTTCCCCACCCCGCCCCCATCACACCAGGAACATAGGAATAACAGGGACCTCTCCCGCAGCAGGGATCTGAAGTCATCTCAGAACCAGCCACTGGCCCCCCAGAAAGTCTAGGGCTTCCTGAAGTCATAACTCTGCCCTCAAGGATCATGGGCAGAATTGGGATCTTCATGCAGGAGTGTGAGGCAGAACAGGGAGTGAGGGATTTTTCTTAGAATCTGTACTTTTTCCAAATAATTCATGCTTTTCAAACTTCACAGCTTAAATTCACCAACAAGGGGTGCCTGTGTGGCTCAGTGCGTTGAGCGTCTAACTGTTGGTTTCAGCTCAGGTCATGCTCTCGGGGTCATGGGATGGAGCCCCAAGTCTGGCTCTATGCTCAGTGTTATGCCCCAATAATGGGTCCGTGATTAAAGGAGTGAGACTGATATAAAGCGAAGGTCAAGCAAAGATTTATTTCACGCCAAGCATCAAGAATCTAACCGAACGTTCAGGGCCTCACCTCTTACAAGAGAGGGTGACCCTTCTCTGTTTCACAGTCTAGCTTTTAAGGTCAAAGGCCATGCGGTCGGGCCTGGGCCACGCACAGGTGACCAATGAGATTGTAACACACACAGGAAACTCCACAGTGATGCTAGGTGACGAATTGAGTTACAATTTACCCTAGTAGACACTTGACCCAGCCTATCACCTTGGTTGGGATTGGCGCCCAAAAGGCTCCCAAAGGGCGGGGCCCATACTCCTTGGTAACCAGGGAGACAGTACGCAACCTCCCACTGATTGATGTCTCCACCTGGCCTGACCCACCCTTGTATCTGGGCTTTGTTACCTGGAGCTGGTTTCCGGGATTTGTTTTTAAGTGAATCCCCTGGGGGAAGGGGAGCAGGGACAGTTTAGGGGTTAAACAACAAGGTTTTTGTTTAACCTCAATGAAAGCCTCTTGCTAAAATATAAAAATATAAAAGAGGTCCTTACACTCAGCATGGAGTCTTCTGGACTCTCTCTATCCCTCTGCTCTTCCCCTGCTGGGACACACATACCCTCTCTCTCTCTCTCAAATAAATAAATGAGCAAAATCTTTTTTTTAAAGATTTTATTTATTTATTTGAGAGAGAGAGATCGCAAGTAGGCAGAGAGGCAGGCGGAGAGAGAGGGGGAAGCAGGCTCCCTGCGGAGAAGAGAGCCCCATGCGGGACTCGATCCCAGGACCCTGAGATCATGACCTAAGCGGAAGGCTGGCTGAGCCACCCAGGCACCCCTTTTAAAAAAATAAAAAATAAAATCCACCAACAAGCAACGAATTAAGGGTATTTCCTTATGGCTGTCTGTATTCATCATATAAATCCATATATTAAACTCACCAAGTGTCATCTTCTCTTGATCTATTTTTCTCCTGTATACTTCATGCAATTTCCTAATTCGCCTTTCGGAGCCTCAGAGTTCTTGGATTCATTGTGTGTTCTAAGTACCTTTCTCTTGCTCCTGGGGACTTTAATATTGCAACTATTAGTCATTCTAGAACTGATGGTTCAGTTACAGGATCTGAGGCTAAATCACCTTGTCCTTAAAATCAACCAGCCAACCAACCAACCAGTCAATCACCTTGTCCTTGGGATGGCGCAGGGTTTGGTATGTAAATGAGCCTATGGGAGGAATGAAGGTGATTCTGTATCTCGTGATAACCGTGCTTCTCAATTTTGCCTTCCTGTGAACTGCTTACCCCTCTCTGTCATGTGGGCCTCTGCTCCCTCGCCTTATTCTGCTTCCATCCCTTCTTCTAATGAAGGGCTCAACACGTGGCAAGATGAGCCAGAAGGCATAAGACTGCACTGGCAACAGACCCAGGAGCCCCAAGACTGTTGAGCTGGGCAGAGTATCCAGCTGCCTGCCTGCATAGAACCACGCTGAGGTGAGAGCTGAATGGGGAGTCCTGGGTGGTCTTTATTCTCATCATTGACTCTGGAGAACTTCCAGCCCCAGACCAAGGGTCTTTGCTTGAGGCCTTTGCTTTAGCAAGAGGTGGGATTTTTAAGGGTTGAGGTTTGAATGCATGGAACAAAAACCAGAAGCCCCTACCTCTGGTCCTGGGAGATAAAGCAGCTGGGGGGAAGGAAAGCAGCCCATCTGCTAATTAAGACTCCAAGAGTAGTGGGAGGAGCAATTACTCTAAGGCCCTGTCTCTCCCCACATTCCTGCAAACAAATTAGCAGACACCCACACAACGGAAAAACAAATGCCAATTATGCCTCGATGTTTCCTGGAACATGTTTTCTCTTCCCCGTCACCATCTGATTGTTATTTTCTTTTTTAGTGTTAAATGCTTTTTACTTTATTTTATTTATTTTTATTGTGTTATGTGAGCCACCATACAGTACGTCATTAGTTTCTGATGTAGCATCCCATGATTTATTGTTTGCGTACAACACCCAGTGCTCCGTGCAATCCGTGGCCTCCTCACCATCTGATTATTGGCATTACTTTGATAGTGGGTTGGAGGTACGCCTGTTGCTTATCTGGAGAAATTATTTTCATCCATTTTCATTCAAAAGCAAAGCTACAGTAGTGGGGAGGCTGAGGGCCCAACCCAGAAACCAGGCCAGTTTCTCCCTGGGTGGGAGGTGGGAAAGACCACTATCTCCAGGCAGTGACGAGAACACAAGGGGGAAGACTGAGGACCAAGGACAGGCGTTTATAGCAGAGAAGAGGAACGTGCATTTAAAAAAGTATTACAGGGCGCCTGGGTGTCTCAGTGGGTTAAGCCTCGGCCTTCAGCTCAGGTCATGATCTCAGGGACCTGGGATGGAGCCCCACATTGGGCTCTCTGCTCAGCAGGGAGTCTGCTTCCTCCTCTCTCTCTTCTCTGCCTGCCTCTCTGCCTACTTGTGATCTATCTCTGTCAAATAAATAAATAAATCTTTTTAAAAAAAAAAGGTATTACATTTTGACATAAGACATAAATGAAAAGATGTGGTTAACAATTGTTTTCTAAAGGCAGAGGACACTGTGGCTGATGTTACTGTACAAAGGCTAAGTTCCTAGATCTATTTCCCACTCTGGATGGACCGGGCTTGACAAACCTCGATAAGACAAGCAGCGGGCGTGAGGGGGAGAGGCGGCTGTTACAAAGTTTTGCAGGCACCTTTTTGGTGTTTCTGGGGGTGGAGGCCTGAATTTCCCTTTTGTTGGCAGGCAGTTCTTTTGAGTATTTTGTTTATGTTAAGGCAAAGGGGCCATCCTTTCTGGAACAAAATGTTCCGGAAGCACAAGGAGAGTGTTTTCCTTCTATGTAGAATTCTTCTCTGCTGATCTTGTCCCCTTAGGGGAAAGAAATTCCTCCAGGTATGGACTGACACTATAATGTCCTTAAAATATTTTTGTTTGTTCCTAAGGATGTGTGTGTGTGTGTGTGTGTGTGTGTATGCAGGGGCATGCTTGCTTGAGAACTTAACCATCTGTGACAGGAGCAAAAATGGCGCCGGGACTGTAGCCGGGGGCATGCAGCACCTGTCTTCACTTCCTCCTTTCTTCTCAATGCTTCACATCAGGTGTTGTTGCAGACTGAATCACTCTGAGTTCAGGGAACGTACCTCTTCTGGGGTTTCAGCTGGTATTTGCCTTGGCGAGGGAGGGACTCATGCCAAGCCTGCGGAGGAACATTTATTCTGGATAAGAGGAGCCATTCTGGGGGGCTGGAGACCCCAGATATGGACTATGGGGTGTGAAGACTGAGGGATTGAAGCCGGAGCTCCAGAGGCAGGGAGAAACGCTCCAGGGCCCTCACATGGAGGGAGGTGGCTAACCCTTGCAAATGGTGATTCCCAACAGCTATACCCAGCACCCAGTGGTTTCCTCGGTGTGATTCCTGAGTCTAGGTTATCACGTGGGAAACCATGCCCATGTTGAAGACCTTTCTCTGGGAAACCACAGGAAGGGTACCCAGATGGACTCAGAATACCTGTGGTCAAGCAGAACATTCTAGACGGGAGATGCCAGCTAGAGAGAGCCATCTGATTGGCCTAAGTCAGTGGTTCTCAACTACAGGGGATGTCAGGCAATGTCTGGAGATGTTTTTGATTGTCACAGTTGGGGAATTGCTACTGGCATCCAGTGGGTAGAGAACAATGATGCCGCTAAACATCCTGGAATAACAGCTACCCTCCTCCCCTGTCCCCTGCCCTCACCACCCGATATGCAGTAAAGAACTATCTAGCCCAAAATGTCAATAGTGCTTAGGTTGGGCAACTCTGACTTAGACTCAGGTAGTAAATGCATTTAGATGTTGATATGCAAACATAACAAAAGCCGGATCTCCAAATACGAATGATGTTGATTTTAAACGAAAAGGCTCTCTGGGGGCACCTGGGTGGCTCAGTGGGTTGGGGCCTCTGCCTTCGGCTCGGGTCGTGGTCTCGGGGTCCTGGGATCGAGCCCCGCATCCGGCTCTCTGCTCGGTGGAGAGCCTGCTTCCTCTTCTCTCTCTCTCTCTCTGCCTGCCTCTCTGCCTACATGTGATCTCTGTCTGTCAAATAAAAAAAAAAAAATCTATAAAAAAAAAAAAAGGCTCTCTGACAAAAGGCAACAAGACAAGATGTATTTGTTGTGGGTCAGGTTGTGTCAGGTTTTGTTCTGGGGTCCCAGCAGCCAACAGAATAAATTTCTTGTCCTCATGGAATTTGTGTTCTAGCTGGGAAAATAGATCCTTAAGAATCATGTACATTTTGGATCATAATTATAATGATAGTTCTTTTGAATTAACTCATTGAATCCAACAATCCTCTGGGATGTGTGCTACTCTAATCCCCGCTTATTAAGACACTGAGGCATAGAAGTAAGTAGCTTGTCCACGATCCCACAGTTGACAGACCCAGCCTGACTTCTTTTTTTCTTTTTTTTAAGATTTTATTTATGTATTTGACAGAGAGATCACAAGCAGGCAGAGAGACAGATAGAGGGGGTAGGGAAGCAGGCTCCCCGCTGAGCAGAGAGCCCGATGCGGGACTCGATCCCAGGACCCTGGGATCATGAGCTGAGCTGAAGGCAGAGGCTTCACCCACTGAGCCACCCAGGCGCCCCCAGCCTGACTTCTTTATAGCATTTAACATTGCTTATTGTCAGACAGACTTTAGAGCTTAACGAGCGACATGATTTTGGTCCGAAACTTACTTTGTCTTGCTGTTTCCTTTCATGTGTGAACTGGAGGTAAGGAAAGTATCACCTAGGATTGTTGTCAGCACTGAATGTGTTAATGTATAGAAAATGCTTGGTGTTCAGTGAGGGTTAATGAGTTGTACAGAGCACATGGCAAGTGCATAGAGAACCTACTTTGGATCAGCAGTTCTCCAAGTGTGGTCCCTCCGTCAGCAGCGTCAACATCAGCTTCATCTGATTATAAATGCAAACTTGACCGCCAGCTCAGACCTAACCCCGCGGTGAGGGGTTTGGTGTCCGAGCAATCTGTGATTCAGAAAGCTCTCCAGACGCACACTGAAGTTCGAGAACTAAAAAATCAGACCAAGTTGGAGCTGTGACGTGGGAATTTTTCTAGACCCTGCCCTGCCTTCTTCCATGGCTACAAACTGGTTTGCTTTTCTTCTTTCAGACATTTGGAAATTCTTTTACTTCCTTTTGTCCCCCCCCCCCGCCCCGTTTCTTCACTTCTACCTAGCTTTGTGCTTAGCAGATCTCTTCTCCTCACTTTTTTTTTATTAAGATTTTATTTATTTGTTAGAGACAGAGAGAAGAGAGAAGAAAGACATGTGCATGCAAAAGCAGGGGGAGCTGCAGGCAGAGGG
This sequence comes from Lontra canadensis, assembly GCF_010015895.1. Lineage (NCBI taxonomy): Eukaryota > Metazoa > Chordata > Mammalia > Carnivora > Mustelidae > Lontra > Lontra canadensis. The sequence continues at coordinate 619,060 of NW_022631111.1, forward strand.
AGAAGCAGGCTCCCCGCTGAGCAGGGAGCCTGATATGGACTCGATTCCAGGACCCTGGGATCATGACCTGAGCCCAAGGCAGGTGCTTTTTAACTGACTGAGCCACTCAGGCATCCCTTCTCCTCACCTTCTATGATAAGATATTTTCCCTGATATACTTAAACACCCTCAACTGTTCTCCATCTCCAGTGAACTGGCCCTTCCTTCCATCCATCCTCCCTCCCTCCCTCCCTCCCTTCCTTCCTTCCTTCTTTCCTTCCTCTCTCTTTTCTTCCCTCCCTCCCTCTCTCTCTCCCTCCAGGCAGCTTTAGGAGCCACTCCAGGTCCTGAGTAACACCCAGAGGAAGAGCAGGGAGAAGCCCCACCATATCCTCAGGGACCTTGTCATCTGGTAGAGAGACAGAAACGTGTCTCTGTCCTAGGACTGGCTTCCAGGGCCAGCGGGAGCAAGGGCACCGGAGGAGGCTGGGGGTGCAGCAGAGGTAGGGATCAGAACAGCTTCTCAAGGGATGCTTGTCTGAGACTTAATGAACAAATAGGAAAAAAGCCTGATGCGATGATATTAAAAAATCATCTGGAAGAACACAAGGGCAATAATATCAAAGAATGAATGCTTTTTAATAACAGCACAACAACCCAGGAACAAAATCATGGGAGAGGCATGAAAGTAGTAAAGAGAGATAGGAGCATCAGCTGACTAAAGAAGATAGAAATGTTCTCCCTGCGTTTTCATTAAAAACAAAAACGGACAAGCCCAAACTGAAAGAAACTCTCATTTAGTCCATGTGGGCACTTCCTGACCATTTTCTGCTGGTGTGTCTGGATTCTTGTTGCTCTCCTTGTGCCGCTAAGCCTTGGCTCACCATTTCCTCCTGCCCAGCATTCCCTCCTCCTCTTCCCCCACCACGGTCGATAAAAATCATCCTGGCTCTTAATGTCCAGGTCAGATTCCACCTCCTTCAAGAGACCTTCTCTGCCCTTCCTCTTCAGAGGTGATTTCTCTCCTCCAGCGAGACCAGAAACCTTTGCTTGTACTTCTACTTAGCTGTTGGCACATGTTTCTTGCATTCCGGTGACCAGATTCTCTTCTCTGGTGGCCTATCTGCCTCTGTACCAATGCCATGTCTTGCTCTCAAGAACCGGGGCTGGACTCCCTTGGACAGGATGACACACAGTATGGGCATGAGATGACCCAGAACCCGTCGCCTGCAGGGTCCCACGCGACTCCAGAGGAATCAGAGAGTAACATTTCTAAATCTGTTCATAAATTTTAATAGCAGAAGTAGAGGGCAGGAAAGCAACTTATGATTACAGAGTAAATTAAAGACACTGATGGAGAAAGGATCAATGTGTCTTACTATATAAAAGAAACCCTTATTCAACAAAATGTAATAGAATAAATGCAAAGAGAGGAATGACAGAGGAAACAGCATGTGACAACAACACTGATGAAAATTCCTCCCTAATTCCATTGCAGTTGATCGATATTCGTAAGTTCAGTACCCAGATTCCTGTGTTAAGTAGTTAAAATGGGATGAACAGCTCTACATAGATAGATAATAAATCACCATGTGGAAAAATGCAGGATTTTCAGCCATTGAAGAAATGTAAATTGAAACAAAACATATCATAATACACCAATTAAACATTTTTCTTCTAACGATAAAAAATTGATTTGGACAGGGTTGTCAATCTCTCTTGTTTCTCCAAAGCCTGGACCAAGAGAACAATAAATCCATTAAATCTCTCTAAGGCACAATTCGGAAATATGTAAAAAGAACAATCATACTGTTCCTTTGTTTCAGCTCAGTTATTAAATTTGGGAGAAAAATGCATCAAAGAGAAGTCCCAAAGGGGCAAAAGAATTCTGCTCATTGTAATTTAAAACTCAGCAAACAAAGGTACTGAGTGGGCAGGGCTCTGGTGGTACTTGGTCCTTAGAAGCAACAAGTGACTTGCTAACTGTTTGCAGATGCTCTTGGAAGACAAGAGACCTCAGGTCAGAGACATAGGACGGTTATCGCTCCAGGCAAGAGCTGTAGCATTTGCTCCAGGGACATTTGTGCTCGGTCTCCACATTTCCCAAGTCCCATGGAGGTTACAGGAGGGCCTGTGATGGACACCCGCACCTGACCAGGGTGGGGGATGGACTACTGTGTTACAGGAGCAGAGCGCTGGCCTTGGGGGCTCATCTGCCTTCTACAGGGAGCAGAGGGAAGCTTGCCTTGTGCCCCGGGGGAGAGGTCGCCTCATCCCTTAAGGCCACCTGCTGCAAACACAACTCTGCCAAGTGGCCTGCGTGTGACCAGTCAGGGCCCTGGATCCTTGGTGTGCCCTACAGGAACGTGCCCGGGTACTTGGGACACACAGACCACCTCTCCCAACAATTCTTCCTTCGTTCCTTCAACACATCCGTTCAAATGTCTTCAATCCCCTTCTGCGTACACAGAATTAGATATAAGAAACAGCAGTGAGGAGGTTCTCTCCTTAGGAGGAGCTTAGATGTTAGTGGGGAAGGTAGGTAACAAAGAGGAATGAAATTCAACAACATGATGTCACGTGGCAAAGTGTTGTGAAGACAAAGCAGAACAGTGGGAGACAGAACAGCTTATAATTAATTCAGCTTTCTGATAAATTTAGATTTGTTCATTACAAAAAAAAACTTCTGCTATTAACAATGCAAGATCTGAAGACATTTGGTTTATTTTGTACATCTTTATTCAAAAGGTAAAATTAGGATATTTAGAATCTTCTTTTTTTAATAATAAGCCTCTTTCCTGTTGAAACCAATATTTTGATTCATAGATGCTTTGTTGCTCATTTCTTTTTCCTTTTGTTTATTTCCTCCATCAGAAAGTATGTTGCTGAGCCCCTGGGTCACTCAGTTGGTTAAGTGACTGCCTTTGGCTCAGGTCATGATCCTGGGAATCCCGGGGTCGAGTCCCACATCAGGGCTCCCTGATCAGTAGGAGTGGGGTGTCTGGGGGTGGGAGGTTCTGCTTCTCCTTCTGACCCTCCCCCTTCTCATGCTCTCTCTCCAAAAAAAATAAAATAAAATAAAAAATAAAAAACAAAAACTAGAAAGTGTGTTCCTGTATATTGTTTAAGCTTTACGTTCCTCCAACATATTTCGCAGTTACCTTGTCACTTTGGTTTTAAGCAGAGAGAATACCTTTAGAGAGAGGGAAAGATTGTCAACTGATGGTGGGCAGGGGGGTGGGCTGGAGACGGTGACACTGGAGCAGGAAAACCAGAATGGAGTCAGCCAATGAGCCTCTCCTGAGGGAAGAGCATCCCAGAGAGAAGGAACAACAACCCACCAAAGCCCAGAGAATGGAATGTGCTTGTCCCTTTCCAGAAAGCTGAGGCTGGGGTGGCTGGAGTGCAGAGAGGGAAACTGAGACGCGGGTGGAGAACCCCAAGCCGACCTGTAATTGAGACAATAGAGTCCATCCTTCCTTCCTTCCTCTCTCTCTCTCTCTCTTTCTTTCTTTTCTTTTCTTTTCTTTTCTTTTCTTTCTTAGACAAAGAGTGCTCACGAGAATGCACTAGGGGGTGGGGGTGGGGGGAGGAAGAGACTCTTAAGCAGGCTCCACGCCCAGGATAGAATTCAAATGAGCTCAATGAGCTTAATTGGAGCATGAGGCTCAGTCTCAGGACCCTGAGTTCAGGACCTGAGCCGAAATCAAGAGTTGGACCCATAACTGACTAAGCCACCCAGGTGCCCCAGAGACAACATAATTTTCTAACATGACAAACAGACTTTTTATATAAAGTAATTTCTAGAAAACGATTAAAGGAAAACAATCGGACTGGACCCCAGTCCAGTGCAGAGAGGGCAGCTTGGCTCCAATGACACATGGGCTAGCGGGTGGGGAAAGAGTCAGAAGAGCTGAGTCCCAGCTGTGAGGCACAAGGCAGGGCCACAGACCTCTCTGTTCTCCATCTGTGAATGGGAATGAGGCCTAAAATGGTGTGGGTAAGATCAAGGGAAATAAAATATGTGCAAGAATTTTCTTGCTACCAATGTTGGAGTCACTGCAATTGAACAAACAGGATCTACATCAAAGATCGCAAGAGAACTAAATGGAAGGTTTAAACTCAAAGTTAAATAGTAGCAAATGGTCACCCGGATAAGGAACACTTCCTCAACCCTCTGCCACGGGCTTCCTCTAACTACACGGTTCTGTGATCATCTCCTGGCAGATGTAATTAGCCTCATTTCTGAAATGAGGAAACAGAGTCTAAGTTGCCCAAAGTCTCTCAAGTACTAAATGGCACATTATAAAATATGCAACTATGAAGAGACTATAGAGCAACACAGAACATGTTAAGCAAAATCTGCAAAAAGAAAAAAAAAAACTGATTTTAGGCTTAAAAAAATGCATGTGGCTGGGAGCAAAGGGACGAGAACAATAGTGAGCTAGGTACCTGACTGGGGCAACAGGAGTTCTGTCACATTTTTTGTGTTCTTCGTTCTTGTTACAGTGTTGCCCAATAAAATGGGGAGCACATTATTGTGAAACTATTTCAAAGGCTGGTCCCCATTTTCTGTTCAAGGACTGTTCTCATCATGTGAGTTTTCTCAAAAACCATCCAACATCCCACTTTTTCCAAGACCAAATGCAAAAACCCTGCTCCTTGGCCTTTACACTGCAGGTCTGTCTCCTTGACCCCAGCCTTTCATGCTCCTACCAAGTGCAACCCTCCATCTGGCCCACTTCCTCCCTGCATTTCAGGAAACAGGAAGCCTTCGCTGACCACAACATCCCCATCTTTGTGATCCCGAACAGCCCATTTCTGGGGTGGACACTTAGGCCTGTTAAGTGCTTTTTACTTCCTTGCAGGTTGCTTCCTCTGCCCCACGAGTCTGCTATCAAGTGTGCGTGTGTACGCAAGGACCAGCGCACAGAGTATGCAGAAAGCAGAAAGTACCTATTTATTAAGCGGATAAAGAAGGGAGAGCAGAGGAGAAGGACATTTGTGGGGTCTCCTTCCTGCTGGGTCCAGATCTCCAAACACTGCCCCAGCGGCCAGGTATGGGACTGCTCCAGGGAAGAAAACACTTCCATCTGCTACAGCCTCAGGGGCCTTTCTAGAATGCATCTCTCTGGGAGCGGACTCTCAGGGTGCAGTGCCCCCTCTATGGCTGTTCCTGGGATGTCATAAGAAGCCAGTGGAGGACTTCCGGTCTGCTGCAGTGAAAATAAAAGGGATGCTTTGGGCTCTGTGTTGGTGTTTCTAACCTATGCCCAGGAACAGAAGTAATGCAGCCTCGGGTTGAATTCATTTTGACTGAACTATTTTTTAAAAGTGTGAGACTGAGGGGTGCCTGGGTGGCTCAGTCATTAGGTGTCTGCCTTCCCCTTGGGTCCTGGGACTCTGGCCCTGCATTGGGCTCCCTGCCCAGCAGGAAGCCTGCTTTTTCCCTCTGGCACTCCCCCTGCTTGTGTTCCTTCTCCTCTCTCACTGACTCTCTTACCTGTCAAGTAAATAAAATCTTAAAAAAAAAAAAAGTCTGAGGCTGAAAATGGGGGAGAGCAGTAGAAGGTTAGGGGGATTTTGTCCCTTCCAATCTGTTTCTGCCTTTGCCTGAGGGTCAACAAAAAATAATTCCCAGCCTTAACCTTGATCTGAAGACCTGGAAGATATGTAACATAGTCAGAGACGTTAGCAAACACAAGGGGGCGGGGTGGGAAGGACAGATGGGGATGTGGTGGGGCAGGGTTAGGGATGGCGGTGATGGGTTCTAAAAGCTACCTCTCAGGGACCTCTGCCACACTGCCTAGAGGCAGCGCTCTTCCTGCCCAGAGCCAGAGAGAACTTCTCAAGGCACCGTGAAGCCCCTGACAGCTAGAAGTGAAGGATGGAGGCGGCGTTAGGGTCTCTCCCTTTGTGTACCTCACTACCCGAACCTCCTCTTTCAGGTATGCGTGGGATCGTGATTCCATGAGACCAGAACTCCTCCGTCTGGGAGAGGGGTTGGGGGGCGCCTCTGTTTCTCGATGTTAAACCGTGCCACCAGGAGGATCCCAAAGGTCCGCGAAGGTGGCGGCTACAGAAAGGCTGAGCGATCCTGAACCTTCTCCCGAGACAGCCGCAGTTAGGGTTCTCTCCGCAGGGCGGAGGTGGGGAGCCCCGCGCGGCGGCGGCGGCATGATGGCTTGCCTGGTGTTCAGCACCCGCCCTCTCCGGTGCAGCCCGGCCCCTGCGGCCGCCCGCTGTGGGTCGGAGCACCTCTCCAAGCCCGCCCCTGCGCGCGGACACTCGGCGGCGCTCCCAGATTCCCAGCCCTGTGACAGCCCGTTGCCCCGGGGACGGGGCGGAGAGGTGGGAGGGCCCGGCGCGCCGAGCCCAGCTGGACTCCCAAGGGGTCCCAGTCTTTTTCCCTCCACTGGAAAGGAAGTCCACGAGGGCTCCGAGCCAAAAGGGGGCTGTGAACCAAGGAGGGACAGGGTAGGGTGACCTGGACACCTGCCCACCGTCCTCCCGGGGCACGCAGCGACCCCTTCCACGCCCGCACCTGCCGGGTCCAGGCGAGCCCCGGGAGGAGCGCTTGTGTCCCCTGTCGGGAAGCCGGGATCCCGCGCCGCGCGCCATGGAAGCCAGTAACCTCTCGACCGCCACCGGCGTCGCCCTTCCCCTGTGCTCCGAAGCCTGCAGCATGGGCCCGAGCCCCAGCGGGGTCGTCGGGTTGACGACCGCGGGCTATTCCGCCCTGCCGGGCCGCGAGCCGCCTTTCTCCGTCTTCACGGTGCTGGTGGTGACGCTGCTGGTGCTGCTGATCGCGGCCACTTTCCTGTGGAACCTGCTGGTTCTGGTCACCATTCTGCGCGTCCGCGCCTTCCATCGTGTGCCGCACAATTTGGTGGCCTCGACGGCCGTGTCAGACGTACTCGTGGCGGCGCTGGTGATGCCCCTGAGCCTGGTAAGCGAGTTATCCGCCGGGCGACGCTGGCGGTTGGGCCGGAGCCTGTGCCACGTGTGGATCTCCTTCGACGTGCTGTGTTGCACCGCCAGCATCTGGAACGTGGCGGCCATCGCCCTGGACCGCTACTGGACCATCACGCGCCACCTGCAGTACACGCTGCGCACCCGCCGCCGCGCCTCGGCGCTCATGATCGCGCTCACCTGGGCGCTCTCGGCGCTCATCGCCCTAGCGCCGCTGCTCTTCGGCTGGGGTGAGGCGTACGATGCGCGGCGCCAGCGCTGCCAGGTGAGCCAGGAGCCCTCCTACGCCGTCTTCTCCACCTGCGGCGCCTTCTACCTGCCGCTCGGCGTGGTGCTGTTCGTGTACTGGAAGATCTACAAGGCGGCCAAGTTTCGTTTCGGCCGCCGCCGCCGGGCCGTGCTGCCGCTGCCCGCCCCTGTGCAGGTGAGGAGCGGGCCGCCTAACAGGTGGTCGAGGGGGGAGGTCAGGGCTTGGCCCCCGCGAGAGCTGGCGGCGGAAGATGGCACCCTCCGGGCGCGCACCGGGAGCGCAAGGGGAATTTGTCATCTGCTCTCCCGGAGCGCGCACTGAGGGGCGCCTCACCAGCGCACCTGCGCTCTCCCGGAGCGCGCACTGAGGGGCGCCTCACCAGCGCACCTGCGCTCTCCCGGAGCGCGCACTGAGGGGCGCGCACGCGGCGGGGGGCTTGCGGACCCGGCGCGCGGGTGAAGGGGTTTCACCAAGCGTGCACAGGGCCTCGCGGGGGCCGCGGGCGCACGCGGGTGCACGCGGCCCAAGGAGGCTTGCAGGGGCAGCATTGCCGGTAGTGTTGAGGGCACGACCCATGAGCCGCACCCTTGGTGCTTTCTCCAGGGGTGGCTGTGTCCCTATGACTCCTGCAGCCGGCCACTTCCTGGTGCCGAGGAGACAGAGCGAGACTGCGGCGCGCTGGGAGTGTGTCCTGCAGAGTTCCACATTCCCGGGGTTTCCTTCTCCGCTGTGCCCTGGTCCATCCTCTGCAAGCTAGAAACGGATCTCGAACTCTGTCTGCCAGCTCCCTGCCAGAGAGGAAGTGAGTGTAAAATCTAGCCCAAGTATCACTTTCCTCTTAGTACCCCAACCTCAGTGCTTTCCTCTAGCGACTTTGGAAGGAGAGAGAACCGTCGATTCAAATCCCAGCCTGGGACATGGGGGCTAGTTGCTTCATCTCTGCGGGCCTCTTTTCCACATCTTTAAACAAGTTCATTCCTGCTTCAGAGGGTTCTTGGTGAGGAAGGATCACACGAGATGGAGTGTGGGAGGAACCAGCACACTGCCTGGCACCCCGGGGCGCGGGTGAAGGGGCAGAGCTGGCTGGAGTAGGCATCAACGGGGTGTTGCCCAGAGGCCCGCACTGGTCCAGATCATAATCCTGGAAATGAATGAGTCAGAGGAACACGCATTTGGCAGAACTTCTCTGATTGCCTTTAGAACTGGAACTTTCTGTCTTTTGGCCTCCTCAACCTAGAAGCCCCAAACTTTCCTTTTTTTGGGGGGGGGGGTGGTGGTCAGGCTCCGAGTCCTGGAGAATAATAAGAGGATTTTTTTTTTTTTGTCCCTTCCCAAATACAGTAGAGTAGTTGCCCTTTGTCCACAGGCATACCTTCCAAGACCCCCAGGAGATGCCTAAAACTGCAGAGAGTGCTGAATCATAGATACTGGTTTTTTTCCTATACATACTTACCTAAGATAGAGTTTAATTTATAAATTAGACACAGAGGTTAACAACATTCCTAATGATAAAAAAGGACAATTATAATAATATAATAAAAACTATGTGAATGTGATCTCTCTCAAAATATTTTACTGTACTCACCTTTCCTCTGGTGATGCTGTGAGATGATAAAATGCCCACGTGATGAGATGAAGCGGGGTGATGGCGTAGGCATTGTGACGTCATGTTAGGCTACCACTTACCTGGAGGACTCAGGAGAATCGTCTACTTCCGGACCTTGGTTGATGACAGATAACTGAAACTTCAAGAAGGGAAGCAAAAGCATGAAAAAGAAGGAGGAGGGGGAGATCACTATGCATGGCTCAAGGAAGGACTGCTGGTGGGAGGGGGCCGGGGGTAAGGGACAGTAAGTTTTCTGTTGTTAGTTTTGTTTTAATTTTGGAAAGTTAACTCAGATACGTAGGCTACTCAAACATATGTGTTTTAAAAAGCAGACTTTTTCCTCTTCATTAAATGGCAGAGGGATTTTGTAGCATAAAATAGGAATGTCAAGGCTATAATTAGAAAGTGTTGGTAGGGGAGAGCTTTATTCAGAATTAATGATGTTCTTTGAAAGGTCCCTTGGAAATGCCTGGGATGATTATAGCTTTTCTGTCTGATTGCAGAGGTAGGCTGACTTTGAATAGCTACATCAATCCAATGTGCACCTAGAGAAATCATGGTGGAATGGTTGCCAGAAAGGCTTGCCAAACCTGAGTTTGGCATTCATTTTTGAAAGCGCCCATTCAGGCAGGTGATAGATACCATGAAGGGAGTTAACAGGAACCTGGCCAATCTGGGGTGGCCATGGGTGGAGAGAAAGAGCTCTGGGAGGCAGGGCCAGTGCTTTGATTTTCCATTTGCTGGCAGTGGACCCAGGGCAAGCCCTTCCCCTGCTTTGGACTGCAAGTTCTCTTCTCTAAAACACAGTATCCATCTAAGCTATGGCTGGGACTCTCGAGTCACGTGATGTTGAGATTGTAGATGGGATGATATCGGAGAGCATCCTGCTTCCTTAGGCTTTGGGCAGCCCTCACTCAGATGCCTGGGGATGCTGCTCAGTCAGCATCTACAAGCTTTCTGGATACAAGACACCTGAATGGAAACTTAGAATAATATACCCGTAATACTAACTCTCTACCTTCCCCTCTCCCCGCTGCCATTTCCCACACTCTAGGGAAAATGAGTTGAATTTAGGTGCTGCAATGTGTCTGTACTGCTTTCTGTGGGGGGACAGAAACACTTATGGAGTCTGAAGGCTCTGGTAATAGGGCTGTGTACATCCTTCATTTTTTTCGCCATTCTGTGGCCAGGTCCCAACACTGAGATACAATCAGGAAGGGATGAGCCACATTCCTGGGCAGTGATTTAATTCTCTGGGGGCAAAATGCAGTTTTGGAAAGTAGAACTTTCCAACGTTTACTAAGTGAGTCCTGTCATCCAGACACTGTGTTGGACGCTCTGCCTCCAACTTCTCATTTCATCTCCATGACCCAGCTGTGTTGGCCTTATCATCTCGATCAGTCCAGATAAGCTAAGACATGTTCAGCCACACATAACCCCCAAATGGACAGCTTATCTCACTCTCAAGAGTTCAAGGTGGGTCCCCTCCCACAGAGCTCTCTGCCTGGCAGCAACTCATAGGTCTGGACCCCTTGCCATTACCTCGCTCTGTGGTCTGGAATGACTGGCTTCCAGGTTGCTGCGCGAGGGGAAGGGATGGATGGAAATATAGTAGCTTTTAGCTGCCTTCCCCTAAAGTAGACACATGTCAGTTCTGTCCTCAGCCTTGGCCAGCCCTGGACATCCAGGGAAGCGTGTGGATAATTTGGTGAATACTGTTTTTACCACCAGCCCTCATCTTCTAGTTGATGAACCTAAGTCACCACAAAGTCAGTTCAGCTACGACCACAGAGTTATCGAGTGGAGAAGCTGAGGTCACTGTTCTTAACTTTGTCATTCCTCCATGCTGTCTGCCTCCAGGGACTTAACTGCTGAGCATCGTTCCATCGCCCGCAGAAACCTCACCTTCACAGGAAGGAGGCAGCCATATCCCAGTCAAGGTGGGGCATCATGGGAGCAGGGTCTCAAAACTATGCTCCCAGGAGAACTGACCACAGCTGAGCATGGAGGCACTCAGGAGGCAGGGTTCATGCCCACCCTGCCCTCCTTTTCTTCAGATTTCTAGAATGAGCACCACATATAGAGTGTGTTTTGGGCTCCCCCAACCCTGCCAAACGACCCCCACGGGTCATGATTATTTTCCACTGGCCTGTGCCCTCTACTATTGAGAAGAAGAAAAAAGCAAAATCAATGGAGATTATGTCTTTGGCTTTTAAAATGTGACCTCAAAACTTTTTTTTTTCAATTGTTTGATTGCTGTGCACATGTTCATGAGCAGGGCCTAATTATTCATTAGGCACAGTAGCCACAGTACTTTTAGGGGCCCATGGAAATGGTTTGATTTTAATTTCTTTTAAAATTAGGGGAAGAATGAATGTAAGAGCAATGAATATATAATAATGTAGCCAGCCTCAGTTATAGTAGTCTTCATAATAATATGGTCATAAAATATAATTTTTAATATTTCTTAATGGAGGCAGGGGCCCACAGAGGCAGAGACACCTGGGGCTCATGAATGTGATTACGCCGACACCCTTCATTCACTCACTCACTCACTCAGTAAACATGTGGTGGTAGACAGTGTGCCTAGTGGTTAAGAGCAGGGGATTTGGAAGCAAGGAGACCTGGATATCAGTTCTTTTTGTGCCACTTATTAGCACTGTAGCCAAGAGACTTAATTTAAGCCTGCATTTCCCCATAGGTAAAATGGAAGTATGGCCACCTGCTTATAATATTCTTGTGATGAGTAAATGAGTTAATGGTGTATACGGGGTATCGAAAATAGCAAACCAAGAATGCAAGCTGCTGCAGCATCTTCGTTATTATTCTTTACAATTCCTCTTGTAAGTTATAAATAATGAATTATGTTTTTATTCTTATTACTACTATTACTCACCATCCTAATTGGGGAGTTACTTCTCGCTTGTGTAACAAACTAGCCCAAAGCTTAGTGGTGTAAAACAACAAACACGTATTAACCCACAGTTTCCGGTGGGTCAGACATGGGAATGGCTTTGCCCTTCTGGGCCCCAGGTCTCATGTGGTTGTAGCCAAAATGTCGGGTGGGGCTGTGGTCATTTGAAGGCTTGACTGGAGCTGGAGACTGCTTCCAAGATGGCTGACTCACATGGCTGTTAGCAGGAGGCCTCCCCAGGGCTGCTTGGGTGTTGTCACAACATGGCGGCTGACTTCCCTTTTTCCTGGAGAGCACAGCAAGGAGGAAACTGCAAATGCCTTTTACAAACTGGTCTCAGAAGTTACATGAGATCTCTTTCCCTATAGTCTATTCACTAGAAGTGAGTCACCAACTGCAGCCCACACCCAAGGGAAGGGGAATTAGGCTCCACCTTTGGAAAAGTATCAGTGAACTTGTGGACAGATTTTAAAGCCACTGCCATAAGACACACAGATGGTGCTCAGAATTACTTGATTGACTGTTACTGACCTGCAGATCAGGCAATGTAGCAGCCTCTGAAGTTTCAAAGAATTTGAGTGAGCAAGGTCTCTGTTCTCCAGGGATTAATTTTAGTAGACCACAACTATAGAATTAAAAATTCAATAAAGTCTTATAGTTACTCTGCTAGAAGTTTGTCCAGAATACAATGAATGGTCCTGAGAGACTGAACAGTATAATGGGAAAGCACTTTGCACACAGTAAAGAACAAAATAGATGTGTAATACTGAACTGTAGGGTTTGTGACAACTTGGATCTGAGTGTTAGATAATGTTGCATTATAAATACTTGCCTAGCTAAGCTAACTCTGTGTATTAGCATAAATAACTTTTTGTGTTGTAAGCATATAGCACATACGCCTTGAGTGACCTGAAATCTGTACAGAGCCCATATGTTTTTGTCACTTGTCCAATGTTTAGTTGTCATTTGGACCACCCCGAAGACTAAGCTACTGGTGGGCCTGTGGGCTTGTCAGAGCTTGGGTACGGGAAGAATGGTGGAAAATCACCACCCTCGTTCTGATTCCATCTATTAAAAGAACTGTGGGCTCAAACACATTCTCATGCCAGACTGCAAGCTTATTTTAACTTTAGGAAAGTACATTTTATGAATCAAATTGTATCCGTGGTAATAAAAAAATCTGGTTTATGGTTTGATTCTTTTAAGATTGGCCCCTAAGAGCCTGCAAGTTTCCAGAAGTACTTGGATGTGTCGAGGAGTGTTTCCTCTACACCTTCAGAAATGCTTCTGGCCTTCTCGTCTCTATAAACTTCTCTCTTGCTGTTCCCCTTACATCGTTATGTTCATTCTGTCTCTTTACCTCTACTTCCATTTCTCTTTTCTCTCTGATTGGATTGTTGGGGAAGAGTGGAGGGGGAGAGGAGACAGGTGGTGGGGGTAGGCAAGTATGGCACGGGAAACGTGTGTCTTCACCAGTGACCTTGCAGTGATCTACTTCTCAAATCTGTTTAGTTCTTGGAGAAGGTTGAGCTTCTCAGTAGAATACTGAAGTCCAAAATCATGGCAGAGAAACTTCTAGAGGAGAGATCTCAAATCTATATTGCCCAGTGTAGGACCATAAATAAACCTGCCTTCTGTTCTCTAGAAACCTGAATCTTTTATACAGGGCCGCAAGCCAAGCTGTCTGCTTTTCCACGGGGAGACACTATCTCTGTCTTCCACGGTTGTTTGCTTTACAAACATCCTCAATAAGCCAGTCTAACCCTGGGTCTTTGCTAGCAAAATGTGCACAAACACAAGAGACCTGCAAAAGAATCATCTCTCCCAAATATCACCCAATTCAATAGATTTTTACTGATTTTACTGTATACCATATGTGATACTAAGTGCTAGGGACTCTTCAGGGGACAGGACACTCATCGTCCCTGCCGTCCTGGCCTGTTGGTGGTGACACAGCATTCTGAACAATTCAGAATCTTTTCCCTGGCCTCAGAGTCCTGGTGGGAATAGTGGAACAGAATATTTCAAACTGGGACTTGATGGAAAATTCTACTACGGAGTCCCCATACACAAAGTAGGTGGTTAATAAGTGTCTAAGCATATAGTGTCTGGCAGATTTGGTCCTTAATTAATTTCATATGAAAAAGCCTCAGTTTCTATGAAATGTAAAGGTACACTCATCTTTGAGGTCCCCGTCTCAGTATTGGCAGAGAGAGGCCATACAGCTCCAGAACCAGATGGAGCAGGCAGGCACCTTCGTTCTGCTTTTCCCGTCTTGTGTAGCCTTGGCCATGGCATTTGGTGTCTCCAAACTTCTGTGTATTCAGAGCCCTTTTCCGTTAATAGCAGGACCCAAAAGGGCCAGGTCCTACTGGTTGTGTGCCTCCAACAGCCCGTACTCTTCCCTGCAGATTAAGGGAGGTTTCTAACTGGAGGTCAGAGGCCCCTTAAAGCCTGAATGGTCAGGCTTTATGTTTAGATAGACGTGAAGAGGGAGGTCGGGGTGAAGAGGTGAGGGGAGAGAAGACCTACAAGGAGAGATGGAGAAGTTCAGGGATGGCCCCAGAGCTGGTGGCCAGAGACCCTAGAAATCACCAGGAAGCCATACAGGTCCATACTGAAGAAATCTCAAGCATATATATTCTTTTTTAAAATCATTTTTATTGGGTGCCTGGGTGGCTCAGTGGGTTAAAACCTCTGCCTTCAGCTCAGGTCATGATCCCAGGGTCCTGGGATCGAGTCCCACATCGGGCTCTCTGCTCTGCAGGGAGCCTGCTTCCTCCTCTCTCTCTGCCTGCTTCTCTGCCTACTTGTGATCTCTGTCTGTCAAATAAATAAATAAAATATTTAAAAAAAATAAAATTATTTTTATTAACATATAATGTACTATTTGCCCCAGGAGTATAGGTCTGTGAATCATCAGGCTTAACACATTTCACAGCACTCACTATAGCATATATCCTCCCCAATGTCCATAACACTCCACCCATCAGCAACCCTCAGTTTGTTTTGTGAGATTAAGAGTCTCTTATGGTCTGTCTCCCTCTCGATCTCATCTTGTTTCATTTTTCCCTTCTGTACCCCTCAGCACCCCTGTCCTGCCTCTCAAATTCCTCATATCAGAGAGATCATATGATAATTGTCTTTCTCTGATTTACTTATTTCGCTCAGCATAATACCTTCTAGTTCCATCCATATCATTGCAAATGGCAAGATTTCATTTCTTTTGATGGTTGCATAGTATTCCATTGTATATATATACCACATCTTCTTGATCCATTCATCTGTTGATGGACGTCTAGGTTCTTTCCATAGTTTGGCTTTGTGGACATTGTTGCTATAAACATTCAGGTGCACTTGCCCCTTCGCATCCCTACATTTGTATCTTTATGGTAAATACTCAGTAGTGCAATTGATGGGTCGTAGTATAGCTCTATTTTCAACTTTTTGAGGAACCTCAATGCTGTTTTTCAAAGTGGCTACACCAGCTTGCATTCCCACCAACAGTGTAGGAGGGTTCCCCTTTCTCCACATCCTTGCCAACATCTATCGTGACTTGTTAATTTTAGCTGTTCTGACTGGTGTGAGGTGGTATCTCACTGTGGTTTTGATTTGTATGTCCCTGATGCCGAGCGATGTTGAGCACTTTTTCATGTGTCTGTTGGCCACCTGGATGTCTTCTTTCAAGCATATATATTCTTTTCTAAAAAAAGATTTTGTTTATTTATTTGACACAGAAAGAGAGATCACAAATAGGCAGAGAGGCAGGCAGAGAGAGAGGGGGAAGCAGGCTCCTGGCTGAGCAGAGAGCCCGATGTGTCGCTCGATCCCAGGACCCTGGGATCATGACCTGAGCCGAAGGCAGAGGCATCAACCCACTGAGCCACCCAGGCGCCCCAAAGCATATATATTCTTAAAGTAGATTCTATTGTGGCACCTGGGTGGCTCAGTTGGTTAAGCATCTGCCTTCAGGGTCATGATCTTGGGGTCTTGGGATTGAGCCCCGCATTGGACTTCTTGCTCAGCGAGGAGTCTGCTTCTCCCTCTGCCCCTCATCCCACTCGTGCTCTCTCTGTCTCTCAAACAAATAAATAGAATCTTTTAAAAAAATAAAAGAAAAAAATAGATTCTTTTGGAACCCATCCAGATCAATCACCTTTACTAAAGGTGCAGAACAGGTAGGGTTTGAGAGTGTGGTCTCCAGTTCAAAATACTCCCATTTGACTTCAGCTCTTACCATTAGCAACTGGGTGATCTTGGACAAGGTATTTAGCTACCCAGAGTGTTTTCTCAACTCTAAAATGGAGATAGTAATACCTCAAAAGTTGGATGCAAGAATGAATTCAAGTCATCCCTTCCAAACCTTTAGCATAGTGTCTGTTTTATGATAACTTCTCCAGGCTGTTTTTAGCCTCCTTTGGCTTTCTATTGGATATCACATTTCAGATGACAAAAGTCAAGCTAGTCAGTCTCCTTGCAAGCTGGAATCATCATCCCAGGTTGACTCAGTCTCTTCGAAGCCGTTTCTAGAAAGATTGCACACTCTTTGGGCATCTCCCTCTGCATGGGGTGTAGCAGGCTCTAGCAAACAGATGCCGTGGAGGAGCAGAGCTGGGTTCTGCTAACGTCTCAGTGCTGGAGGCCAGGTCCTTTAAACCGACTTATTCAGTGAACTTGCCTTTTCTGTTTCCTCTTCTCTCAGGAGCCCTTTGGAACCGAAGTCACTCCATTTCTTTGCCTCAATAGCATAATGAGGATTTGGAATTTCCCTTACCCTGGGAAGGGACTCATGTGCCTGGGAAGCCATTTAGGTCTGTTGGAAAATTGCCCATTTCTGAGCCCGTAGGGAGGAAAACAAACTCGCCACCTTCCACTTCTGCTCCTGCGCTGATAACATTGCTCCCTCCCCGCGATATTGCCCAGTATTCATGAGGTGGTTTCAGGATGGCACCTTTTTGTGGCTGAGACTTGTTTGATGACTTGAGGATGGTCCACTATGAGGGATTAGGTCAGCACAGTCTCTTCATAAGGGGGATGAGGACGTGGGTCTCACACCTGCCCATGGGGGTCCGGCAAACCTTGGAATGGCCCATCAGAGGGGCTCTGGCTGGCCTCTGTGGGGGTGCAGGGTGGGGAGAGGTAAATGCTGTCTGTTCCCTTGCTGGCTTCCCTTGCCTTGTCATTGTTGACTTCCAAGGGGCAGGCGGGAGGAGACCAGGTGTTGCGCTGGCAAAGGAGAGAACTCTACTTTGTCCACATGACTGTGATCTGTTTTTAGGCTGATGTAGTGACTTTCCAACTGGAGGAGCTGGGGGCTGTGGGGGGAAAAGCAGAAGACACTGAATTCGAAGGTGGTGCTGGGGTCAGGCCACCTGGGGGCTCCTCTGCCTTTTGGCTATGGCCGTCCTGACCCAGTGAGAGATGCAGGTGTGTGTGCTGCGGTCCCGTGTGGCTCTCCACGGTCGTGGGGCTGTCCTGCCAGCTGCTCCCAGTTGTGTGCATGCCAGTCTGGGAGCCTCTTGGCTCCCTGCGCCACCAGCATCTGTGGCCACGGCTGGCAGCACCCGGGGAGGAGGGAAACGCAGGTGCGGACTGTTGTGTTGTCATGATCTCTGGCTCATTCAGCAACTGCTTCTTGAGCTCAGGCCAGGCACCAGATGCTGCTGCCGGGCAGGTGCGTGTACAAGGAAGACACAGTCCCAGCCCTGGTTCAGCTTGGCCCAGGGTTGGGGAGCAGGTGTAATAGCCAGAATTGCACAGATCTCTACAGAAGAGGGGAAAGGGGTACCAAACTGGGAGATGTGTTTGAGTTCATAGCATCAGAGAGGCCACTCTGAGAGGGCTGGTGGACCTGAGAGGTGAACAGGAGTGGACCAAAGGATGGGGGTGACAGGGCGGACCATGTGCCGCAGGCTCCTTCAATGGGAGTTATTACCGCAAAGGCATTTACAGTTGTCGTTTTAAAGCTAGGCAGTACAGACTGCAGAATCTAAACGGAATCCATTTAGCACATCATTGTATAATTTCTTGTAGTATTGGTGTTTATAGGCTGCCTCTCCAGCTTTGAACTTCATGGCTGGGCTGGGATCTCTTCACTTTGGGGTCCTAGTCCCAGCCCCCAGCCCACTCCATGAGTATCCAATGGGGGCATGTGCCAGGGGTTGCTCTGGGCATCCAGCACATTCCCAGTTCACCTCCACGGTGGCCTTATGATGGGGGGAGAGGACTTTGTCACCCAGTTTCACAGATGGAGTAGCAGGTTTGGACACTGGCGCTGGAACTCCAGCCAGAGTCTGACACTGAGGCTCCTGCTCTTATCTGCCTCTCTCCCTTTTTGTATCTTATTATCCAACAATGTGGGCACCACCACTCTCACTCCAGGAAGAAGCTTCAGGGCTTTTTTTTTTTTTTTTAAATTAAGATTTTATTTATTTATTTGACAGAGAGATAGAGAGCACAAGTAGGCAGAGTGGCAGGCAGAGGGAAAGGGAGAGGAAGAAGCAGGCTCTCCCTGGAGCAGGGAGCCCGATGTGGGATTCCATCCCAGGACGTTGAGATCATGATCTGAGCTGAAGGCAGATGCTTAACCGACTGAGCCACCCAGGCCTTCCTCCTCACCTCCTTCGGGGCTTATTTTAACCTACAGTTTCAGGAACATTTTGTTTGGATTATGGTGTAAGCCCATCTTGAACAAGGCTGCCGGAGAGGTGTTGGCCACGCGGGAGCAGCCCCATGCCGCTTTATCATCCAGCGTTAGGTTTCGTGTGTTTACCGCACGTTTCCTTTGTTCCAAGGTGAAGGAGGCCCCTCACGAGGCGGAGATGGTGTTCACGGCGCGGCGCCCGGTGGTGGCCTTTCAGATGAGCGGGGACTCGTGGCGGGAGCAGAAGGAGAAGCGGGCCGCCGTGATGGTGGGCATTCTCATCGGCGTGTTTGTACTGTGCTGGATCCCCTTCTTCCTGGCGGAGCTCATCAGCCCCCTCTGTGCCTGCAGCCTGCCCCCGATCTGGAAAAGCATATTCTTGTGGCTTGGCTACTCCAACTCCTTCTTTAACCCCCTGATTTACACAGCGTTTAACAAGAACTACAACAACGCCTTCAAGAGCCTCTTCAGCAAGCAGAGATAAACCCAGGGCTCGGGAGGACACGTAGGTAGGGCTGTGGGCAGGGAACTGTATCTCTCCCCGCTCCAGGCATCTGGGAGCCTTGCCCCACAGCAGAGTAGTGATGATGTGAGAGCTGTACCATGGGGCCTGGACGGTAGGAGCAGCGATGCCCACGGCTCTCTGGAAAGACTGCACATGTGTGGCAAGCGTGCCCGTGGGCCCTCTTCCGTGGTGTGTGGCAGACATTGCTAATTGATCGCA
This sequence comes from Lontra canadensis, assembly GCF_010015895.1. Classification (NCBI taxonomy): domain Eukaryota; kingdom Metazoa; phylum Chordata; class Mammalia; order Carnivora; family Mustelidae; genus Lontra; species Lontra canadensis. The sequence continues at coordinate 638,148 of NW_022631111.1, forward strand.
GCACCTTTCTCCACGGAGCTGGACTCTGCCTCGGGATCCTTTGCAGACAGCTCTCTAGTTACTGCTAACTGGTTGGAATGGACACAAGAGTCGAAGCTGACTTGCCTTTCCTTTAATACGCTATTTCTCCGAGGGGATCCGTCTGCACCGAGCCCCAGTGGCCCGCTTTGGGGCCCACTAAAACGTGTCTAGTGCAACCCCTATCTACTGAATCAGGCTTTCAGAGAAGTCTGATCATTTATATCATTGAGCTCTTTTTTCGTCAGTGAGAGACAGTGCTGGATGCTTAGATTGTCTTTAGACCAATTAAATTGACCTTCCTGAAGGGGCGGGGGTGGTGAGCCCCAGGCAGGAGTGTGTTTTAAAGCTCCTCAGGGGATTCTACTGTGCAGCCGGCCAGTGTTGAGGACCCCGGCCAGTGTTGGGGTCATTTCTCTGCTTCCCAACAAGGGAGAGCAGCTATGAGAAATGTTCCCAGAACTCTACCATATGGACTTGTATGTGTAATAAAAATACTTTTGAAGCATTGATTTCTAGGCTCAAAATCATTCATATGTATGATTGATCACACACACACACACACACACACACACACACACACCCATATTCACATATGCCATTGAAAGAGGGATGACTGCTGTCTATGACACAACCACCCCAAGCCACCGTAGTGAATCTTGGCCTTCCCGAAAATACCAAATGTGGCCCAGGCATGTAGGGGTCCCAGGGCCTGGATGAGAGGGGATACCTGGACTAAGTCACGCTGGCCACAGTCCCTGTGATTTTGGAGAAGGGCTGATTGCTTACTGATTCGGTTTTTCAATGTACACAAATAGTTCACTTCCCCATCAGCTCACTGGATGTTTGAGGTACGTAGACATTCTTTAAGCTTATACCATAGAGGACCTGTACTTTGGGGTTTATCCACAGTGCCTTTCTCCAGAATCTTTGGGGCCAGATGGGCTTTGGAACTTAGGAGTGTTTTTAAGTGTTAGAAAGGCAATCTGGTGTATATTGCATAAATTAGGTAACACCCCCATCTGGGTTGGGCCAGCAGTCTCTACTCAACAGGTGCAGTAAAATAAATGAATATTTACACTGTGAGAAAAGACTAAGAATAGCTAGCTAGCGTGGAGTCAGATCAGATTTTGTCACTCAATGAGTTAGAAACCACCTCTGTTTACCGAACTTTGTGTTTTTGCCATTGAGGACCCATACAACCTCAAACCATCCACAGTCCCTACTTTGCTCCATGTCAGTCCTGTAGAGGGGAGGGAATCGAAGGCAGTCAGAGGAGAGCATGTGGTCTAACCATTCCTCTGTGGCTAGTATTTGGGACACCACAACAGTGCTCCCTACACCAGCCTTCTTGGAGTCATATTTTGGAATTTTATTCTTTCATTGGAAGATACTTCATGAAAAAGTCATATGAAACATGTCAATGCATTTCACATAAAAATGTAAAGTCATCTGTTCCACTCTTCGTGAAGCATGTTTTCGTGTGATAATGAGGACTTTTAATTTATTATGTTTCCATTTTTCCCTTGATTAGGAAGAATAGAACCATATTTCTGGCCTAACTTTGGAAATCTGTATAGGAACTGGCATCCTATTGATCTGTGTCTAAGGTTTCTAGCCAGTTTATAATTCCAATTCCTACTTATGTTTTCCTTATCTTAGTGTTTTCTGTTCTGTTTGTATTTTAACTATCATAGTCTGTCTATTTCCTACAAGCCACCTCAAATCCTCTGTGAACCAAGACAGGGAAGAAGGGAATGGGTACACTGTTGTGTTTGAAGGGTTAGAGCTCAGCTTGGGGCTATCAGGGATTTTCCCCTATAGGCTGAAATACACGAGGTGGTGTTAGAGATCTTCTTCCCTGTCTCTTCATACTAATTATCAAGCACTCACCATGAGCTGCTGTTGTACTGGGTTTTATATACAAATGCTCATTTAATCCTACTTCTATCCTACAAGGTAGGTATTGTCCTCATTGAACCCCATCCCAAGAGGGTAAGTAGCCTGTCCGTGGTCACAGGAGTACATGGTAGCACTGGTATCTGGACTCAAGTCTGCCTGTCTCCAAGGCTGGGAAAGGACGGGAACTCAACGGATGTCGGCCTGGACTCCATGTTTCAGTGTTTGCCTGCATTTTGCAGCATGAGCCCTGCACCTGGTGTAGTGGGTCTGCTTGCATTGTTCTCATTGGATTCCAGGCAAGATCCTTAGAGGAAGAGTCTAGGTAGAGTTGGCCGGGGGGGCATTTGTGGAATTTTTTGGTTTACTCAATCTACTGGGTAGAATGCTTGATGATTGTGCTCATTTGGCCTGGGCTTTGACTTAATTGTGGATCATGATGGAAGCATCCCAGGCAGAAGGAATTACGTATGTGGAGCCCTTCTGAAAAGGAGGTTGCTTGTTTGCTGACTTGGTGACAACTTCTTGACCCTTTTTTTCAGTTAAGAAGACTTTCCCTGGCTACCATTATAATTACAAAATGCTCAATTTCTTTTTTAAAAAATATTTTATTTGTTTACTTGACAGAGAGACACAGCAAACAGCAAGAGAGGGAACACAAGCAGGGGGAGCACGAGAGCGAGAAGCAGGCTCCCCGCAGAGCAGGGAGCCCGATGTAGGGGTCGATCCCAGGACCCTGGGCTCATGACCTGAGCCGAAGGCAGCTGCTTAATGCTGAGCAACCCAGGCACCCCTACAAAATGCTTAATTTCTGAAACAGACCAGGTGATGACTATGTAAGGCTGCGCTTGTAATTCCTTTTAATGAGAGCATCAGAGTAACAGTCTATTGACAAAGTATCTGACTTATAATGAACATTGCAGGGACTTCTTTAATAAGCATAATGTCTCTCCTCTGCCTCAAATCTCTTTGCTTGCAGCACCTAAGATGGGGGTGGGAGGATGGAATTAGTCTCTTCCTTGTGGAGATTCATTTGCTAAAGTATGTTCAGGTCAGAATCCAATTTCACAAAGTTCCAGGTCTGTAGGATGGATGGGGCTAACCTAATCATATTATTTTATAATGAGTCATGTACAGGGCATAAAGCATGCTCCTTTTCTCCCCTTTAGCCTGGCCTCCATGTTTCTTCCAGCATGTCGGACGGGAGTTTGGATTCGGACCACAATTGCTGTCCAGCAATCCCCACGTGGGTACCATTCCTAGAAGCCTGCTCTTCTGGCCCCTGACCTGGTCTCTCTACACTGACACTGGGCCATACAGAGAAGTGTCTGAGTCTGGGAGGTGTCCAGGAGTTGGCTGGGATCTCACCGACCCAGGCTGGGCTCTCCCGGGTCCAGCTCCAAGCAGCGGTTTGTTTGGGTCTAGGTATGCAAGCCTGACCACCCAAGCACACTTCCAAACCTTTACTCCTAGCAAGTCTGCTAACAACCCACAGACCAACCAAAGACTGAAGTCAAGGGATGGGGAAGCTCATTCCACCCACCAGGATGCCATGACAAAGGTGTCTGTTCCGGGGGAGTGGAGAGTGGCAACAAATAATTCAGTGCTCCATATGTGAAAAAAGCAGAACATGAAAAATCAGAGTGTGGTTTAAAAAGGGTAAGCACAGTCTCTAAGGCTTTTGTTTCTGGTAAATGTTCACCTGGATTATCAGTCATCTCTTATCTGGGCTCCCTGTTGTTGCCCCTGCTTCCCTGGTTTGTGGTCAGCGCAGCTGCCAAGGCATCTGTCTTGAAATCCCCAAACCCTGCAATGATTTCCTGCACAGGTGCCATCCACATTCCTCAAAACTCACCTGCTGGGCCTGCTTCTACTTCAAGGGCTTTACCCTCAGTAGCCCCTCCGCCTGGCATCTCCCCCACATAGGTAACCCTCACCGATGGCTCATTCCCTCACTAATCATGTGTTTGTTTATATTTCCTTAATGCTAAGAACATAGATATCCTAAACAGACAAACAATGGAGAAACTTTTTTCTAGGCTGGATTTGATCACAATTTTTTATTCAAACTTCTGAAACAAAACAGCACACAAGTCTAGAAAATGCACATTTTCTTACCTGAATTAATTTGAAAGCATGTAAACATTATTTTTAAAAAATACAAATATTAGGAGCGCCTGGGTGGTTTAGTTGGTTAGGCGTCTGCCTTTGGCTCAGGTCATGATCTCAGGGTCCTGGGATCGAGTCCCTGCTCAGTGGGGACTCTGTTTCTCCCTCTCCCTCTGCCCCTCTGTGCTCTCTCACTCAAATAAATAAATAAATGAAATCTTAAAAAAAATTAGAAGGTATCAAAATTAAATTCATGCAGAGAAACTACCCATAGTTTTTTAAATCACAGACATCTGGTTTTCTACATGACAAAAATAAAAGCATGTAAAATAATGTGCAGTTTATAGAATTCAAAGAAAGTCAGGGTTGCTAAGAGGTCAAAGAGGCAATAAGGGACAGGAGACATTTTGTAAGGCAGATACACTGGTGACATCTATGGCAAGGCTGGGCAGAACCAGGAGGCACACCACTGGGTATGTATCTCCAGTAGCCAGCAAATTAACTGGCGCTCTGGTGTAGTTTCCAGAATGAAAACCAAGGTAGCTCCCAGTAAAGAATGCAAAGGCAGTCCCTAACTATTCAGTACGAAATTGCAAATCACCACCAACCCAGACACTCCCCGGATCCTTCTCCCTTAATCAGCACGGTGAAGCAACAAGCACTGTAGCTTACATGGTCTTACCTTGCTCGTATGTCTTCCCCGCTAGAGTGTAGTGAAGGCAAATTCTTCTGTCTGCTTTGTTCACAGCTGTATTCCCAGGGCCTGACCCATAACAGAAGCTCAAATATTTGTTGGTTGAATGAAGGAGCTGTCAGGGATTTATTTTTCTCATGGAACAAGAAATACGGGGGTACGGGGCCCCTGGGTTGGTTCAACAGGCTTGTCATGCCTTCAGGGAACCAGGCTCTCTCTGTCTTTTCTCTCTGCCCCAAGCTCTGCATGTCGGGATGTGTCTTCTCATGGCCTCAAATGGTTACAGCTGCTCCAGACACCTCATCCTTCCCCAACAACGTGCAAGAAGAGAAGCTCTCCTAACACATCTTGTGCTGATTACCAGCAGCAACGTCTCTTTGGCTCAGGGGTACTGCCTCCATCTTTTGCGCCCCCAAAGCCAGAGGAACAGGGGGTGCTGTGACTGTCATGAGAGAGGGGCAAACCAACAGTGGGGAAACTGCTTCACAGTCCACTGCCCCCTTCCCGTCCCTGCTTCCTCTCCCTATAGCTGCTCTGTCAGAAGAGGCAAGCCCCCTTTCCACTTCCCTATTTCCCCCAAGACCCAAGAAAGGGAGAGCTTAATTATTTTTCCTAAGGAAAGCAGATTTACCAAACATGAATCTTCTAGCATGTTTCTGATTGGTAGAAAATGAAATCAAGTTAAGATTTAAAAACTTTTATTTTTTGAATAGATAATACATGTACATGGTATAAAATTCAAAAGGTACAAAAGATATACAGTGAAAAGCTATTCCCACCCCTCTTCCCAGAGGCAACCGAAGCCGTCAGGTTCCCGTGTATCCTCCCAGAGATAGTCCAGGCATACGCCAGAAGATCCGTAGTCAGATGTGCATGTTTGCACCACACACGTGTGTATGCCCATCGACACGCATTTTTCTCCACCCCTCCCCCCTTTTCAAAAACAAACACTAGCATACCAAGAGCTTCTTGTCCCCTACTTTACCATGTGCCTTAGGGATTATCCCACGGCAGTACATACAGAGTGACTCCGTTCTAAATTCAAGAGCCCGTTGCATGGATTCACCATGATTTTCTTAACCCTTGTCCTACGTTGGTGGTAGTTTCTGACTTTTTGCTATTACAAACAATGCTGCATGAAAATCCCTGTACGTGGGGAAGATTCCTAGAAGTAGCACTGCTGGCTTAAGAAGTCTGGGCACTGTTCAGAGATATTGTCCAACCACGGGTCTGCACAGTTTGTACTTCTGCCAACACCGCATCCCAGTGCTGCTCCCCACTTCCTGGTTTCATGTGGCTGAGTCACCTCAACTAGTCAAGTGACCATTAGGTTCATGACATACTTTGAACCAAACAGACTCATGACCTAATAGTCCCTGACACTGGTGTGTTCCCTTTCTCTTTCCCCATCTGGGGAGAAAAAACCCACATGAAAGGTAATTGCTTTGAAAGGTCTGAGACCTCTGACACCTCTGTCGTTCTGACCGTAGAGGCTGGAGTCTGACAAAGACACTCTAGGAGATCCTCACAAGCTGCTGAGTGAAACTGCCCACCTGTATACAAATGGAGCATCAGTTAGATGCCAAGTTTCATTCTAAACTCTGCTAATACAGGGATACAAAGTCACAATTTGAGAAGCTATTTTATTCCGCCAGGATTTCCTGGCCATTAGCCCGAGCAAGACTCTGGGGAGACTGCACGTTTCCTGCTTTCCCCCACTCTGGGGGGTGGGCACGCAGAAGACTTCACAAAGGACTAAGAGATCAAATAGTAAGTAGCCTGTGCCACCAAGAGAGACAGTGGGGGAAAGTGCAGAATGTGATCGGCGCTGCAGGCCGCCACTGAATGGGTCTATAGCAGATTAGGCTGTCCTGGAAAGCCACTGCCCATGACCTTGGATGGATGGTGGTCCAGGCAGAGGCAGCAGCAAGGACAATAGCCAAGGGCAGGTATGAGCTTGGCGCGTCTGAGGAACGAGTATAAGGCTGATGCGGAAAACCCGCAATATTCCCCACAATGTCACATGAGCCATAGGCCAGCTACTAGATCCCCTCAAAGCTTTTACACGTTTATCGTGAGGAGAGCGGGGACCATGACAACAGGATTTTTTACATAGTGTTTTTCAGCCTGTCGCCATGTGCTGTTGGAAGAAACGCTCTGGACTTGGGGAAAAGCACTGAGAGAAGGCGTGGGGGTGGTGGGGGCTCTGAGGATGCCTCACATAAGCTGCCCTACCTGACTATCGCGCGGCCACACAGATGGCCAGCAAGTACCTCACCTTGCTGGGGCTCTTCGCCAGACTGCTGTGTGGTAAGGGCTTGTACCCTGAAGCCAACATCAAACCCAAGGAAAGCATAAAGCGCTTCCTCAACGTTCTTCCCCGAAGCAAGCTTCAAGCCAACTCCGCCTCTCAGGCTCAGGCAAAGTACCTGTTACAGTTTATTGCTCGAAAGGCTGCTTCCCTCTACACCGATCATCAGTCACGTGCAGAAAGGGCATGACCAGGCCACGCGTGGGACGCAGGAATCAAGGTGGCCTGCTTTACAGGCCACTGCTTGCGGTCCAAACCTCTGCTGGCAGGCCTGCTCTGGTCACTACAGACATGATCAGGGCCAGCGACAGTCAGCCTGAGGTCATGGGGATGGTGCTTGGTGAGGTAGTAGAGGGCTGCCTGGGGCCATCCCTGTCCTCTGCTCCTGGTTTCAGAGGGTCCCAAGAGCTACACTTAAGCATGTTTCCTGCTGCCTTCTTTTTATTTTTATTTTTTTTAAAGGAGCGCTTCCTCAGCCTGAGAATGGCCTATCTGTCCCAGCCCCTCGGCCTTCTGGTCCTGCTTCAGCAGACACTGGCAGGCCCTGGCTACCCACAGAATATGGGCAATGGACCAGAAGCCAGTGAGAACCATACACTCGAGACTCTAACAAGAACTTAGGCCTGGAATTTGCTCTGTTCAAAAAGGAAACAGACCCCGACATGTCACTTTGGCAGCATTCTCAAACATTTGACACCTCCCTCTAGCGCAATGAGCTGACCCCAGGGACCCATGAGACCGAACCCAGGCAGAGAACAATAAGGAACATGTCTCAATGTCTCCCCATATACCTCGTGGCCCTCTGGTTTGTACTGCTCAGCAGCTCTGACTTCAGTTTATACCAAGGCAGCCCATGTACTCCACCAGACGTCTGTGTGTCAGGGAGGACGGCGCTCCACCTGAGGCTGGCAGAGAATGCCAGGGTACCCGGACAGCAAGCTTATGGCTCTGACTGAACAGGGGCAACAGAATGCTTCCTGGGGAAGCCTCATTCCTCCAGAAGCACACATTTCATAAAAGTAACTTAAGCATGTTTCCTGCTGCCTTTTTTTTTTTTTCTTTAAACTCCAGAAAAGTCTGTGGGCTTAGCCCAATACCCAGTCATACTCTGGGTTCACAAGATGTCCCAGAAGGAACTCTCCTGAGGGGCTTCTGAAATGAAGGGGGCCTTAGGGCATCACATCGGCCTCTAAGGCCTGACTGTAAGGCGTGCTTGCGGTCCTAATTCTTCACAAAGACACCATCCACTCTGTGGGTCGCCTGTAGCAAACACAGACTTTTCTAATCTGGCTCCTGCAGTCTAATCAAGAGGTGTCCAAGGAATGGGAACGAACTTGTCTGTATTAGGCCTTGTGGGTTAAAAGGGGAAAGGAAATCTGATACCTCCCTATAGCAAAACCAAATCAAAATGAAATTCTTTGGAAACACAGCCCAATAAATGCCCGTAAATGGTTATTAATTAGTGACTTTGGATTAGTCGTGCCATATTTACCCTGATAGCAGAGGTGGGCTACCGAACCCCAGAATATAACCCACTCTCCTCCCTACCACCTCTGGACAAATAAGACAATTTCATAACGGCTCAAAACAAGGCTAGGGAGTGGGTCCATGAGCTTCTCAACACGAAAACACAGATGTTTCCCCAAACCTGAAATAATTGGCAAACAGCTGCCCCCTCCCCAGCCCTCAGAGGGTCACCTGCTTTCTGGCTGTCGCTGGCTTCAACTTCATGGGGCCGTTTCAAAAATCAACCTGCAGCTGGCAGCAGCCCCGTGGGAGCCACTAAGGGGAGACGTACAGGGCCCAGGAAGGGCACACTCGGCACAGGGAAGCACCACCTCGGGCACTGCTGCTTCCATAGCTCTGGGACCCGGACAGGCCTTGCTGCCCAACCACAGAAACCAGCGCCTGCTGCTAATCCAGCAAGGGATTTTTAAAGGTCTGTGCACATCAGATTTGCTTACTGCACATCTCAGAGAACTAAGAATGGATGTGCTGTTCCTGTGACTGCACTGAACGCCCCAGCTGCCTCCCTGTATAAGCTTCTACGTGTCACGTTCGAGCCCGCTGACTAGCATGTGTGCAAGCATGCGGAATGAAATGCCCACCTCGTGCCAGGGTTCACTGGACATGGCTGGGCTGCCGGATCCCTGAAAGCCACGAAAGGAGGGGCTTCCCATCTGGTCCTAACTGCTCATTTCTGGAGGACAGAGTCTACTGCTCTGCCTGCCTTCAAGCCCCCGCCTCCCCTGGTCCTGAAGGCTGGTCCCAGCCGGCCTTTCCTGCAGACAGGCCCCTCCACTCCTTGTCCAACAAGCACGCTTGTACTCTCCCTGCACCCTTTCAAGTTTCTAATTACAGTCATATTTATCCAAAGGCCTTCCCACCTATCTCCGCCTATTAAAATGCAACTCCCCGTTCTGCTCTAGTCCCAGTACTACCTCCCCGACGAAGTCTCCTGGATCTCTGTGCGCCTCACTGTTCTTCCTTCTCCGATGCCCTCTGCTTTCTGCTCACAGCATTTATCGCGCAATGCCCGGAGCCCAGTGGATGGTGTCTCATCTCTGTGCTTGGCCCAGGACCTGTCCAGACATGGAGCTCCTGGCATGTGTGCCTAATGAAGAGGGGGGGGCACCACGTCTGGCTGGGACTCACGTGAGAAACAGGGAATATTAAGGTGTCCTTCTTGTTTACGGGGTCCTCAATATGAGGCCCCTGTTTTCAATTTTTGGTGAAATAAACTCGAGTCATGTGTAAGAATTCAGCCACTGAGCTTTCATTCTTGCGGCTACACCATCAAGACTGCTGGCTGGCACCTCGAGGAGCCAGGAACAAAAGGCACCAAGGGTAAGCAAAGGGCCCACATGACCATACTCACGTGGGCTGGTCATTCAGCTAAAAGCCTTTGCTTACTAAAAAAAAAAAGAACCAAAAAACCTCAGGTGACTGAGCTGAGCTCTGGGTCAAATGGGCTGTTTCTGCTCCCTGGGCCACTTGCTGGCTGCCCAAGGCGCAGGGCCTGGATTTTATACTTCTGTCTCCCTCAGTGCCTACTTCTCAATGGTTGCTCAATTAACATCTGCTGAACAAGTGAATTCCTTTTTATTCAGAGTCCACACAGATACAGGTACCTTCATATGTGCAATGTTACTGGAGAAATTCAAGCTGACCTGACACAGAACAGATACTGCCCGCATTTCTTCATAGGATGACGGGTGTTCTCCAAGCCACCACGTCTGCACCGTCTGATTCCATCAACAACAGAGAGATGAAATGGAAGCAAATGGGAGAAAGAAAATATCCTGGTGCTGCGATCATGGCCCCTGCATCTCTCTACGGTAGTGCTCAGAACTATCTTCACCATCTTGCAGTTGATAAATGGCGTTAAAAAAAAATCGACGACATACGGTGATGTCTGGGGATCTTCAGGAGGCCTTGGCTCTCATCTTGGACAGCAGCACCTCATTCTTGCGGCCCTCCTGGAGAGGAAACAGAGAATGTGTCCATTAGCTTTCCCTAGTCCCCGGAGACACAGCAACGGGCCGACTAGACCAGGCCCCGTGCACGATGGCACTAGCACTGTGGAGCGGCCGGAATGGGTTCACCTGGTCTCTGGTGCCAAAATTACTATAACGACAACTGGCTTCTGGACTGTCAGACGGAGAGCAGGTGAGGATTAGGCACTATCCTTCCAAAAGACTTCATGGAGCCCCTGTAGCCCTCAAGGGGCCAGAAGCAGCCAGCAGACACTTAAGCGCCAATCCTGGACCACTGTTGTAAGGAAGGAAGGGGAAGGTACTCGGAGCCCGCAGCTGAAGGAGTGATGAAAGGCAAACCTAGTTCACACAGCAAGCAGAACACATGGCCAAGTTCTCACCCTGACAACAGCGAAGACTGGGTACATTCTTAGCTTTAAGAAAACAAACTCACAGAAGACTAGGAGAGAGACATGCACTGAGGGACCCTCCTCTTTTACAAATAAGCTGTATGAGATCCATGACTACATGTACTGAGGGAGGTCACTGGTCCTAGGCCCTGCGTGTGGAACCTGATGTCACCTCTGCATCACTCTGTACCTGCCTCTTCAAACATGACCCAGAGCTGCTCACTACACATGCTCCTTCCCTCTTGTTCCCACTGGCCTTGACAGCTCAGGATACCTCAATCTGCTGGCAATCACTGTCCCCTCCATCCTTGGGTCCCGTCACCAGGAGCTGGCTTTAAACTGAGAAGTGAACATGGTAGCAGGAAGGGCCTGGAGAGGCAAGCTGGAGGGGCCCGGCCTGAGAGTGAGGCCAGGCGTCCAGAAGCCATACTCCCTTGGAGAGGCCCTTAGTGTGGAAGAAATTCTTCCACCCTTGAGCCCTCTGCATCCAAGACCCCCAAAGTCAACATTTCCATCTCCCCGGACCTAGCTAGGTGCTCCCAGCTCTCTGCAGGCCCTTGGTTCTTTCTGGCAGTATCATAGCTCATGGCTGCAGGAACCCTGTTTTTACTAAGTGCCAGTTCACGTGCAGGTACTCAGCCTTCTCCTGAGGGCTGGGCTCTGGGCCGGGGGTAAGGCTGAATGACTGTCAGAAGCAAGGCACTCTGACACTTTCTGACCGCAGGTTCTTGGAGGGGGAGGCAGTTCACTGGTCCTGGGGCGCGGGAAGAGAAAGACCTTTAGTAACATTTGTTTTACTAGAGAAGAAAGTCTTCCTGTTTAAAAGGAGTTACTGAAAATAAAATAAAATGAGTTACTGAGATTTGCTTGGGGAGAAAAGCTTTAGCCAAAAACGAAGTGCTGGTGTGTTGGCAAAGACGGAAGAAAAGGCAGAGAGTCGTACTATTGTGACTCTCTCTACTTCTGTGTATTTTTTGAAAATTTCCATAATAAAAAAGATAAAACAACAAAGCCATGAATAAATACATTCAGCTGTCACCCACTTTTACTTCTAAATGAGGCAAAACAACTCAGCAGTGTCTGCTGCACGTAGCATCCTCAGGAGGGGCCAGGGTACGCACAAGACGCCGACGTGATGCCGGGACATCTCAGGACAGGTGTCCTCCCGTCACGTGCTATGTGTGAGCACTGATGAAGTCTCATGCAATCTACTGGAGGCCTTTGGGGAAGCTACAGAATACTGTCCATCTGTTCAAAGCAAATGCAGAAAGGGTCCTTTAGGCATTTCCTTCTAGAAGAGAAGGGAAACAACCTCCTTGCCTCTGTTTCTCTCCTACTGGAGACCGCATATGGCCCACCACGTGCCGGACATGGAACGTCAGCCTCCTCGAAACTGTACTCAGAGTCAGCTTCATGAAAAAGCACGGCCTGCACTCGTCAGTGCGAGGCTAGAATTTAAAGCTCGCTTTGGGGACCTTAAGAGAGACTGTGGTTTAGAGAGATGGCTAATTAACGTGACACAGCAGCTGAAGAGACTTCAGAGTACGTGTTGTTCCCCGGCAGACTTGCTGTCAGCAAACCCGGCTAAGACGAGCAAGCCCACGGAGACTCGGACATCACTGATGTTCGTAACCAGTGTCCCGACGCCAGAGGAGGCTGGGGCTCAGGATGACGGGGGCGCCATCGCGGCTCAGTGAGCACGCAGGACACAAACCCACTGATGGGCACGACAGAGGTGGCCAGGGCCGGGCTCTGGATGCTGCGGTTATGCTCTGCGTGCGGCTGCTGGCGCGAGCACCAGAGACTGGGAAATGGTGGGCACAGAGAACCCAGCAGAGAAGACCAGGCAGGCAGGGGAGAGACAAGGACAGCGAGCAGAACAGAGAGGGTTCTGGAAGAAGAGCCTGGGACGAAGGTTTGCTCCTGCAGACGGATCTTCCACCATACAGGAGATCTTATCAGGTAACTGTCCTCTTGTGAAAGAGCAGCACCGCTCCGGCTGAAGAAGCCGGGCGGAAACCAGGTAGCTGCAAGCCTCCACTGCCTCTTCTTCCTCAAGCTGCAGCAGCCCCAAGAGGGGCCATGTCACCTCAGATGAGCGGGTGGAAGAAGTTCAAGATTTCAGAACACTGACACGCAGTTGCTAATTTTAAATCCTTGCCAAGTGAAATGTTAAAAAAGAAAAAAGTAGTAAATACTATCACTTTCACGTCAAAAAACAAGAAAATAGACTGTTTTTTCGTTTTTTAAAGGTGAGTCCCTTAAATGAAATCTATTTAGTTGTCTGAAGAACATACACTCCCTTTCCTCTTTTTCCCCTGACTTGTTCTGGATGGAGGAAAACAGCACAGGCAGGCACACGGTCTGGGGGTCTCAGTGGCTTGGAGGCACCCCCTCGTGTTCCCTGGTACAAGAGGCTCTGCGCCCAGGGAGACAGGAACACAGAAAGTCCGATGCTTACTGTCCCTGAAGGAACCGCTGCCTTAGGAGGTCATCTCAGTCCTGAGAGTGCGGAGTACGAGAATGAGCTTGTCCACTTTGCTTTTATGTGCTTTGATTTGGACAGCTTATACTTACCCTCCTCAACTTCTCTGTTTTCTGTTTCTGTTGTCAAAAGGGAAGTGCTGGCTTGCCCAAGCAACATTTCATTCCTCCCTGCTGGGCCTTTTCTCTTTCTGAATTATTTGCATTAAAGGGGAAAAAAAGTTCTGCTGGGGAGCAGTGAGTCCTGTTTGATCCCTCAGCTCACTCATTAGCCCTTCCAAAACTTCAGCTCCAGCCCCTACTAACCACACGGGGCTCCTAGACCCTGAGGACTTCACCCAGTCACTCTCCCAGCTGCCCAGCCTTAGGTCTCCTGCTACGCCCATGGCCAAGTCCACACCCGAGAGAGACCTTCCCTGACCGCGCCATCTCTGTTAGTGCCCCTACCCCCAGCCAAGACTAGTTATTTGTTACTACTTGTTTACTGGGATTTGTGTTTTCTAGCTTGCTGTGTCCCCAACCACAACATTAAGCTTCTTGACACAGGGAGTGGGTCTGTTTAACAACCTGATATAACCCCAGAGGCATGGAAGGAGCTGGAAGAATATTTATGGAAAGCGTGAAAGATTTTGAAATGTCTGTGGGTTGTGGCCCCCAAAAGTTAAATTAAAAAAAAGGAAAGGAGAGGTAGAAAAGGAAAAATTGGGAAGGAGAAACAGATTTTTAAAAATGTACAGAAATAAAATTTTTGGTATAAAAAGATCGTACTTTTTATTCTGCAGACCCAACACCAGGATACATACAAGCTACACCTGTAGCTGTCTATATTCAGCAATCCCGATACTCCCTGAAATCACACGGATTTGAGTTAGAAAGGGGGAAGGAATTCCTGAAAATGAAGTTGCTGATACCCCAGTAAGTGACAAAATGAAGTCTCCTTTCTGGAAAATCTTGTAAGAAAAGGACAAACACTTTTCTTTCTGAGCCCATGGAGCATGGTCCATTCCCAAATGCAGGGAGAGAAGACGGAGACAAAATTCAGCTGAGTGTTGGACATCATAGGAGGCAGACAGAGTGCTAGACACCTTTATCCCTCATGTGACCCAGCAGAAACACCGACGAGGAAACAGGTGTGAGGGGATTTAGCCACTGCCCAAGTGCACAGCTGGTAAGTGCTAAAGGCAGGTTCGAACCCAAGCCTGCCAAGCTCAAAGTTCACTTTTCCCACAGGCTTCTCAAGGTCCCTCTCCCACCTCGGATGGGACGAAGGAAAGTTCCAGATATGAAAGTGTAATGAATGCTGTTTCCAGGTGGCCTTTGAAGCTATTTTCTTATGGGTTTAATATGCTTACTAAACGTTAGGGGAATGAAAATGAAGACGTGATGTCTCTCAGAATGTTCGAGACTTGAGAATGGGCCGGCGAACCACACAGTCCTGAACTAGATAGATGCGGTACTTCACGGTGGGATCACACAGCTGTGGCCCATCCCCAGACCAGTGGGGAACCAGGCGACCGCTCTGGTTTTTCAAGGCTTGTCCTGAGACATACACAACCCCTCCACAGCCTTCTGTGGCTGGCCCCATCTCCGCCTTACCTCCTTGAACTCCTTCACAGTCTTAAAGTACAGCCTCTGCTTTTCTAACAGTTCCAAGTACTGGTCGTTCAACTGGTCTCTTCGCATCTTGTTCTCTTGCTTCTTCTTTTCCATCTGTGGAAATAGTTTGGGAAATGGGGAGGAAGGGGCACATTGTGACCAAGGGCTGCTGGCAACACTCAGAAGGCAACTGTTACCAATATCTTCATGCACTTCCAGTATTTCTCTTTCTGCACACCACTTCTGAGACTGACCTATTTATTTGGGTGAAATTACATAGAAGCCTCTCTCATTTCTTCAGCAGTTCTAATACTAGGAACTAACTGTCCCATTTGCGTGCGTGTGTGTGTGTCTACAATTTCACAATCAGCAGCCTGGTGCTTCTCAACCAGGGGCTATTCTGGCCCCTGAAGGGCATGAGGTAGTGTCTGGGGATGGATTAGGTAGCCACAGCTGAGAGGAGAGGGTCCACTAGGAGCCAGGGATGCCGCTAAACCTTCTACAATGTGCAGCCCAGCCCTCACACATGACAAGGTGTCATCTGGTCCAAAATGTTAACTGTGCTGAGGCTGAGGAACCCCTATGTAAATAACTGAGTCTGCTTTCATGCATTATTTCCATACATTTTCATAGTATTTCCATGCTATTATACACTTTCTACAATCAAAACCTAAAAAACTCAAGGCACCTGGGTGGCTCAGTGGGTTAAAGCATCTGCCTTCAGCTCAGGTCATGATCCCAGAATCCTGGGATCGAGCCCTGCATCGGGCTCTCTGCTCAGCAGGAAGCCTGCTTCTCTTCCGCTCTCTCTCTGCCTGCCTCTCTGCCTACTTGTGATCTCTGTCTGTCAAATAAATAAATACAATCCTAAAAAAAAAAAAAAAAAAACCAAAAAAACTCTAAGAATATTCCCAATCTTACTGCTATTTTACCCATTTTTCTATTGGTGGAAAATTTAGAGTGTTTCCAGGACAGTGACCTCATAAATACAGGATGCATTTGGGTTAAAGAGATTTTCCTAAGGTACCTAACAGCTTAATAGTTGAACAAATATTGCGTGTTTACCCTGAGGACTAAATGTGGTGGTGACGAGGTCACGTCACTGTTCCCATGGAGGGTGCGAGCTAGAGGGGCTGATGCTAACCACGCATCTCGCACAATGAGCTCTGTGTGCAAAGTCCTATTCGTGATCACCATTGTGAAGACAGTGACAGGGCTGCGGGACGAGAGGTGGGTGGGTGCACGGCCCCTTCAGGCTGGAGGGTCAGAGAGGGCTCTCTGAGGAGATGACATTTGGGCAGAGTCGGCAGTGGTATGTGCATGATTTCCAGCAGCAAGTGAGAGCATCGCGGATGGCGAGGGCAGAAAGCTGTGGAGGCAGCTGGTGCCTGGCTCACGGCAGGTGCTCACGAGTGCGTTGGACAGACTCACTGGCCTCTGACGCCTGAGCAGGGCTTCTGAGGTATGCATTGGAAGGGACTGCCCAGTAAATTCAGGTTAAAGCTTCACTGGCTGCGTGGGATCCCAGGCATCCCCAGGCCCATCACCTGGTGAACTGCAACCCGGTGTCCCCAAAGCCTATCCCACCCACAGAGTCACTGATCTGCCTGGACCACTCCTGACCATTGTCCAGCTCCTAAGTCACCTGGTGACCTGATCCTGAGCCCCCTGTCCTATACTCACTGTGCATCCCTGGACAGGTTATTTCATCTTTCGGAATGACAGGTATCCTAGTTGCAAAATAAGGATATTATCACCTAGATCACAGGTCACAAGGTACAGATGACATTAACTGTGATGTGAACGACACATCACTAGATTCACAGTAGCTCTTCAACAAAGACTAGGTTTTGTCTTCACACCGACACCCAGAATGTGAGTGGTAACAAGAAGATCGAGCCCCCTCACCCTCAGAATCAGGAGCTGACTCTTAGGTCTGAGTTTTATTTTCACATTGTCCTAGTAGCCCGTCCCCCAGGCACACTGTTCCCACTCCTTGCTCACCCCCACATCCTAGGTCAGGAGCCCCAGATTCTTCTGCTGAGCACCTGCTCCCAGGATTCACCTCCTCAGGATGAGGTGCAAATGCCTTCCAGCGGTGCGCCTGGGCGACTCAGTCATTAAGTGTTTGCCTTCGGCTTGGGTCATGATCCCAGGGAATGGGGATCGAGCCCTGCATTGGGCTCCTTGCTCTGCGCGAAGCCCGCTTCTCCCTCTCCCTCTGCTTGCCACTCCCCCTGCTTGTGCTCTCTCTCTGTCAAATACATAAAAGCTTTAAAAAAATAAAATGCCTTTCACTAAGTGACTCTCTCTTCACTCAGGAGCCCCTCTGTGTACCATGCACTGTTGCGTGTACACACTGCTGGTCTATGGTCCACTCTGTGTACATCCCACAGCCACCGATTCTGGGAGTGTGTGTGCTCCATGAGGACACAGACTCCCTGCCACATACACTCTGCGCAGGAGCCACTGCGGCATCCATACAGGGAGTACTATGGTTTTTAAAACAAATACATCAAAAAACATGCATTCAAATGCATGCTGTTCTGCAAAGACAGCCTTCTTGCATTTGAAGTGCCAGCCAATATTCAAACCTGACCGGGAACCGTCTTTGAGAACTGCCTTTGCAGTCAGCTGAACGAATTCACTCACTCAGCAAACAGTTCCTGAAAGCCCACCATGGGTCAGGTGCCGGGCTCGCCACTGGTGATGCACACACGAAGAAGAGAGCCCTCTCTGCCCGTGGGCATGCTCCCCCATCTCGTACCCCACCACCTAGCTGGGGAGGCAGATGCACAGAGCAGCCTCTTCCACCGGTCAGCACTGAGGTACCAACAGCATGAAGCCTGGGGGAGAATGGAGATGATGAATGGATGAAATCCGCTTCCTTCCCTAGGAAGGCATCTCCTGGTAAACAGGAAGGGGAAGCCAAGGGGAAAGAAACAAACCCCAAATCGATTGCCCGTGTTCTTTACTATGGACAAGAACAGCTCTGCAGGTTGCCAGGTGGCTCAGTGGCTTGAGCCGCTGCCTCTTGATTTCAGCTCAGGTTATGATCTCAGGGTTGTGAGATGGAGCCCCATATCAGGCTCTGTGCTGGGGTGGAAACTGATTAAGATTCTTTCTCTCTCTCCCTGACCCCCACTCAGCAGCTCTCTTAAATTCTCAAAAAAAAAAAAAAAAAAAAAAAAAAAAGAGCCGGTCCCTAAGGAGGAGCATGACGGCATGATGGCAGGGCGGAAAGGCCTGCCACGCTGTGATCTTGTTAAAGGCTTGTGGTCGGCTGGGCTCTCTGTGCTCCTCCTCTGTTACACCCTACCTAGCTCATCAAGAAGGGACTGTCCTGACTTGGGTTTGTGTACCCGTGCAAGGCAGGCCACGTGCTGCCTCACAACTACTTTCATTTTTGGGGCCGAATAGTTTTGTCACTAGTAGTAATTGTTTTTTTCCTCCACTGACATCATTTTATTGAAGTCACTAATGGGGAGATTAGTTTTTTTCTAGAGGGGAAGGGATATAAAGAGCTTCTGCCCTTAGTTCATCTCTTGTGAGATGAGATTATAGGCAGCGTGAAGGTTTACCATCTGTGTGTGGGTTTTTACGATGACAAGTACCACAGACACTCTTTCCTTTGTGTGTCTGAATTCTGGCGTCACTCCCAATATCATTCTGTCCAAGCTCGAGACAGCAGGTGCCCTGAGTCCCCAGAAGGTCACACGGCCATGCCTGAGGACCATTCCAGTGTGATCCATGTTTTTAAAGGGATCAAAAGTAAGAGATTTGGGAGTATTAGTGAGTTCTCGTCTGGTTATAACAGCAGAAAATTGTGACTACGTCTGATTTCCAGACAGTCATCAAATTCTTACTGTTGTCAAAATGGCCCAAGTGCAGAGCCACAGACTGATAAAAACTCCGTGCTGGCCCCAGACTGAATGATTCTCTGTAAAGCTATCTCTGGAACTCTCACAATGCTTACTGATACCTCTCTTCTATTCTGAGGCATAACATCCTCTCACTTCAGAATTCAGTTTGG
Organism: Lontra canadensis; assembly: GCF_010015895.1. NCBI lineage: Eukaryota > Metazoa > Chordata > Mammalia > Carnivora > Mustelidae > Lontra > Lontra canadensis. The sequence goes on from NW_022631111.1 coordinate 657,178, forward strand.
TAATTATTTGCATTTTTTATAGAAGATTCCTGAAAACTAAAATGCTCTCAGGATCCTAAGGAATGAATCTCTAATGGCAGAATTAAAGGAACCAAAGATCCAGTGAGGAAGAGACTGTGAGCAAGAGAAGACGACGCTGGTGAAAGTTGGTTTCCCCACCTATACAATGGGGGTAACACTACTCACTTAGGAACCTTCTAGGAGGACTAGCACCAGGCTTGGCCCATAGTGGGTGTTCAATCCATGGGGCTACTGTTAAGAGCTGCCTTTAAATCACCAGCCTGTGGAGCTGGCACTGCCCACTGCAGGATCAGAGGCATGCTGGGCACACACTCTGTGGACACTGAAGGTGGGTCTTCAGGACTGGGAGCACATTCTCAAGACAAGCAGAAGAGGCCTGCTCTTCCCAAGACCTTTTCTGAAACCAGGTTGAGATCCCAGCTGTACTACAGAAAACGAGCCCTCTCACCTTCATTCTGCTCTGCTTAATTCCTTCTACGATCTGTTCCATCTGACGTAAAAACTGGTCCCGGGCAGTAGGGGAGGCCATGGCTCTGAAAGGAACAATCAGCAGAGTGAGGAACAGAATGCGGGACACTGAGGAAGGGGGAGGCATCGAGTCCAAGGCAGTTAGGAATTCTAACCTCCGAGGAAGGCATGACAATTAGCCTCATCTCATAACTGAATATTAATCTTTTCTCACTTTCTCTACAAACTGCTTAATATGTATTTACGTAAAGTAAAACAAAATGTTATTAAAATCAACAAAAACATTTCTTACTTTGATGATGACTTACACTGCCTAAAAAATGATTTCCATTTAGTTTTTAGAAATCTGAGGATTTGGAGGCACTGCTCCAGACTGGTAAACCTCTTCTGAGATTTTCCTAAATACACGGTCAGGAAACCTGGTCCTGTTTCTCAAGGCAGCAGCTAAATGAGTGGATTTCCTGGTGTCCTGAAACTGTCCCCTTCACTTCCTGTTCTGCACTGGGAATGGCACCACAAGGATACAAGCCCACAGACACAGGGACTGAGAATTCTTCCACAGGATGGCTGACAGAGCAGAGCTCATCATGGCACCATCGAACACCGTAGTGTCTCTCAATTATCAGGAAATAATGAGGAAGTCACCATTTTTAGAAATGTCACAGGGCTATAAGTCACTAACTGAATCTGAATCTTATCAGGGAGCTGTGATTTTTAGTTAGAAATGAAGCTTAAGATCTAGAGTTTGTAATCCATTCAGATCTTAGTTACCGGTCACCTGCCAGGGGCTAAGAGAGGTTTGTGCTGGAAGCAAAAGGAGACTGCTGTATAGACAGCAAGCCCTGGGCTGCTGGACGATGAGCAGACCACTGGGCACGCGTGAGGGCTGGTATGACTTGGGTGCAGGTGGGCCTTGCCATATAGTTCTTGGGGAAAAAGAATTCCTATCTGAATAAAGTTGTTTAGAAGATGCACAGTGACCTAAAAGCAAAATCTATCATTAGATTTAAAAATCTTTTTATAAATTAGATTATTTCATTATCTAGATTGTGAAGCATCTTTACGTGCTCAAGAACTAATGGTATTGATCAAATCTTAACAAGACAAAAAAAAAAAAATAAACAGAGATTATACTAGTGAGGCACAAATTACTTGGAAGTTACTTCTTTCCCCAAGATATTCCTTGGTGTTTCTCAAACTCCCTCTAACATCATGGTATTTTTGCAAGAACCCTGAGACTATGTAAAGCAGGACACAGGTGCACTTCGCAGTAGGGGTGAAAGCGTAAAAACCACCCGTCTAGCCTCATCTCGCCCCTTGTACTTGCTACCGGCAGGGAGGTGAGCAGAATGCACTGTGCAGGGTACACCCGGGTACTGATGGGAAGGAGGCCTGCCAATACTTACTGTGAGAAGTTCTCATGAATTGAGTTCAGCAGGCTGATCTGAGGAGGAGAGGAAAAGAAAAAGGAAAACCTATAAGCAAAAGGAGGTAAGAGCCTGCCATGTGCCCGTCACTGTGGAAGACCAGATATAGAGAAAAACAGAACTCAATGCCCCTCCTCAGAAGTGTCCTCTAGGAAGACAGAGATTGATCTGGTTTGGCTGACAACAGCCCAGAAAGGGGACACTAATTACACAGGCCTCCATTTGGGGCCATGTGAAAGATGCACCTGTGATATGGTTCTTATTGAGGGGTAATCAGTGTGGGTTGGCCCAGTGATGAAATGGAAACAGATTCTGCTGACCTGGAGGTGAGGGGTGGGCAGGACTAGTATGTGCCTGGCGTCACCAGATGCAAGGACCTTCACCGTCATTTCCCATTCTGTCTCCGTCACAGTCATACAAAGCAGGTGCAATTCCCTCTTTACAGAAAAACCCCTAAACTTGTCCAACTTGAAAGCGCATACACTCGCCACTGCGCTATGCTGCTCCTGTGAAGACCGCATTGTTTCTTTTCTTCTTCCTTTAACTACAGCTGCACACCCTGCCGGCCTGCTCCAGTCATCTGCTGCTGGATGGGAGGGAGCCCCGAGTCATGAGTGGATTTACGCAGAGCATCGGAATGATGCGGAGGGCAGCGTCAGTGTCTGGGGCAGCTTCCTCATTCTTGGCGAACGGTGATGACGAAATAGCTAGTTTCCCCGCATCAACCTGAATAAGCCCACCATCCCCATTTTATTTTGCTGCTTCCTCCCTTCCTTTAAAACTCAAACGTAACTTTTGCCAAGCCGGGCTCCCTCCCTGTGAGCCTGTTGTGTTTGTTTCTAGATGTCATTTCTCATAGGGCACCACGAAACCGCGCTCCACCAGTTCCACGTGGGCCCAGGTGCACGTGCAACGTTAGCTCCGACGTGACCCTTCCGCTCTAACTTTGTGACCCAGCACGGGGCGCACAGCAGGCTCTCCTTCCACTTAATGCTGACGGCCTCCTGCTCAGTTCATCTGACCTTCCAGAGGTCAATAGCCCTGGTCTCTGATCATCTGATTAAGTTATTTTCTTTTCATACAGGTTCTTACCTCTTTTTCCAAATACACCTTTTTATCATCCAGGGTATTATACAAAGTGAAGAACTGCTTGGTTTCTTTGTGCACTGCTGAAACTATAAATGCAAAGAAATCGACACACGAATAAGAAAATGGATCAGAACACTCCTAAGCATCCCCTGCCCCAGGAAGCCCGCCCACAGGAGCCCGGTGTGCTCAGGTGTCTGTGCAGAAGCCCCAGTGCACACCAGCCTGTGCAGAGCTGCCAAGGGCGCGGGAGCCAGCCTCTTGTGACTGGCCCAACTGGGACGAGGGGCTAGAGGAACCTGGCAGCACCTGGGACAGGCGGGTTTCTCAGGTAAGGTGTCCGGGTCGAGCAGGGGGAAGTGGCAAGGATGAGGAAACCCATGCCACCTCCTCCTGTCATGTGGCTTCCCTTCCTTCCCACATCGCTCACGAGCAGGACCCATAACGTCTGCTCCTTTTTGTAATCCCTATGCTTAGCAGGGGCCTATACAGCAGGGCCCCCCAAAATACCTACAGGATGAATGACATGCCTAACCCAGGGCAGCATATGTACCTGGTAAGTATGAATATTCTTCCCATTTCTGTGCATACGACTAGGGGGGGAAGGTCTTATTTACCAGGCTCCCAGCACCCTCTCCTGTAGCATGACTCTGCACCTCTGTCCGCCTCATGTTCTTCACTCTTCCCTACAGAATGACTTAGGAGGAAAGCACCAAATTCCAGGACTGGGACTGGGCCGTATTCATCAGAGGACGAGGTCAATGGGAGGAAGGGTTCCGGCCCCAGCTCATCCTCCTGCTTTGTGGCTGGGTGCTTGGGTGGCCCCCACATGGCTCTGAGCCCATGTGCCATGTGCCTTCCTCATTGCTCTGAGTTCTCTTAGCAATCCATGACCTGGATTGACAATCAGGCTTTGGGCCTAACCTGAGCCCTCCGACATAGGTGGAACCAAAGATCCCGACATTAAATGGTGATCAGGCACTGGCCAGATGACAGTGGGGTCTGTCTCCCCAGGGGCTCTTGCTCCTTGAACACAGATTCCCTCTGGAGCAGCACAAGTCAGGGGAGGAGAGAGAGGCACAGCAGGCCATGGGCACTGGTGGTTTCCTTGGGTGACTCCCACTAACACTTAACCCTGAATCTTTAAGCAAACTGGCCAACTTTTAATTTTATCACCCAGTGATAGCTATGTCCTCCCACAGCAGGGTGGGGACTGGCGATGCTGTTGTACACGTTTGGTAACAGAAATAAATAACCCAATACAAGTGTTCTGAGGCAACAGTTAAAAACGTTCCCAATATCAAAATGTCTAATTTGTAACAAAATCACTACATGAACTACTCAGCATAAAACACGATTCTTTTTTTTTTTAAAGATTTTATTTATTTATTTATTTATTTGACAGAGATCACAAGTAGGCAGAGAGGCAGGCAGAGAGAGAGGAGGAAGCAGGCTCCCTGCTGAGCAGAGAGCCCGATGTGGGGCTCGATCCCAGGACCCTGGGATCATGATCTGAGCCGAAGGCAGAGGCTTTAACCCACTGAGCCACCCAGGTGTCCCTAAAATACGATTCTTGCTCAGAACTTCAGAACAATGGATTTCAAGCCTGGCCAAAACATGGAACAGTCTGGGGAGTTTTAAAATCTCATGACCAATGAAATGAGATTTTCTGGAGGTGGGGTCAGGTGATTACAATAGGTAGCCAAGGCTGAAAATCACTGCCATAAACCAATCAACCTTTAGTTTTGTTGCTCAGGAACATCAGGATAGATGTTCCTCTATCCAGATCAAGGACTGGGTGGGGGCTGTAGATATTTGACAATAATAATGAAAATGATATAGATATTTTGGTGAAACTCCTTGAAAATTTCTTTGATGTAAAAATGTGCTATAAAAAGGACTTGAACATGTGTCAAATTTTACTCTGAAATACACAGATGCAAGGTATTGTTGATTATTATTACTGTTAAAAGCTGGAAAGTAGGGGCACCTGGGTAGCTCAGCGGGTTAAGCTCTGCCTTTGGCTCGGGTCATGGTCTCAGGGTCCTGGGATCGAGCCCCGCATAGGGCTCTCTGCTCAGCAGGGAGCCTGTTTCCCCCCCCCACCCCTGCCTACTTGTGATCTCTGTCAAATAAATAAATAAAATCTTTAAAAAAAAAAAAAAGCTGGAAAGTAGGCAGGGATACAGAATTACAGGGAAAGACTGAACTTAAGGCAGAAACTATTTTCTGCTGAGAAGCTGCCACTGTTGATACCTGGCGCAGACCACCTGAACCAAGCTCAAGGGCCGTATACAACATCAGGATGGGGGCAGGCAGGAAGGGAAGCATGACTCCGACCCGAGTAAGGACACTGCTCTGGCCTGAACCAGGAAGGATGTTCGAGAGGCCAAGAGCCCAAGGCAAAACCTGAGGGGGATTCTAGAAGAAGGGATGGAGTCTGCCAAGTGAGAATTGCAGGACAGTGGCATTCTGGACTTGGGGAGCAGCTCACAGGCCAAAAGGCAGATGTCCTCACGAGATGGGTGAGACACTGAGGGACAGCCGGGGAAGCTGGCCTGACTGATGCAGGACATTGATCAGTATCATGAGGACCTGAAGATCCTCCAATGATTATGGAGAGCTACTCCATGTTAACGCTTTTAAAGCAAGAGTATAAAGTGATCAAATTTCTGTTTGGGAAAGACTTCTCAGACAAGAGTGCAGACTCTGGGCAGTGATGAGAAGGTGGCTACAGCAACAGTCCAGAAGAAACGGACTTGACCATTACTTGGAGACAGAACCAGAAGAGCAGCGAGAGCCAGAGAAGACTAAGGGGCTGGGAGAGCTAGACAGTGATCCCCGTGACCAGAAGGAGAAACAGGGTAGGGAGGCTGAATTCAGTTTTGTATATGCTGGGTCTGAAGAGTTGGGAAGGGGTCCCAGGCACAGGTAACGAGAGGAGTCAAGGTCTAAGCTGTGTGTCAAAGTGCATGGTGTGTAGAGGGGTGGTGTGTGCACTGGGGAAGCCAGAATGTGGGCTCGGAGAAGGAAAGGCGGGCTCCAAGCAGGCTGCTCAGACTGGGGAGGTCCTGGAGATAAGGAGGAGAAATGTTTTCTTCAGGAGGCCCACAGCACTCCTGAAGACTGGTCAGCAGAGAGAGAGGGCACATGACAGGGGGTAAGGGACTCAGACCAGCTAACGGTCATTGAGCTGAGCTCTGACACAATTAAGAACAGTTACAACAGTGGCAGTGGGAACAGAGTGGCAGTGACAACTCTGAGGGTCACTCTGAACCTGACAGGACCAGCTCACTGATTCCAGCTGAGGGAGACCCAGTCCTGGATTACTGGGTGAACACAGTGCTGTCAAAGTCAGGACCACATGGGCAAGAAGGTTCACCTAGAAGAACAGTGACCAAGGACTGATCCAGAGGCCTGTATCATGGAGTGCTCATGTCCTGGGTAAGGCTGGAAAGCGGACGGGGAGCTCAGTGGCCAAACGGCTGACCAGGAAGAGGGTGCGTTCAAAACGTCACGCTAGGAGCTCAGTGAGCTCTATCTGGCCATAGAGAGGGCGGCAGAGTGTCCCAGGGCTGCTCTTGGGATTAAGAGTCACTTAGCAGTGGACTCTGCGGAATGAGGGCCCAGGGGGCCCGAGATGGCAGGTGGTGGTTCTCACTGACTGCCACGATGCACGCCCTCGCCCACGCACATGGGACAGAACCCTTGCCCCCCGTGCCTCCCAGGCTCAGTGTGGAGTGATGCACGCCCTAGCCCACGCATGTAGGACAGAACCCTTGCCCCCTGTGCCTCCCAGGCCCAGTGTGGAGCATGACTGTGTTCACTGCACCTACTCTGACGGTAGAGTTCAATGAATCTCTTCTGATACTGTATTAACTCAGCTCGGCTGGGGACTTCGTCAATCTTGCGGTGCAAAATCGCGATTTCTCGATTTCTTCGAGCCTAAAACCAAAAGGAAGGGGGAGACAATGCTATTTGGTAAAAGATCTTACATGTTCTCTGGGGAGCCAAAATATTGCCCCACCTCCTTCTGAGCATAACCGCATACCCCACCCCAAAATCTGCTATTGGCTTGAGGACCCCATCTCAGACGGCCCCTCCTCCCACTTTGCAACACAGGGAAAAGGTGTGTGTGTGTGGCTATGAACTAGAACCAGAGACGGCAGCAAATGAATGGTGAGGGATGGAAGAGTCCGAGTGGGAAGGGCTTCTGTGGACAGCCCTCAGCCATCCCTCCAGGCCCCAGAGGACTCGAGCAGCTGACTCCGCCATCAGCAGAATGGACACCACCCTGCTACCTCCATATAAATTCCAAATTCCTTAGCCTACTGAAACGCTTGAACAACTTACTCCTATGGTGTGTTCCTCCTACTTCTGCCCTACCATGGACTGGGGGGTACAGCAGGCAAACTGGCCACTGACGGCACCTGAGGAGGCAGAGCAGTGCAGCGTGGCTGGGCTCTCACACCGTCCCCTTTCTTCTGTGCCACCTCATCTCCCTTGCCGGCCTCCCTGCTCACAACAGCGCATGGGGGTCTCTAAGTACCGGGGAAATGCAAGCCTCCAGGAGAGAAACCCACCAAACCCAGAGCAAGGTCTCTGTGGGTCTGGTCAGAGGGGAAAATGTGCTTGTCCTGTTGGCCAAGGCTCCCCTGTCCCTGGGGGCTCAGGCTTAGACTCCTGCATTGCGTTTGTTTGTTTCAGGAATCTTACTGCTTTTACTCCATCTGTAGTCTTTCCTTTTCGACTGGCTCCTTCTCACCAGCATTTAGATAGGCTAACGTCCCTCACCCCTCAAAAGCCTTTCTATTTGGTTGAGTGCCCAACTTTTAAGAGCCGCAAAGAGATCTCAGTAACACTCCTACACACACAGACACACACACCCTTGAACCTTGTTCTTTTTTTAATGCTTCTTCTCAGTGAATAATACAAGTACCCACCTGAGTCAGAAATTCAAGCACCAGCTTCTCAATCTCTCCTGTGCCAGTTCATGTCTGCCTGGGCCCATGGTCCCCACTCTGGCTCAGGCCCTCAGGAGGCTTATGGTTTTACTGTAGCTTCCCTTTAGCGAGTCTGAATAGCTGCTAAATAGAGAGTCTAAATAGCTGCCCAGGATAGGCAATTTGCATAACAACTCCCTTGTACTTGCATGGATAGGGATATATCTTGGTTCTCAAATAGCCAGCCAGCTCCCGGATGATGGGCCATCCCTTTTCTATTCCTGGCGCCTAGCACAGCACTGAATATCCATACAGGAAACACAGAGTCACAAAGTCTTCAAGGATGCAGCTATATATTTTCCAGGTTCCATTTAATTCTGTTTCTTTAAAGATTAGCAGTGTCCCTGTGCCAAGGACAAATCTGATGTACTGAATTTAACCAAACAGCTCAGCAAAGGAAGCAAGAGCCAGAGATAGGAGAGAGGGGCTAACAAGGCCCTGCAGCCGTTTGACTGTTCCTGCCGGAGCCTGGCTTTCTCTTCCCCGAGAACAGGGAGAAGGCCCATGGCAAAGAACAACAAGGGTTAACTCCGGCCTCCGAGCTTCCGTGAGTCAGATTCTGGCAATGCCAGGGAATCGTGCAATGAAATTATGACTCTATGTGACTTCAGCTTTGGAACCAACTCTAAAACCCACTTCCCTCATATTTGATGGCTTTCTTACAAACCTCCAAGTTTATCAAATAAGACCGCTAAAATGGGCACATGATTTTAGAGGAAAAGTACTAGACAAGAGCATCGGAACCTGAAGGCTGGCTTTGGCACTTACCAGCTGCGTGACTTTGGACAGTACTTAACTGACTGGAGTCGATCTCCTCGTATAGAAAATGAAGGTAATACCTACTCTCCATGCAGGGATCGTGGTCAAATCCATCGAGATGACCGTGAAAGTAACGAACGAATGTGAGGTATTACTGTCAACATCTTAAACCACGTAGTTCCCCCCCAGACTGAAGACTGGCAAATAGCAGCCTTCGTACCCATTGTTCTTAGACACTGAGACGTCTTAGTCCTCTCCAGGATACCCAGGCAGGTGTACTTTTCTGTCCTTGCTTTTACTTACCTGTAGCAAACGGATCTTGTAAAGTTTCTCTTTCTCCATGTTATATCGTCTGTCTAGGTCTTCCTAAAAATTGGAAAAGGACACAATTATCTAGAAGCAGGAAGCTTTTGGGGTGCCTGAGTGGCTCAGTGGGTTAAAGCCTCTGCCTTCGGCTCAGGTCATGATCCCAGGGTACTGGGATCAAGCCCCACATCGGGCTCTCTGCTCGCCAGGGAGCCTGCTTCCTCCTCTCTCTGCCTACTTGCGATCTCTGTCAAATAAATAAATAAATAAATAAATAATAAAAGCAGGCAGCTTTCAATCTTCGATAAATTATTTTAAAACTGAATTTTATTTTGATCACATCTCTCCATTCCGAGGCCCCAAATTTCTTTTCTCAAATGGCCAAGTTTCGGGTCTGGGTCCCGTGTCCTGTGAATCCCTTGAAAATCTTTCAACCTCACTTTATAACAGTTCTTCCTTTTTCTGGGGTCTAGCGCTCTTAAGTGAAGTATCCTCCAAATTTATGTGCCTCCCCCCCTCCAAAACTATGATGGTAAGAAGATAATTATTAAGGAACCTGTTGTTCGAAGTCGCCGTGTTTATAGTGATACTGGTTTGCTTTCTTTCTTTCTACTTAGAGCTCTACTGTCCAACGTGATAGATGCTAGGTGTGTGTGGCTATTTAAATTTACATTAAATGAAATTTAAAAATATTCAGTTTCTCAATTGCAACAGCTGCATGTCAAGGGCTCAGTAGCACAAGGAGCTGGTGGTTGTTGTACGGAACAGCGTAGATACAGAACACTGCCCTCACTGCAGAAAGTTCTTTTGGACAGCACTAAAGCACAAGAGAGGAACTAGCTCTTGCTGAGCCCAGTGAGGTAAGAGCCATGGTGACGTGGTTTGCTGCACCAAAGCAAGCAATGAACAGGGTCAGAGGGGGCTTCTCCCCCAGCACATGTGTGTACACGTGCATGCACCCCCCACACAAACACACTCCGTCTCCTCCACAGGGCTTGGCGGCACCCAAACCCCACATGGCTGTACTACAGGACTCCTGAAGCTCAGTCTGAGGCCACAAGGGGAAGAGGTGAACATTACAGGAGGCAAACCTTTAGAGGCTTTCCTGCTTTGCTCTTCTTCCTCCTTTCCTTTTTTTCTTTCTCCTGGATGTTTATTGGAGTGTGGGGAGCATGGGTTTAACTCAGAACAGGGGTCAGCAAACTTGCCTGTTGAGCTAAGCCTCACTGCCCATTTTTGTAGATAAAGTTTTACAGGAACATAACCACGTCCTTTCATTTACATACTGACTATGGCTGCTAGAGTGAGGCTGGCACATCACACTGAAAGTATTTCCTATTTGGCTCTTTACAGTTTGCTGACCTTGAACTGTAGTACAGTAGAGAGTTCTTCCCCATGCATCACCTCTGCCCCTCAGTGCCTATGTGTTGTGACAAGCCTGTATGGCCAAGTCACGAGCCTCCCCTTCTCAGCCGAGATGCCAGAGCAGACACAGATGCCTGGGACAGGCACAGAGTGGTGGGAGAAACCCCACCAGAATGGCAGTCTTCAGGGCCATCCCTGCGGAGACCCCACTTCTGTCCGAGGGGCTACGAGTGTACAATGGGGCAAGCCCTCGAGACCCCGCCCGTGAAGCGGTGGTCACAGAGAAGACAAGTCGGCAGGAGAAGCTGTCAGGGGAAGGTACAGTGCTGGCCATTGCGCCCGAGGAAGACAGCGGCAGTGCCGACGGGTAGGCGGGCACTTACACTAGGAGTCATCACGGGGGTTAGGGCACCACGTGGCTCTCCAGCAGATAGGCTCTGAAACAAAGAAAAGGAACACACACTTTCCTGAGTAAGGGAAATGGGACAGAAGCTGTGGGTCTGCACTGCAGGAAGCAGTCGGGGTGGGCATGGGGGACAGTTCACTGACCGTCTTCAGGCCCCAGATTTTAAATTGTTCCTAAATGGGTGTCACACCCAAACAAGGTAAACGGCAACTGTCTTTGAATGGGATAATCCCTCTAACAAGATGGGACTGCCAAGAAGAAAAATAGGATCCTGAAAGTCTGATTTGTACAAACTCAGAGGCTGACTGGGCTGATGACTTGAGCCCTAAAGGTTCAGAGTTTTAGAAATAACCGGAAAGGCCATCTGGGTGTTGACGGTCCCAGGACACCACTGCACTGCACGGCCAGACTCTGCTACTCCTCCGTGCCAGGCCTGTCCCAGCAGCATGGAGGCACCTTCAAGACACACGTGCTGCACAGCCAGGGGCACGGTCCCCGAGCGGAGGGCACACAGATGGGTGCTGGTTGGCTTGGACCAGTCCCATCCCCTCCCTGAGCCTTGAGCGGCCCAAGCTAGTTCTAAAGGGAGAGAGTGCAGTCAAGGGGCTCAGAGACCAGGTCCAGCTCATGCATCCTCAGCCTAGGGGGCCTCAGAGAATGAGCCTGGAATGAACTGTGAGAAGGGAAAACACAAACAGCAATCCCTACAATCTTATTTGGTGAGAGAAACACTTTTCTTTCTGGCCTGTGTTTTAACTTAACTTTTAATGGAAATTCACACTAGCTCCTAGGAGGACCAAGGCCTCGGTCCTGAGAGCACTGGTCAGATATGTTCCATATGCCCAGCAATGTTCAGTGCTGTTGGGGCTCTGATGCTACCTCTAGTTTCTTGCTTACTGCTGCCTTTTAGGAGTGGGGCCTGTCGCTAGGCAGGAGTGGAGGATGGAATGAATAAAGCAGTGAAACACTCAGAGGACATGCTGCTGCACGGGCAACAGCAGGTTCCTAGAAATACCCTTTCCTAAATGGAAAGAGCGGCCAGACCTGTCATTCGGTTAGTCCTGTCTGGAGCTGCTGCTAAGCACACGCACTGCTGCCTTTTACCCACCAGCAGAGGAGAAAGGGCAGCCACGGAAATCTAAGACAATCCTGTGAGGAAAACAGTTGAGAAGTGTGCGTGCAGAGGACCCGGAAGTGGGCTGGTCCTTCTCAGCATCAGACTCACTGCTGGAGTCCTCCAGAAATCCTTCCGCTGGTAAGTCACAGCAGCACCTAACAGGTCCTTCGGAGCCTGCATTTACCTTTTCATCTCCGCCCGGCACTCTCTCAGCTTTCAGGTTTTCAATTTCCTGCTGCAGCCGTGTCATCTCTTCCTTTAAAAGGGAAACAAACATTGACAGAACTCAGAGTGCTAGTAAATGGACTTGGGCACACACCCGCCGCCAGACCGCCAGGGGCAAGGGCTTCTCACTTGACACACAGACAACCTACGCTGACGGGACAGCCCTGGGTCGCGTGAGGCTATTCTTTCACACTTCATGAGACTTTTAAATAGATACTTGTTCGTAAATTAATGTTTGTTAGACTGTGTTTGTGAGGCTGTGCTCTCAATCTGGGGTTTGGCACACCCAGGTACTAATCTCACTCACTTCCGGTACCTTGGGGAGCACCCACTGTCGCACCCTATTCCTCTTACTCAACTGACAGAACTGCTCTGGGAATCGACTTTTCCAATGGCACCTGAGTAGGACGCCACAAGAGGACAAGGGGAAGTAAGGTGACACATTTCACAAGAGTCTGGCTCAAGGTCTGCTGACATCAAGCAACACTTACTCGACAATGTGCTTTAAACTCTTGTTCCTGACTTTTCAGATTTTCATTCATGGCTACAAGTGCTCTCAAGTTCTGCAGGAGACTGAAAAAGGAAGACCAAACAATGACTTATGGAAAGCTGTTGTGATTTTCTGAATCACAACTAAAAAAACCAAGCTCCCAGCTAAACAGGGACTCCCTTCTTAATTTCCCTTGTCTCTCGCAAGAGCTTCCAATGGGCTCTCCACAAACGATAATTTAACTAATTACCATTTATTACCATTTAACTGACTACCATTTAAATGACATTATTAGTCATTTATACACCCAAGTCCATCAGGCCACATCCAAATAAACATCATAGAATGTAGAATTAAAATGTCAACCGCAGAGACACCAGTGAGTTCAAGAGCCCTGGGTCTCCTTGGTACCAATTACTCAGCAGTACTCAGAGCATAGACAGCATCACAACCTGTTTCTAATTTCCAGGAAAAGGAAACAAGTTGCTTAGGGTCATTAAAAGAATTAATTTGAAAATAAAAATGACAAGTATCTGACAGGACTTTGCTTCATATCACTAAAGAAGGGACTCTAATTACCAAGCCAAGTAATCTGTGGGTCCTTCTTTGCTAAAAGTGTCCTTCAAACCTGGGACTGCTCAGTCTGAGCCGGAAGTTTTTAGGATTTACAGTATCACTCAAATGACACTTAGGGAGCATGGACCAACTAACTGCTTTGGAGCTAAGAAGGTCAAATATAAGTGTGTCTTACATGTAATTTAAATTGTTAAAGACAATTAATTTAAAATGAAAAAAAAAAAAAAAAAAAGACAAAAACACCGCACCTTTAATTCCAAGGAGGCAGGGCTGAAATGTCACCGGTAAAAAAAACCTGGTAGCAAGGGCTGACTCCAAGGTGGAAGTCTGGGTGGCTGGCGCATGGGGGTGGGAGGAGGACTTTCACCACATGTGTTTTTGCTCTGTGAATGTATTATTTGGTTCTTAAAAACAAAAACCCCCCAAAAAGCAAAATCAAGAATGTGCTGCATCTGCTCCCGGGGGAATCAGGTGAAGGAGGTGGCAGATTCCATGTGGCCGCGTGTGTCAGCAGGTGCCTGAGCAATGGTGAGATGCCACATTCTGGATCAGGTGTGTGAAAGGAAAGGACTGACTCGGGGCTGGAGGCAGTGACCCTAGCTCCTTGGTCCTGTGCTCAAAACAAACCACCCGGCACTGGCAGACTTACTTTCTTTAGGGAGGAAACACACATAGGCAGAAACCTCTCACCTGGGGTCTGCTTTGGATTCTATCTTCTCCAGGGCTGCCTGCTCTTTGTCCAGTTTCTCACTGTGATGCTTCAGCTGCGAGACACGGAGAGAGAGGGAGAGAGAGACAGAGAGAGGAGGTGCTGCTGCTAGGGACTGGGGAGGACCCAAGAGTGAGCACGTCCGCCCTCCCCCGGCTCACATCTGCGCCCCACTTCCGGGGCAGCTGCCCCGGGCCGCCGGACTTGGCTGCACGCTGAGAAAACAGCTGGACGAGAGAAACAGGATGGGGGTGGGGAGCACGACAGGGAAGGTCAACACTGGACCCTTTTAGACACATTCTGATGGTCCAAGAACCTTGGCAATAGCTGTAAACCACAGCAGCAGATGGGTGGGAAGCCGAAAGCAATGCTGACAGCAGGGGCCCTTTGGCAGGTCAGGAGGAAGGGGGAATAAGAAGAGGCTACGAGGGACAGACCTGATTGAAATGCCATGCATGGCTATTAGCAGGGGAAGGGTTAAATCCATCTTCTTGAAAAACTTCACTTTCTTTTTCTGAGTCAAACGGTGAGGATTTTAAAAAAGAAATTTTAAAGAAACTCGTATTTCCATTTATGAGGTGTACTATTATATCATGGAATGCTAAGCTGTTAAGAAAAGGTAAGAATAAAGCAGCTTTTTAAGGATGATCTCTAGGATCTACTGTTAGCTGGAGGAAAACAATGTACAAAAAACTGATGCCCTGTCTTTCCAGTGTGTAGGAGGGAATTCATACCCTACATGTAGACATGTATGAAAGGATATACATGTTCCTTGTATGTGCATGAAATATTTCTGTCTCTTAAGACACTGGTTCCCCTCTGGAGAGGGGAACTCTATGGTTGGCTTACAGCACTACAACTTTTGTGCTTTTTGAATTTTGAACTGTATGAATTGTGTTACCTACTCAAAAAACAAACAAACAAACAAAACACAAGTTAAAAAACGCTCTAAGAGTACTAGCTGAAAACAGAAGAGCATAAGGTACGATCAGCCCTTCTTGCCTCCAGCCCTAAAAAAACCAGATGATGACGCTCAAACAAGGGAGCAGGTACCTCAGGGCCAAGAAGGTGGCTGACAGAGAAGCAGGGCCTTGGAGGCCTCTGTGTGGGATCAGCAGACACGGGAAGAGTGATCTGCAGGGCTGGGATCACAGCAGGAGCAGCTGGGCTAAGCGGTGAGGCTGGCTCCTCTAACGTCCAGCTGGAGCTCAAGCCCTAGAGGCAGGCAGGCTCCCGGAATTGACGAGACAGGGTGAAAGGTGGAATGTCCAGACACCACGTACCACTTACTATTGGCTGATCTCACCCGACAGGAGAACCCACCCTTCTAGAATAATCACACAAAGCCGGCTGCATACAATGGGTACAGAATCCACACAGTTGGTAATGGGAAATTTCAGAATCAAAGATAAGCATGCCACCAAGAACTATCAAATTCATGTGCAGAAAGATAAAACCATAAATGAGAAAGATAAAATTGAACAAATGAATTTTGATCTGAAGAAAGTTTATAGATCAAGAAAAACTTAGACACAATTAATGCGCTTAGAGAAATGGGAGAGAATATTGCACATACTACAAAGAATCAACCTTACACACAGGAAATTAAAGTCGTGACTGCTGAAATTAAACAGCGGACAGGCTAGAGGCAGGCAGCCTGCCGAAGCAAGGGCGTGCAGCCTCCCCGGCGGTCAAGTGCTGCCCTCTGTCCTTGACCTTCCCTGCCCTGCTCCACTTTACTCAATCCGCTGGAAAGACAGGTCTTCTGTTTTTCGGTGCTGCCAGGTTATCCTGGGAGGGCAAGTGTCGCCAAGAAGGTGAAACCAGTGCACCAGGAGGAAAAAGGGGTCAGAGTACTCATGTTGGCCAACTGTTGACTGAAACAGATAAGGAGGCTGAGGCCCAAAGGTGAAGTTCACCACTTATCCAGGGGTCTGGTCTTCAGTATTCTGACCAGGCAGGCTTCTCCAGAAGTTGCTGAGTGCTCAGTTTGGTATAGATCCCATTTCCCAAGATGAGACTCGGGGTGACTGCCCTACTACACAGTGAGTGAGCCTTTGGAGAGGCAGGGCCAGACAGCCAGTGCTGGAGTCTGGCAGCCTCTGCACGGCCTCAGTGCCCCATCTGCAGCACAAGGATGGTAATAGCGTTGCCAGCATGGTTATGGAGAGTCAGGGGACCAGTACAAGGCAGGTGCCTGGAGCACACCAGCACACACTGAGGTCGGCTACTATGATTATCTGAGGATAAGAACACTAGCTCCTATGATTGACTTAAATCACATCCCTACCCTTCTAGCACATGAAAGGAGCTCAACAAATATCTGATTTAGTGTTCAGTACAAAGAAAACGACTTCAGAGCCACTTAGGATTTATATCCTAAGGAATGTTAAGTGTCCTAGGAAACTGATATCAAGATGCTTTGCCTTTAATCTCCCCCAGATGGTTATATAAAGACTGATCCATGACTTGGCAAGCTTCATGCCAGGGACTCTGTGGCATTAACATTTAGATAGCAGCAGGGTTTCCCCCCAGGAGTCTGCCATCCAACTCATAGGAATGCAGTCACAGAACAGTGTAAAGAGAGCTCATCTGTACAAATGCAACACAGGCATCTTTGGAGAGAAGGACAAAGAATTCATTCCAACTCTCATTCTTTTGCCTGCCCTTTTCAAACATTCTGACAATGACTGAAGAGACTAGCCCAAGTAGGAATTACAAAGTTTTGTCAATCTGACAACAAGGCAATGAACTGAGTGCGAACATGGCTACAGAAACAAGAACTTTAGGCAAATTTCATGTGAAATTTAAAGAAAAGGGGGGGCTGCCTTGGTCTCAGAGAGATCTCTGAAGATCAGTCGTGCTTCCACATGGTTCAGAAAGTCCTGGGCAGGGCCCCCCTGCATGTGGTCCTTGTAGAGTACAGCTAGGGCCCGAGCACCAAAATCACAAAGAGGAGAGACCATCAGATCCAGATGAGGACAGCTTTCTATGGAGAGGCGAGGGACAGAAATATCGAAATTCCCCTCCTGACACAGTGTTTGTTTTCTTGGCCCGGTTTCCTAGGCAATGAGCAGTGGGAAGAAAACAACACTAACACTGACAGGAGATGGCACACTCCAAACTCAGGTGAGAAAACAGGTCACGTGATTTGAAATATTCCTACCAACCCTCCTCCTCCTCCTGAGACCCTGTCCCCCATCCCACCTCGAAGAAAACCAGCAATTCTGAATAACAAATTACAGCCCTCTGCAGTTCTCTCATCTTATAAAAAGAAACCCTCTCATTCTTCAGGAATTCAGGATTTTGAGGCTGTTCTCTAGCCTGCGGCTTGTGAAGGTTGTAGAGGAGCGGGGCCCACTTCAAATTCTGAGGCCCATGTCCCGCCCATCAGCCTGGCCTTCCTCAGGAAGCCCTTCCCCATCCTTAGGGCCCATGCCAGTGTCCCCTGCCAAAACTGCTGAGGCTTTTGAACATGGCGGTGTGGGTAAACTGAAGGCAGGGGTCATGCGCTACAATGTGTTTGTCCTCTGTCCCCAGATGGCCCCTGAGCCCTAATTGTCGACAAAGGCTGACAATCCAGGATGTTTCATTAGTGATGCAGATCAAAAGTGGTTCTGAAAATCTCACCTCTGTCAGAGTTTGCTTTGTTTCATCGTATCTGGCTTGTAGGCCGTTATGACTTGCCTGCAGCTGGAAAAGAAAGGGAAAAGATATCGGCTCTTGTTCAGTCCTCAAAACAGCACAGCTGTGAGGGGATCCCCATCTCACAGAGGGGAAAATGGAAATTCAACAGAGATTTAAACTGAGTGAATGTGGGAATTTTAGAATGGTTGCTGACAACAGATGAAGACAAAATTCATATAGTTAGCACCAACTATATGTCAGGGGACAAACGAGACGTTCTGCATGAATCCTATCACTGAATCCTTACATTCAATGGAAGAAGACGTTTTTCTCATTTTACATATGAGGAACTAAAGACTCAGAGGGGTTAAGTTGCTGGACAAAAGTTTCACGGCTGCTAACTGATAAAGCCAGGATTCAAATCCAGGTCTGACTTTTCTGTATGGCTATGGAAAAGTAGCCAGTTTACTTACCCACTGTGCCCATTCCCAGAATACAAACTGCATTTCACAACTCAGGATGCTAGCACAGAATATGACTGGCTGGCAAACAATCTGAGATAGATGAAAGAATTCACGACTTCAACACGAAGAGACAGAAGATGAATGACCTTTCCTGTTCAAAGTTACATGATTGTAAACTTACATCAGGAAAATGTCATTTCTCTTTTCCTTACTGGAAGATATATTCTTGTGCTATGAACTTTTAAAAATCTGAAAACATTCATCGAAAGCTCAAAGAGTTTGCACATTTCCACTTTTGAAAAGGGGAAGTGGCAGAAAATGAAAACAGACTCTGGCTGTTACCCGTGTTCAAATTAGCAAAGATATCCTGTATCTCAATGATTGCTTCAAAATAACTTGCCCCATCCTGAAACGTGTAAGCAACCCATTAAAGAATTATGTCATCTTCAGAAATCACTACTCCTAAATCATGCTTCTAGTCTTCATAACTGATAAATGGTTACATTTCCAAAAAGGCCTATCAAGAAGCCAACTCAAGCAGAGAGCAAGAGTGATAAAGGAAGGAAGCAGGTAGGATCTGGCTTCTCCTTCTTCAAGGAAGCCATCTGTGCAATGAGAACTTTCATTGACATGTTTGTGTAATTGTCAGAGAAGAATATTTCTGGAGAATTTTTCTTTTGAAATACTAGTGACTGAACTCCTGAAGCCCTTTTGTGGCTCCAGGAAGGGGTCCTGGCCTTTCCCACTTTCCTGTCCACCTCTCACCCATGCACCCACCCAGCCCCCCATCTAACATTTACCCAGTGCTCTGCTCACATGAGGTATTTAGGAGAAGGTGAAGAACATGACCTAGTCCTTACCTGCCAGGATGTGGACCAGTGCACTAGGGATCAGAGTATGAGAATATCTGGGGAAGAGCCAGGCCTAGGGGAGGTCCCAGGACAGTCTGGCTTATCAGCACGTCTAAGGAAGGCTTCACAACAAAGACTCATGCGAGCTGGATCTTGGCAGGGACGGAGCCTGCTAAGAAGTGAAGACTCATTTCTTCCACTTGATTAATTTAACTTATAAGAGCTCTCTTCATCTGCTCATCTGACCATCTTTTCCCAAACACAGGATGTCTCAGTAGCTTAGCCTACTTTTCATCTCGCTGGAATCCTTCATGATCGTCCTGCCCTCGTTTTCTTCTTCAAAATTAATTCCTAGACCCAGCCCCAAATTCAGCAGTGGATTACCATCCCTTTCTGGATTCCTCTTTCCTTCCTCAATCTCAGGTTTCTGCTCAGCTGCCTACTAGCTATGTTCCAGTTCTATGCCTCTATAATGCATTCCCCTGTTGGACCATGAGCCACTCTTTACTCCTTCTCTTGCTTTGGCCCTTCTTCCATTTCTCTGTTGGGGTAGGACTCTCCCCACGCTTGTCACCAAGGCCATGAGTGCCTCCTGCTTGCTTTCCACCTGCATGATCTTGGAAGAGGGGTTCCTGGATTTAAGAAGTCTGGATTCTCTCCTATACTATTGATAAACATATAAACTGGTAGAATGTTTGGTGAATAATTTGATGGTTTCGAGCAAAATAGAAAATGCCTGTATTTTTGACCCAGCAATCCCACTTCCTAAAATCATTCTTATACAAATACATATTTGCTCAAAGATGACCATTTTACAAAAATGTTCATGGTAGCATAAATTTGCAGTTGGTGGGGAGCCCTGAAACAATCCACATACCCGTGAACAGGGGACAGGTACAGTAAATTATAGTACATATACACTCTGTTGCATTATGGGGTCAATCAGAAACTATGAGGTAGATCTATATATTCAAAATTTTGGTTTTACCATTAGTAAGCTGTGTGATCACAGGCAAAACTACCTCATGTCTCTGTTTCTCAGTTTCCTTTTTCATAAAAGGAGGAGAACAACAGTACCTCCTCCACAAGGATGTTGTATGAAAAGAATGAGTTAGTTCTTCGTTCATCTCCACAGCCTAGTTTTATGCCTAGCACGGAGCAGCACTCAGTGAACGCTGTCAATCAATAAATGCTATTCTTAAGTCTTGTGATGTTCTTCTAGCACTAGGTTGGCAAATTTTTTCAGTTGGGGCCAGACAGTAAATATTTTAGGCTTTGTGAACCACATTTGGAAAGGGCCAAGTAGTAAGTATTTTAGGCTTTCTGGGCCATGTGGTCTCTGCTGCAATTACTTAGTTCTGCCCTGGAGCTTGAAAACGGCCACAGAAAATACATAAACAAGTTGATATGCATATATTCCAAGAAAACCTTACTTATAAAAAGAGGTGGCAGGTGGATTGGCCCAAGGGCTGTAGTATGCTAATCCCTGTTCTAGAACCTCCATTCTAACATGAATATCTTCACTCCTTCTCCGGTTTCTCCCTTCTTGAAGAAAAGCTTCATATTACTTGAAAGAAATTATAAAAAGAAAACACCAACCTCTTCCAGATGTTTGGTCTTCTGTAGAATCTGCTTGTTCAAGGAGATGACTTTGCGACGATGAAGTTGGGAGGTTCCTAATTTTTCTGGACTTTCTTCCGCTGACAGCTCAGACTGCTGTGGGAAACAGGGAGGGCAAGCCCAAAGGATTTAGTAAGCCCACCTCAGTCTGTGTAAGAGAGACCCAGCCCTGCTCACCCTGGGCAGAGCACTACCTGGCAGCCTGTCCAAACCAAGCCAGCTCAGCCATGGGGTCCTATGCAACACCCAGGTCCAGATGCGGGGAGTCAACACAACGATCAAGACCCTTACCAACGGAATCTGCATTCCTGGCAGAGGGAACGGCATGTGCAGAAGCACAGAAACACATAATAATATGGTTATGTGGAGGCAACTGGCACCATCAAAGCAGTAACTGTCTGGAAGGACTTAAAATGAAAAGCAACAGCCTATTCACTTGTTTCTCCCCGTCCACGGATCTATTCCCTTTTAACCATTTCTTATTTCTACTCTTTTGGTGTTCACAGACAATAGAGCTGAGAGGGATGGAAGCTACTGACGGGGCAGCAGGAGAGTCCTGAAACAAAAGGTGGGGAGGCGAGGGAGAAAAAGGGTTGCATGGGTAGCAGGGACCTGCCAGGCCTCGAAGGGAGTCAGGGAGAGATTTCTCGGTGAAGCAGCAACAGCACTGAGAAACCACACAGAGGAGGACGGAGCTTGATATGGACTCTGAACACAAACACCAGCCTCAGGACAAACAAATTAAAAGGTCAATCCTGTTGTAAAAGGAGTCCTTCCAATACTTCTTGGATGATCATAGAAAGGCTTAAATGAGCTTTATTAAACAAACGCCCATTTCCACCACATTTCCCTTTTCAACTGGAAGCATCCCAGTACCAAACTAAGCACTGACTTTAAGCCCAAGTGCAACAAAACTATTTGGGTATTCGATTTTTTTCCTGCATGTTTTAACAGTGATCATAAGCCTTGAAAGTCTGGAAAATCTGTCTATGGGGAAAAGAGATGGGAAAGTGAGAGGAGGAGAAATTGGATGGAATAGTCACCATTTATTTTGGTTAAGGATTTCCCTGAATAATTCAGCAGCACTACTAACAGATGATGAGTTTTTGCTACTTAACGGCTCCGGAGGTGGGGAACAACCAGCAGGATGTGGCTGCATAAAACAGTAAGGAACATCGCTTTCCATCTCCTAGACTGGTGGGCCATAACAGAAATAGAAAAATTGAGCCTTTGGTATTGCAACACACCTTGCCTTGAAAACCAAGACTTCAGAAAATGTCAACTAACATATTCCAGCTTATTAGATCTCTGGAAATTCGAGTTAACATTTAAAAATACATTTGGTCGTATCAAGATATTCACAACCTATAGTCTGGGGAGGGAGAATTGTTTCTGAAAATGATTTGAGTATAAAAAAAGAGGGAGGAGGAAGGACCACTTCCTCTCGATTTCCAAATCACTTGTCAGGAACAATTATAATGAGCTAATTATATCTCCTTTACTTGATAGTGTCACCCTGAACTATGCTATTAATTTGGCCACTTTTGTCTGCTATATATTTAATAGCTTTTTCTTATAGTTCATTTTCAGATTTGGGTTTTAACATCCAACTCAGATTGCTGGACACTGATTTCCAGCATGTCTTTGGCATATCCTCACAGCATTTAACTTAACTTGGAGAATTACCCAAGCCTTCCAGCTCATGATTTATTGACATCTGAAAGAGAATTCCCTGTTCACTGGAACTACCCCACAGGTTATGTCCCTCTGTTTGATGTCAGGATTGTCTTGAATATTCTGACCTCCTCCAACTTGCCTCTGTGGCTCTGGACCAGACAGAGCTGTGGGCTGGCAGGATTACTCCCCAGGACTCCCTCTAGTCTATTGGTGCAAGCACATACTCATTCAGTGCTGTTCCGCACCTCTGGTCTGGCTTGATGGTGTCTCCAAGTTTTAGCAGGTCTTCCTGCCAATGAACTGCTTTTATGGATGGGTCCCAAGACCATGGAAAGTGTATTTCCCACCCAGTTCTTCTACCTACCTGGCATACCTACAACTTTGTTTTAAAATCAAGGCCTCTGACTTCTCTGCCAAGAATGCTTCTTGCAGGAAAACCAGTAGCTATCTTGATATCTGGAAAGAAGGTTTTGGGGCTGGTTGGCTAGCTCTTTGTTTCTCTTTTTCTCTCTCTTACTATCTTTCTATCTAGACTTAATTTTTAGCCACAGGGTTCCTCAAGAGCCTCACAACAGGGGTCTTTGGGATCAAAATATTTTTCATAATACTAAAATGTCATTTTTTAATTCTCATTCTCTCATTATTATACATTGAAGTTTTCCAGATGTTACATGTCATGTATTAGTATCATTGTTTTGACGTTAATATATAAAGCATGTATTACTGTCCTCTGTAAATGAATTAATATGTAAGCTACTGAGACCTCAGTAGTTTTAATTTAAGAGTTCTTAAAGGGTCCTGAAACTGAAAATTTTGAGAACCACTACTTTAATCTAAGGGGACTGGCTCACTTGAGAATCATGTATTGGTCCCAACCATGGATTGGGGTGCCCTTATTAGGAAGGAACTCCAATCGGTGGAGTGGGCCCACCCATCACTTATACAACATTGAGAGAGGAAAGTTCTTTCACTAGATAGGTGATTCAGAGAACCATATGCACAGAGAAAATATACTTAGAGTTCACAGAAAGACCTTGAAGTCACTCTACAAACTTAATCTATCTGTTATGATATGCTCTAAGCAGACATGGGCTTTCAACATCCTTTCTCTCATTGATAGGTAGCAATTCTCATTGCTAAGTGCAATCCCTTAAATTTGAATCTGCAAAGCATTAATACACATTAATATCAGAACATTAAATGCCATTTCCATATGTGACATCTCTCTAGCCCAATTAAAATGAATAATGTGCACATTACAGGCCCATATTTCACATGAATTTATAGGTTCCTCTGTTTGCCTTTGAGTCTAGAGATGGTGCTATGCAAAGTGCTTTGTTTAATGGGAAGTTATTTTTCTGTAGATATCATCGTTTATTCTAGAGCTGAATTGAAGAGTCAACCACGTCAATGGAAAGCTGATAGCTCTACTTTTCAAACATACTTTTTGTTAAGCAATCTAGAGACTGATAAAGGCAGAAACAGGTCTTTAGAGCATCTGGCATCCTGGTCACTGCCAGTCACAGTGAGAAGGGAATTGAAAAAGATGAAGTTGATCTGGAAGGATGAGACAAAGCTGGACAGATGGAGAACAGGAGAAGAAACTTTACAGTAAATCCTTGACAGAAAAAAATTAAATCCTTGGGGCATCTTAACTGATTTCTACGTTAAAAGTGCAGTATCTCTCCAAGAATGCCAATCATCTACAAATAATTCCATTTGTGTTTACACTGGAGGGAGGGCTAAAGAACTAATCTAATTTCGTTCAACAATTTCAGATTAAGAACGTGCTTTCAAAACCACAGAATGGATTAAGATGACTTCTAGTGCAGATTCAATGTTTCCTAATAACTGACAGATATTCACAACTTCCACTGTTAGGGGAACGAGATTTAAATGTCACTTGATAATATTAGTCTTGTTCAAAATAGTAAATTCCTAAGAGAAATAAAAAATGATTACTTTAGCTAAAACTATATACTTTTATAATGAAAGAGACCCCAAAGGTTATCTACATATCAACCTTCTTCCTAAAATAGGAATCTCTCCTGTATTACCTCCTTCCCCACACTAAAATATTGTTCCTAAGTTATCAGTAAGAAAGATCCCTATCTCATGATATAGTTCTCTGTCCGCAACAGATGGACTTTGGTTTCTGGCACCTTGATGAATCTTTCTACTGAAAGCAAACAAACAGATGATATAAAATTAATTAATTAATTAATTAATTAATTTAATGTGTGCATGCACACAGGAGGTTGGGGCAGGGGGGCGGGGGCGGAGAATCCCAGGCAGACTCCTGACCTGAGCTGAAATCAAGAGTCAGCTGCTTAACCGAGTGAGCCACCCAAACACCCCCAAATATTTATTTTTAAAATATTATAAAAAAAACCTATGAGCTAACAAGAATGTAAGAAAACCTACAGGGCCAAAGAGTTAGTGAAAGTGGAGCTCCAGGAAGGTATATATAACCACTGAGGTTGGCTTTTTTCTTGAAAGTACTTGCCAATACCAGGTGATCTCAAGCAATGATTTTTTATAATTCAGTAACTGCTTTGCATAAACGAATGAAAGAAGAAAGAAAATCTGCAGTGAGATTTTGTAACAGGTCCAGTTCTGTAATCCAAATGCACACACTACCTGGATGGTCCAAAAACCCCACAAGTCAAGACTATGTATGCGATGGACCTGGGCTGGGGTGCCTCCAGATCCTTGCTGGAAGTAAAAGCAAATCCCCCCCCCGAAGAACAGAGATTTAATTCTAGGCTTCAAAGAATTTCTACAAGTAAATTTTCAGGGCACACGAGCTCACAATCCAAATTTGAAAGCATGTGCACAGTAGGAGCAAAAAGCCAGGAGAAACAGAATCAGACCTTGCAAAGACTCAAACGTGTACAGCCATTCTTCCCTAAGGCAACAGAGGTAAGTGCAATCACTCTTCCATGTAACAGATTCACCTAAAAGTATCCACAGCTCTTTCGTCTCCCCTTTCTGTAAAACATGTCGGTACCCTTCCATCTTGGCTACTACCCTCTAGAAATACGCTAGCTGACAAGGGACCTTTCCAACTCTTCACTGGAGCCTGAGCCCTGCAGATGGGATGGGACTATTCACTCACCCTCTCTGCTTCCACTGGTGAAACGGGATACGTGAACACTTTTTTACTATCCCTGACTCCCACTGATGAAATCCCATGAACCTCGAAGACCCACATTCATGCAACTCTGCTGCATCTAAGACAGCTCTGGGCTCCACGGCAGGCAATGCGGTGTATCTGCCCAGAAAGCACTGCACATTTAGGAGGCATGAACAAATCCAGAACTTTCCACTCTTCTCCCCACAAACTACCGTCCTGTCAGATGGCAGGCTCACTGAATCCTGAATTGGTGTGACTGATTTTTCTGAAGTGAAATGGAACAGTTCCCGTATACCTTCTTGAACAAATGGATTTGTTTGGGCTCCTAATTTCAATCTAAGATATTTTTGAATGTTGACTCTATTCTCTGGGGTGTAGCCATCTCTTTGTTTTAGCTTTAAATGATGTCCAAATCTGACAAACTAATTCTGTGCCTTTATCCAAATCGATACAGACTCTAAAAAGGTAGACTGTGCTGTGCAGCTTGAGACAATCCTATCAGGTCCACAACTCATTAGCTGATACCATTTTTTTCTCTTTTTATGCTGTTATTACATATTGCATCAGTCCCCCAGATTTTAGGAAATCCTGGAATATTTTAACCCCACATTTAGCATCATTCTCTCCAGATTTATAGGGCTCCTTAATCTCTAAATTCAGACTGTAGTTTTAAATCTCTCTATCCCACTTTCCTTTGCCTCGTTCAATTACCCTTTAGTCAGATCCTATTATGTGTGAGGCCCAGTGGTAGGTAGTGGGGACACAGACCTTACTCCTGGACCTCCACAGTCCAATCAGGTAAAACCAACTCATGCACAAATAAAGGTGTTGTCCTCTACATTCTCTCCTAGCCTAAACTGTGCTATAGAGGAAGAGAGAGTTTTGAAAGGTCTTCTTGTTCTGTCTTTCCTCTCTCCTACAAATGCTCATGAAAACCATATTGTGTTAGGCACTGGGAATATACAATGATCCTAGCTCTCATTTATAGGGAGACAGATAGAGACAAATGAAAACAGCATATTGTCAGCAGTGCTCAGAAGGAGACTACCAGGAGTGGAGCCACACAACATCACAGAAAAGCCCCTCATAGGGAGGAAAGTCACCCGTCCTGGCCACTAGGTGAGTCTTTGCACAAACCTGCAGAGACTTGTCAGCCTCTGCTGAGCAGTCATTATGCATCAGGCAGCAGAGATGAGAGCTGCAAGAGGAAACTTGGCCCTCCGGAAGTTGACAGATTTAGGGGTGACTTAACACTTGTGACCTTGTGTGAAGAAATGCAGTCCAGAATGAAGGAGTACAAAAATCCAACCCTGGAAAAAAAAGAAGACGCTTTTTTCTATCTGTGGTCACAGCAGGAGGTTCCCAAGAAGACAACTTCTCTCTCATACCATACTTCTTCCCAAGCTCCACATGCTAATGCTGCTGGAAAAAAATGGTAAAAATGCTTTTCTGTGGTGGGACTGGTGGGATTAGAAACATTTGTATCTTAGCTGACTAGAAACAACACTGGTTCTGACTCAGGCCTGATTCTTATAACAAAGGAGTCAGGATCTCCCCATTGCTAAGTTTCCCATGATCTGCTAATCTCAGCAAGGTTCCTGGGGTGCAGTAACTTTCCCCAGTCCCCAGCCCCCTTAAACTATATCTTTCCATTTCACTTCAACTGGGTATAGTTTTAAAGTCATTCATTCTGCCCATTTATTCCTATGACAAAAAGTTCAATGTCAACTCTGCTGGGTCGGCGGCTCCGGGAGTGCAGGAGGAACAATAAAAACGACCGCCAGGCCGCCAACTTCCAGGCCCCCCCTTCCCTAACCCTGACTCTCCCGCCATAAGGATGTATGCCCAGGTCACGTCTCCACAAGTAACCCGATACCTATGCAGGAAACAGGACTCCCCCGACCCTCGGATCAGCAAATACCCTACCTTATATGGCTGTAAACCTATGCCCTGTCTTAACCCAGGCAAAAGACTCCCCCCAACCCACTCCTGGCATGACTTCCCCAACTCTCTTCTCTGGAGTCGCGGAACCTCACCTTTAATAAATCTTGCGTTGTGCCTACCTCGCCTGGTATCGTGTTTATCTTGCCTGTAAAACCTTACAAACTCTACCAACCAGTGTGCTTTGGGCACATATACTGACATTTCAAATGGCAACAGAAACCAAACAGCAACTGGTATCCATTTGAGATCATATAGGTCATATTATTCTGTAATTTCTCTGCTTACGGGTTGACTGACGGCTAACTCAGAGCTCCCGGAGGCAGCAGGCAGTGTCCACCTCTTCCTCGTAACTAGGC
The DNA here is from genome assembly GCF_010015895.1 of Lontra canadensis. Taxonomy (NCBI): domain Eukaryota; kingdom Metazoa; phylum Chordata; class Mammalia; order Carnivora; family Mustelidae; genus Lontra; species Lontra canadensis. The sequence continues at coordinate 684,811 of NW_022631111.1, forward strand.
CCTGCAACGCACCCCCCCGCCCCCGGCGGACACTGCCGGGGGACACAGTGTGTGCACAACAGGTGTTGGCTGCAGGAGGAAATCATCCCATCTCAGGGCTCAACTCTGTCAGTTCCCTGGCAGAAAAGAAGTCAAAGCTCAAGACTGAACATATCTCCAAAATGATACCAATTTTCTTTATAAGTGTTTGAAAAAGCTAACTGGAATAGCCCTGGAAATAAGAAACCAGGGTAGAGAAACAACAACACGAAGGCAGTTACCGCAAGAGGGCGGCTGACATATTAGCAACTGACACTTTTGAGTCAATCCCATCCAATTCAGTTAGACAGATTTCCTGAGTAGGCACCGGCCATGGTGTGTGCCTAGCATCACCTGGTTTATAACATTTCCTGTGGGGGACCACTATCACCTACTTGCTCTCATGCCAGACAGGCTGCCAGTCAAGAGGCTGGCCACCACCTGGCCCAAGCAATTGGACCCCGGAGGAATATGGGACCTAAGCCACGCCAGAGATATCATCCTTAGGACTCCACGCATGGAAGTGGGGAGGGTGCTAGAAGACTGACAGTCTGTGGTGAAGCCAGCAGGTGACAACAGAGAGAGAAACCAAGTGAAGCAAGAGCAGAGAGATGAGACACAAGGCTGTTGGAGTCCCTGGGACCCCTGCATTCACCAACTTCCCAGATATGACAGCTGATAAACACTCCCTTTTTGCTTATACCATTACGGGCAGCTTCCAGTCCTTGCAAACAAAAGGCTCCTACATGCGTACTGTCCAGGTTAGCGAGCATGGAAATTAGGAGGCATGTGGTTTTGCATCATAGTGATATATAAATTATCACAGAGGAGAGGGACAAGGACAAGTGGGACAAAATCCACTCTAATCAAATGTGGTTGTCTGCATTCTCTAGAGGGGACTTACTTTCCTTTGTGTTTTTATATGTGCATTCCTGACCATACCCTGGCCATGACCTCTTTTCGGCTACACCCAGCTCAATTACCTGAGCCCTCCCCACCCCCCAGGTGCTCCTGTAAGACATAACTTCAAGACCGTCTGGGCTTCCAATTAACTGCCAGAGAATGGGCCTTAGAATCAAAAGTTCAGAAACAACGGTGCCAGAATTTCTTAATTGCCAGAAAGGAACATTTCCAAAACCTATTAAGAAAAAAATTTCTTCCACAAATAAGTCCTTTGATGGCTTAAAATTCATCTAAAGGTTATAAAAGTGATATGAAAAACCACACATGCACACACCCCAAATAGAAACTTCCACAGCTTTTAGCAGCACAGGTGTGACTGCGTGTGAGTGCCTGGGCCACACCATTTTCATTTTGCTTATTTCTGTGGCTAGTTCCCAACATGACCTGGCTTCTGTCTACTTAGCCTAAGGTAGGCAGCTGGACAGTGACAGAATCTAAAGAGGTCTGTCACTCCAAGCCTGGAAGGTGGATGAGAAGGATGACGGCAAAGGACAATGGCTTGCCCCTACAGACACTCTACTTTGCCAAGGAGACAGGTTTCAAAGTCAGACAGTCCTGTATGCAAACCTGGAACTTCTTAGCTATGTGATACCGGACAAGTGACTCAACCCTTTAGTGTCTTCATCTGCAAAATGGATATAACATCACACGGTTACATACTGAACACCAACACTGCCAGGTCCTTGCTCTGAGGTTGCAGAGAGGAGCAAAACGTGGTCCACATACACATGAACAGAGAGTTTCAGCTGCACGTGAGGAAGTACAATGATGAAGGAAGGCAGAGGATTATATGCAAGGAGGCAGCACACTGCTTTGAGAATTCACGAGATCATCACATACAAGGCACTGATCACAGAGAAGGCACTCAGGATAGACTCTTCTGATTCCCTAAGGCAGAAATGTTCTTCTAGATTAACAAAATGTTTTAAGATTCTATCTCAGGAAGATGCTGACGAAGGAATGATTTAGCTGGCTGTCACGTATTAAAGTGGTTGAAATGATACAGGGTTCGTTAGTAAGCGGCATTAGGGAGAGTCCCTTCTTGTCCTTCTAGGGGACCTGGCTACTTCCTTGGCTCAGCTTCCTTCCCCTTCTTCTGACACCAGCTAGTGCAGGATCGTAGAGCAGAAGTGGGTTTTGGACAGTCAAGCTTTTTAGTGTTCTGCAAATGACAGTCACAGACTCTCCTTCCCTATAAAAATGAATGCTAAGATGCAGCGAGTGTATTAGACATCAACACCAAAAAGCACAGCAGTGTCTCATCTAGCGCATTCTGGAAAGGGCATTACCCTTTGGAAAAGAAGGGAGACGGTGCTCTTTGGCCGAGAGCCTACATGAATCATGAATTATATATCTGGGAGCTTCTTCACATTCCTCTTCCCTGCTGCTTTACAGGAACCATATTAAATTGAGTTACATATCTCAGAGGCTTGCTTTGAAACACATGGGTTATTTATCATGTTACACTGTTAGAAGAACTTGTGAACTTTACAAATCAAAGAGAAGCCTGCACATGTGTTTTCCCACATTTTTTATATCCTAATGCCTGTCAGCTTTCCAAGCACCAGGCCAGCTGTTCGATTCACTGCCTGCTCACATAATCATTTTCACTCTTTCATACTCCCAAAACTATCTTGTCCCTTTTCTTCACTAAGCAGAAATCCATCCTGTTACCAGATTAATTTGGGTTTCTTACAAGAAACCTCTGAAGGCCTCCCTTTGGGGCATCCCTCAATCCCATCTCCACTTCCAAGGGATTCGTTACAGAAACCCTAAAGGTGAGTGCATGGACTTTAGATAATTGCCAGTGCCTGGTATCAGCCCAATTCATGGCAGTAAGATTTTTTTTTTTTTAAGATTTTATTTATTTATTTGACAGAGAGAGATCACAAGTAAGCAGAGAGAGAGAAAGGGAAGCAGGCTCCCCGCTGAGCAGAGAGCCCGATGCGGGACTCGATCCCAGGATCCAGAGATCATGACTGAAGGCAGCAGCTTAACCCACTGAGCCACCCAGGCGCCCCATGGCAGTAAGATTAAAGCGAAAACCAAACAGTGTGGTGGACAACCCTAGGAAAGCCCTATCCCCTCTGCCTCCTGGTGTTCAGGCCTTCGTGTAAGCCCATCCCCTGAATGTGGATGGGACCTGTGACCTGCTTCTAACCAGAAAACAGCGAAGTGATGGGATATATGTAAGTGCATGCACCTAGCTGTTACACAGAACTACAATGTCTAGCCTATGAGGAGGTGTTCTCCCTTGCTGGCTTTGATCAAACAAGTGGCAATTTGGGGAAGGCCACATGGCAAGGAACTGAGGGCAGCCACTAGCCAGCAGCCAGCAAGAGCTGAGGACTTTAGCCAACAGGCTGAATCCTGCTAACAACCACATGAGCTTAGAAGTGGATCGTGCCCCAGCGGAGCCTCAGGTAAGAAAGCAGACCCGGGCAGCACCTTCACTTGTGAGAGCCCTAAACAAAAAAATCCTGCTAATCTGGGCTCAACTGTTCACCCCCAGTTACTGTGAGATAATAAGTGTGTGTTGTTGGGGCACCTGTGTGGCTCAGTGGGTTAAGGCCTCTGCCTTCGGTTCAGGTCATGGTCTCAGGGTCCTGGGATCAAGCCCCACATCGGGCTCTCTGCTCAGCAGGGAGCCTGCTTACTCCTCTCTGCCTGCCTCTCTGCCTACTTGTAATCTCTGTCAAATAAATAAATAAAATCTTAAAAAAAATAAGTGTGTGTTGTTTTAAGCTACCACCTTTGTTGTAATACTGATGTGTAGCAGTAGATAACTAAATGTATGAATAAGCAGAGGAGAAGTAAAGCAGCCTCTGGCATCTGAGAGCCAACCTGGCCTTCTCGGCAAGACCTCGATGTTGCTGGGAGCTGCCCTGCACAACCTAGGTCTTGGTGCTTAACATAGGTAATTCTAAAGAATGTCAACATCACACAATGTCTTGAAGATGAAGGGAAAGACATGAGCATTCCGTAATCATGTCTGAACATGGACAAAATCTCGTCATTGTTCAAATTGCAAAAATGACCAAACATCCCCCTATGCTGGCTAATAATAGTACACAGCTTTAACCTTGATTCATTACCTCATCTTTTTAATTTTTTTCATTCCCCCATCTTATTAAATTTATTTAGACACTCATTTATAGGATCGTCCTCCCTTAAAACATCCAACAGACAGCAAAGCCCTACTTTCTTGGTCCTTCCCACAAATCACCTAAAACAAGCCAGAATCCCATGGTAAGTCTTTCCTAATGCTTCCTTACTGAGATGTCGCATGGCTGCCCACTCGTGCAGTCTCCCCCACCAGCACCAGCAATAAACCCGGCTGTTCAGCGACAACTGTGTTCCTCATGCTCTCTGGTGGGAGGCCACTGATAAAACAGGAGCAAACAATAAAGCTAACAACTACAACAAAGCCAAACATAACTTCACCATGGAACTTGCATAAAATTAGAGGAGTATAAACCAATAAAGTAAGAAAGAGTCCATCAACAGTTTAAATTAGATAAAAACCACAAAAATACGATAAGCTATCTCCCAGTAAGTATAAAAAATTATGAATAAATGGTATTAGGAGAGTGGATAGGAGGAGGAAAATCGGCATGAATCCCATTTTAGAATAAATAAAAGTGAACTCCACATAAGTTAAAGAATTAAACATCATCAGTAAAAGATGAACTGAAATGTAATGGATTACTTATTGGATCCATGGAAAGATGATGACCCTGTCACCTGGAAACAATAATAAAAAGATCCATGGATTTACGTACAAATTCCTTGTTTATAATGAAAGGCAATCCAAAAAATAAAAGAACACTGGGTGTTATATGCAACTAATGAATCACTGAACACTACATTAAAACTAATGATGTACTGTATGGTGGCTAACTTACTGTATATTAAAAAAAAAAAGAACAGCCAAGAAATACTTTAGTGATGAAATATATAAATCTAGAATATAGACTGTATTCAAATTTATATGAAAAATATCACATATCCAAAAGATAAATGAGTACAGGTAATAACAATTTATATAGTACAAAATAGAGCAAACAAAAACATGGAACCATGGCCCATCCTCTCGGGTGCAAAGAGGTACTACTAAAGTAGCAAGTTAGACAAATGAAAAAAAAATGAACAAAGCTGGAAATGTGGGGCCATGGTGAAGCCCCTTTATCACTGACAGTATTTTATGTTGTTACAACTTATTTGTAAAGCAACAAAGAGAGATAACCCAACACCCAACTCCTAAAAAAAACCTCTTAGTAGAAACTATCTGCTCAGTTTACGACAGCATTATCCACAGTGGCAGACACAGACAACTGAAAAGTCGAACAGAGAAATGTCTGAGGAAATGGGCTGTATTAACACATGGATTATCTAGTATTCAAATAAGTGCAAAGGCTAGAAACATATAAAATGTTTAGGATTCGACATGACAAAAAAAAAATGCAGACTATAAAAAAGCAAATGAAGGTGAGTATCAGCTAAAAGCTCTCACGTGCCAGACACTATTTAGGTATTTAGTCACATTTCACTTAATCTTCACAAAATCCTGACAGCGAAGTAGTATTATCTCCATTTTACATAGGGAGATAGGAGGACAAAGAGGGGTTAAATAAATTGGTCAAGGTCATACAGCTGGGACGTAGAGGAGACAGATATGAACCAAGACATGACTTCAAATGCTGTCTTTTTAACTGTACCACCCTACCTCTTGATGCCCTACCTGATGGCTGCAACTAGGAACCACCATGGAGATGTGGGACCAACCCTGGAGGGTAATATGCAAATGTGAGATGACTCTGATATGGGAATAAGATTAGTAGGATATAATTTAAAAAAGCATTACCTTTAACGCTGTATGATCTACATACATAATGCAAAAAAACACAATCAAGTGGTGAACCCTGAACCTCTAATTCTTCATGAGCAGTTTAATCACCTATGTCCTTGGAAAGACACTGGTTCCAAACTGCTTCCGATGTCACTCCTTTCTGGCAGAATGGAATGTAGGTAGAGACTGTAGTCACTGGTCATGGGTACAGATCACAGTACAAGGGTGAGGAGGGAAAAGTTCAGGGGATAACAGACCTAAAAGGAGACATGGACATGCAGAGCTGACTGGGGAAAGAGGTAAGCTTCAGGACTCCCAGGCAAGGAGAGGCATACGACCAACAAAGGAGGGTCAGCCTGCTTGGTTTCCTTCTTAAAATAATCTGAGCTCTTATCCACCGGCAGTGGGTGAGTATGAAGACAAAAGTCAGGGCCCCTGCAGTGAGTACCCCATCTTCTAGTTGTCTTTTTTAAAAAACTGGATTCAGCAATGCTATGTGGCAACATAAAGGCAAGTGCCATCCAATTGTGTGCTGACCACCAATCAAGAAACTTCCTTTTTGGGGCAATGTATAAATCGTTCTCCTCAATTACACTTTCAAGGCTTTTAAGCTGATCTGTAACTTTAAGGATTATCTAAGTCCTTTTCCAGTCAAATCTCTGAGGACACTTTGACTACTGTCATCTTTCCTCAGTGGCAGACTGAATCAGAGGACACTTTGGACTCCATGAAAGTTGGATTAGAAAACCCATATTAAGAAGCACTGACTTGGCGGGTAGCGGGTAGGGGAAACATGAGAATCACACCCCCGGACTTTCTAAGCCATTTTACTCATTTTATTGCTCAAAGACCTCTCATTGGTGGGAGGTGACCCTCTGCTGTGTTTACAGAAGGTCCTAACTCTCAGTTTCAGGAGACATCCCTTCCCCAAGTACATCATCTGTGCAAAATCACCTGAGAAGAATATTGCACGGAGGGCTGGAGCAGAACTAATTTGTCGTCAAGGCTTCTGAGACAGGGAAAGCAAAGCTGGATGCTTTAATACACATCAACGTTTTAGGGGGATGGACTTGAGTATGGCCGGGAAAGGAAGGATGTGAAACAATGCCCTGTAAATCTGATTTCACCAATACTACATCTCAGCCGGACCAGAATCAGTTATGTGCAAAATGATTAATCACCATCTCCCTGAAATAGTCAAGGTCCTGCTGCCTATTCTTAGGATAGAAAAAAATCTAACACTGAAATATAGCTTTCAGGCTTTAGCTCATTCTATACCCTTTTAATAAAGTGGAACAAAAAATTTTGCCTTGGGCTTGGCTGAGTTATGGGGTTTGTCTCCTAAGTGGCAAAAGCTTATTCTTCGACCCAATCACCAAACTGAGCCCGAGTTATAAGAAGCCTGGTAGAGAAGGAAAAATGCCTATGCTATACCTCGGACGTCAATTTATCAGATGTGATCCTTGCTCTGAGAAACAGGTTTTCTCTTTATATGTATAGAAAAATAGGCACTGCAGAAGAAAATTAACTGAGCTAATGGACAAATGCTGATGGCTTTGCATGGCGTGCATGTTTCCAACAAATGTCGCTGGTGAATTACAACGTGACTCCATCAATGATATGGAAGGGTATAGGGACACAGGAGAGATCCTGGGGGCATGACCTGAGGCTAAGACTCCAGCCGGGCCCCCACATACCTTCTCTGCGTACTCGGACACGATCTGCTTGATCTCGGCGGAGCAGAGTCCCACGATCTGGCCTACGGAGCTGGCAGTGAGGCGGCTCTGCAGTCACAGGGAAGGGGGTTTCTTAAGGCCATGCCTTGTCTTTCACAGAACTGGAAATCTGAATGCTCTGAGTCGTATAGCAAAAACAGATAATACTCCCAGGGAGGAGGGGGAATACTCTGGGCTTTGTTTAGGTATCTATCAACAAGGAAAGAGGAAAACAAGCCTTGGGCAAATGGTAAGCCATCTCTCTATCATGTGAGTCATTCAGGTGATTGTGCCAGATTCTTCCTGGTCCCTGGGTATCCCTGGGAAATCATTCTTTACCCCAAATACCCCATTCAGGGTCTCTTCCTGAGCAGAGGAACCTGGAAGTCTTAGAACTGAGGGGGGAAAAAAAATACACATGGGACAGAAACAGGAATCTTAGAGCTCTCCAAATACCTCATTACTGCCACAGGCTTTTCCTGCCCTAAAAAGGAGGGATCCTTTCAAAGCCCTTGGTTAAACCTTTTGGACAGGCCCTGAGGTCTGGAAAGACCAATGAAAAATGTGGTGTTGTATTTTCTAAGCAGATGGAGTGGGAAGGACGAGGGTTCTTCTGGCATGGGTGGTTGTGGAGAGGCAGGGCTGAACCACGGCTCCTCTACAGAGGTCCTTGTGATGCCATCCCAGCAGGGACATCCCACTCTCACAGATCTTACAGATCCCCAGAGGTTTCCATGGACGGCAACACTACGCACTGGGAGAAAGCTTCCTAAAAGACCCTAAGGAAAGAGGAAGCACTGACTGCTAAAAAGACAGGGCTCTGATGAAGGGGGTCCCTCTAGGAGGAGGCCCCCTGGAGTAGCACAGGGCGGTTCCACATCCCCACCTCCACATGGCGCCAACTACACAATGCCCCCCTCACCTCCTCATTCGCCATGGCGGTCATCTTGGTCATCAACGACTGGATACGCTGCTGGAAGAAGAATGGAGAGAAGTAGCAATGAGTGGACCCCAGTACGTAAGGCTTCTGTGACGGGTCTACACAGACCTTTGTGGTGCAATCCAAGGTTATTTACTTGTTCTCTCTAGTGAGGCTCATGGGGGAAGGGGTGAGGAAAGGAAACTGGAAAGGGTACGAGAGACCAGCTAACAGCAGTGGGGTGTGGGAGGCAGCTGGCTGTTTTGCAAAGCTGGGGATGAAGGGACAATTTCTCCCCAGATGACTGAAACAGAAACCCCAGGGGACCTACACGGGTCACACACCTCTTCAGCAGCTTGAAGCTCATCTTCCTCATGGGCATCAGCTTTTTCTGCAGCCGACAGCCCTGCGGGAAGGACCGTCTTCTTGTCCTCGGCCTGGAAGGGAAGATGCAAAAATAGCTGGGCCCTGGAGATGAAGACTCAGTGGAGAAAGGATGACAACGCAAAGGGGCACAGATCTGTGAAGGACAATATGCAGATCTGGAAAGGTGAACCAGTCCCTGCCAAAGAGTGGGGAATCCAGAGACCTGAGCTTCCAGTCCTACCACAGACTGAGCAGGTCAAGGTCCGGGCTTTGACCCGGCCTCACTCCATTGCTGTACTGCTTGCTGGTTCAATGCCTATCAGGTCGCATGCATTTGCCAGACTCCTCCTTTGACTGGGTCTCCTCCCTGCCGTAACCCCTTCAAGAGCAAATCACTGCCTAACAGAGTGTGTTTTTCAAACGGCCACTTGAGACCCACTGGGGGACATGCAAGTCCTTTAGCAGGTATGGCCAACATCTATAGACATTACACAAAAATAAGAGAACAGGACACATTAAAGTGCTTTACACATAGTAAAGGGTTAGGCACTGCTCTGTGAAACCTTTATTTTGGAGCTGTCTGTGTGTGTACTGAATCATGATGAAAAATAGAATTCTTACTGCTAAGAGTAGCCAACAAAGTTTAAAAACCACTGGCCTGAAGGATAAAAATCGAATTACTTCACCTGGTGATCTAGCTTCTGGCTCTGGACCCAGCCTCAGGCTCTAAATATACCCACCGCCATGCTCAAGACACCTGCATGACCTGCGGCTTCTCAAAACTGCACTGCAAGTCTAGAGAGCTTGCTCTTTTAGTTCCATGTTCGCCACCTGCCAGCAGGGCGACTGCAGGCTTACCTTCTCTGGATATCAGGGTCCTCTTGGATTGAAAAAGAGAACTGGCAGTCTCAGGCTGCCTTAGACCAACCCAATTCTAGAAGGCTTTTCTATAACCTGCCTGTAACTGACCCCAGGGAACACCGTGAGCTCCTAACTGCGGGGGATATAGGTATCCCCTGCTTTCGAAAACTCATGTTAGGCCACTTTGCTTTTACAAAAGACCCCTATTAGTAACTGTTGTTGCTGACCGAAAGAAATCTGAAAAGGATTTTCGCTTTTACAAAAAAAGGTGAAAGCAAAAACAGTTTTCGGCGTTCATTTAGCTGTGAGCCATTAGGAGGGAGTGTGTAACCTGGGCAGTGAAAGCGGGCTGCTGAGCTCCTTCCCTGGGAACAACATTCAGCATCTCAGCATCAAGCTGCAAGAACTTCAAACTGTATCCAAGCATCTGTGCTTTGTCTCAATTTATTTTGTGTGTCTGTTGGCAAGGCTTGTATCAGAAAAGCCTAAGACTTAACTTTTTGGATCTAGGAATGCTCACAAATTTTTTCATATAAACTGATGGCAATTGCTTCTTTGCTTTATACCATTTTGACTTATAAAAGGCTTTACAGCTACTCTATTCTGGGATAGTAGAGGAAACCTGTATCTGTATTTGTAGACAAGCCCAAAGTGAATACCATTTAATGGGCATCGCATAACTTTTCCAACCATAATTAATACACCCAATAACTATATGCACAGACATTCTTTTCAGACTAAATTACATGCCAAATTGAACGTACACATCAAATTCTTATTATGTATCAGATGCCACCTGACATACACAAATCCAGAAAACCCTTGCTTTGGAGGAAATGACTAGTTAAAAATAAAAATACAACAGTTGCAAAATTAAATAATGAGAAGACTGAAAATGAAGGTAACCTACTCAATGACTGGCTGCCCTGAACTACCACTGCCCCTGATAAAACAGCTCATGCTTATTCAGTATCTCCTGCGTGATGAGTCATTCTCCCCACCAACGCTGTGAGGGGGTACAGTGACCGCCCCTCCTTCACAGATGCCGTGAACTGAGGCACAGTGAGTAAGTACACTGTCCGAAGTCATACAGAGACGGGATCTGAAACCAGCCAGCCTGCCTTCGGCACACACGCTCCTAGCCACTCTCCGTGCCCTCTGCTGACTGAGACAGCAATCACCACATAACGCAGGAGGCTGAGAGCCAGGCAGGCCTCCTGGAAGAATCGGGGTTCTGGACAGAGGTGGGGTGGCAGGAGAACAGAGCCGAGAGAGGAAGTGTCCTATGCAAGGAACTCTTGGGTGTTTGATGGGGAATGAGTGAAAAAAAGAGTACCCATGGATCTCAAACTATAGGACTCTGCTTTTTAAGAGCCAACAACAACTTTAGTCAGCATTCCATTATTTAAAAGGCAGTGGTTAAGAGCACAGGCTTTGCTGTCCCACAGACCTGGGTTCAGATTCTTATTACTTCCCTTGAGGGGCCTGCGTGATTGTGGACAAATCCCAGAGCCTCTCTGAGCCTCACAGCTTTCTGACCTCAGCTTTTCTGAAAAAAGGTAGTGTCTTCCTCACTGAGTTGCTCAGGGAAGTAAATGAAGAAAGGACATGCAGAGCCCTGCAAAAAGGCGCTCAGACACAGTACGGGGTCTGGCACTGTAAGATGCACATGCCTGCCCTGCAGCTGATGGCCAAGGCTCGTTAGTAAACACATACATTATGGGAGGTTTCTGAGACTGCCGTGTGAAGTTAGAACTCCCACCTCAACCTCCCTGAGTTCTCCACACTAGGCTGTCTTAGGGCAGGCCTGCAACATGGGGCTGTGTTCTACATCACTGGCAGCACCCTGCTCACACCTGTCTAGGGTCTCCCTCCTCCAGCAGGGAGTGCCCAGGGCCCTGCAGCACGCTTCATCTTCACACCTCTGGAGTTAGGAGAGCCCAGCTGGTTGTCTCTGGGGCCATGACTTCTAGCCCTTCCATGAGGCTGCTGCTTCAGCTCCCTGGCCCATGAGGGTGGCAGTGCGCAGCTAGTACGAGGGAGATGCAGTGGCCCCAGGCAGCTGCCACATCCCCACCGACCCGGGTTGCCCAGGAACGGGAGCCCGGGTCACTGCGGAGCCGCAACCCCCCATTCTTGCTAAGCCCAGAGCCCATCAGCATCAGACAGAGGCAAAGGGGAGGGGCACTTCCATCTCTCCAATGTTCTCTCCCATTATCTATGCTTTTCTTACCTTCTCTGTTTTGCTCTGGCGGCTAAATCCATATCTCCTGCAGGCCACAAAAAAGGGAAGTTCAATTACTATTCGAAAATCACACCAATGTGGTCAAATGCATTTTGGTTGGATTTTTATATGAAAAGCACCAAAGAAAATTTAAGCCTTATGGTAACTGGAGAAAATGTTTTAAGTGCCAAACCACAGACATAGTCCACTGTTTTTGAATGAAGGGCCAGCCATTCTACTTTCCACGCGAACACTATGAACGGGGGCTCTAGAAGGGAACACAGTGCAATGTTCTTTTTTAAGTGCAGCCATTACTCCCTGAATCAGGAGCTGTATTTCAGGCCCAAAGTTTAAGCTAAAAGCCTTAAGACCTTCTGTATAAACAAATGCGAGTGTGTTTGCTCGGGGTAAGGATGCTCCCTAATGGTTCCATTCAGAACCTGGAGTCTGGCATATTTTTCAGTCTCCAACGTCGCCCAAGCATGATGCCAACAATGTTACGTGTTCACTTTAGGCAACCTTAAATTCAAAGAAACTCACAAAAGCACTTTAGTTTAAATTAGTTTATTTTTAGGTTCTTTTTTTTTTTTTTTAAAGCAAGTATAGCAATATGCAAACCATTCAACCTGAAACAGAAAGCATGATGCAAAACACCACACCTCACTTACCTTCAAGCAGTTTCTAAAGAGATAAAGGTACATGCAGCCATTTAAGAAAAGCAAAGGAAGGATGCCTGCTCCGCCTTTGCTCAGGCTGGGCCTCACTGGCTGGGGTGGTGCACTGGCCTCCAGGCTCACCGCACTCCCACTCCTCCTCACTCCCTCTCTGGCTCCCCAGCAGCCTCATCTGCACACGTCAATGGCAGGCCTCTTCCCTCCGGGGCACCTTCGCTAGGGCTTCCCTTCTGCAGCTCTGCCTAGCAACCCCTTAGCTTCACCTTCTCACCTGCCATGTTCCCATGTGGTCCCTGCCTGGCAGACCGCTGTGCACACATGGGCTGTTCTCCTGCTTTCCATTCGCGCCCACACCTCCGCTCTCAAGCCCCCTCCTCTCTGAAGCATGGCCCACGAAGGACAGTCTGCCTGGGCCAATCCACCCCACCTCTGTTGTGCCCTGTCCCCCCGCCCCCCGCCTCTGACGGCAAGCACGTCCAACAGTCTGTGTGCCTGTCTGTACCCTCTTCCCGGAGGGCATGGGAGCTCCTTTTACATTTTGTATTTCCAGTGCACGCTGAACAAATAAACTGAACAGAAGTGGAAGAACATGCGGGAATCCAGAAGCCAAAACATCACCCGGCCTTGGGGGAGGCTGTCATATAACTGGAGAAACCCCAGAGTTCCAGCTGGGCACAGTGTGCCCCTTCATTTGGCATAAATGTACAGACAAGTGCAGCTGACTAAAGGTAAATTCGGAGTGTCCACACAGTTTCTGAAAGGCCCTGAGGCAGATTCTGTGCATTCATTTCACAATGTCTGAGGCAACTCCCTATACTGCAGAGGTTGGGAAACAAAAGACTCTAGTTTCTTTTTCTTTCTTTTTTTTTTTAAGTGGGCAGAGGGAGAGAGAGACTCTCAAGCTGGCTCCACACTGAGTGTGGAGCCCAAGACAGGGCTCGATTTCATAACCCTGAGATCATGACCTGCACCGAAATCATGAGCCAGACGCTTAGCGGACTGAGCCAGCCAGGAGCTCCCAGAAACTCTAGTTTCTACACTGGAGTGCAACCAGGGCTGCGAATGCTACCCTGAGCTCCAGCAATCAGGGGCACTTCCCGGCCATGTGAATGAGCAGCAGCCAGCTGAGGAGAGAGGTATGCTGTGCTGTGTGGGTCACAGAGGTAACCTGGTTCTGGGGCCAGCAGCTGTGGCAGTGGCATCCTGATTCCGGCTGAAGTGGCGTGGTTTCTTTGTGAGTAGCCATGATGCTGGCATCCCAACCCCTTAGGCCACTAGCTAGCTTCCTCACGGTGGAGGCAGAAGCAGCATCCTTGCCCGGTTCTGATGTGCTGCTTGGGCAGGGACCCCACCCAGTTTGGATCCCACCTCTCAAAAGTTCCCAAGGATCCATGGAGTCAACCCCTTCTGCTGGAACTAGCTGGAGGGTTTGTGTTCTCACCCAGCGATCCCTGACCAATAGAGGATCTCACCACAGTTCCCCATGCCTAGAAGTAACCTTGTACCTTGGGTGTCCTTGGTCTAGTCTGTGGAGACCATTAGGGCAGACGACATACCCTCAGACAGAGAGGCCTCATCTAAGGAGCCAGAACTTTTTGGATTTTCCAAATAAAGCAGTAAGCAACTCAATGTGAGTGACTCAGTTCCTGCCTCTTCTACTCCTTCGTAAAGACAGAGGTTTTGGGAAGAAGCTTCTGACCGCCCAACGGCCTGGGTTAGGCACCAGTGTGCTCATCCCAAGGGCTACAATAATTACATCTGATCCTACAAATCTGTCTATTGCACTCCTGGAAGGAGTACTTCACTCATTTTTTTTTAAATAGTTTTTTAAACTGAGATATGATTCGTATCACATAAAATTTACCATTCGAAACTATACACTTCAGTGGTCTTTTAGCGGATTCACTATTTGTGCAACCATCACCACTATGTAATTCCAGAATAGTTCCATCACTCCAGAAAGAAACTCCATAGCTATCAGAAGCTCATCTCAAATCCCATTAATTGATTTTCCGTCTTGAGGGATTCACCTGTTCTGGACATATCATATACACAGAACCTTGGGTGGCCTTCTGTGACTGGCTTCTTCACTCAGCGTGGTTCAGACAGCTCCACTGACTTTTGTATCCCCAGCACCTAGAACAGTGCCTGGCACATAGTAGGTACTCAGTCAATGGATGCTGAATGAGTAGAGTCCAGCTGATTTTTCTAAAACTCTCCTTCTCCATGTGACATGGTGACAAGGCTTCCAGGACAAAGAGCTGTCCTCGGTTGCCTATTAATGCCTGCCTCATTACGTTCACTGGCCAAGATGTCTCTGGGAGACTTCCATGTTGTTTGAGCTTCACCAGGAGAACATGTATCCCTGTCTGGCCTAGCATCCCTCACAAAGAACAAGGGGATGCTTCACCTTCTTTCTGCTACAAGCATTTACTTCACTTTTATCTTTCACAGGTGTGCTGCTCTGCCCTCCCAACTCCCTCTCCTCTTGCCCTGTCTGCCCTGCCCCTTCCTCACAAAGGCCAGTCCGGGATCGGTGCTACCAGATGCTTTAATTTGTTCCCACCTTTCCCTGTGTTAGCTCTGAGCCACCAGCCCCGCTGATGTCCTACCCTGTCAGCACCAACAGAACTCTGGCCTCTCACCGCCCACTTTACCTCCTCACTTCCTACACCTCACACTTGATCTTTAACATCAAGAACATCTTCTAGAACAGCCTAGTCTAAAAAAAATGGAATGAGAGCCAAATAGATAACGTTAAATTAGTAGGTTCACATATTCAAATTACTTTAAACTTAAACTTTTCCCAATAACTAAATCAAGTATGAGTCTTTAAATGTAACTTAATTAAAATTAAAATTCTGTTCTTGAGTCACACTGGTCAAACTTCAAGTACTCAACAGCCACATATGGCTAATACTACAGCACTGGACATCACAGTTCTAGAAAACAAACTAACCTTCAAAAACAAGTGCTGCAGGGCAAATTAAGTCTGGTATCAAACTATCTGAAATCCTGAACAAAACAGGGGCATAAAAAAGCCCTGAATTGGGGGTAGGGGGTAGGGATAGGGTGGATGCTTTACGGACATTGGGGAGGGTATGTGTTATGTGAGTGCTGTGAATTGTGTAAGCCTGATGATTTACAGACCTGTACCTCTGGGGCAAATAATACATTATATTTTAATAAAAATAATTTAAAAAAACACACTAAATTGTAGGTATTTAACAAGTGTAACTGGATGAGTTTTGACATACATATGTACATCTGTGAACTTAGATTTCTTTTAACTCACGTACTGCTTTTATATATACAAAAAAAACAAAACTCAACTAAATAAAGCTCCAGTGTTCCTAAAACACAACACAACAAAACAAAACGCAACGCCCTAAACAGTAAGGACTGTGGACCCCGTTCTCCGTTCATTCCACAAGCATGTACGAGATACCTTCCATGAGCACGTCACAGGCCTTGCCATCACAGAGGATACAAACAGGTTGGGAGAGTCATGTCATATTTCATTTACTAAGGAACAGAATGACTTCAAAGCAACTAAAATTAGGCCTCAAATAGTGTGGAAAAGGCTAATGCTAGGATTCTAGTGGTTATGTTTCAAAATTCTACCTCCAGGTTGTTGGAGAGAGTCACAGGCCCAAGGTACAGTCACTTGCTGCTGTGACAGCAAACCGAGACAGAGTTTCAACCCCTCCAGGAGTGGAATTTCAAGTCAAACTATCTAGAATTTTTTGGACAGAGGTAATCTGTCATAAGGGCCCTCTCCATCCTCCAAAGGAAGATGAGGTAATCACCTAAAAAGACTCCTTTTCTTCTCCCTAAAGGAAGGTGACCTTGACTGAAACAATCCTTTGTTTTCTTTTGCTAGTAACTTCTTACCCTATCCTCCTTCCTATAAAAACCTACTGTTTTGTACAGCTCATGGAAGCTCATTTCTACTTGCTTCATAGGAGGCTGCTGGGTTCATGAATCACTTAATAAAGCCAATTAGATCTTCAAATGTACTTGGCTGAGACTTGGGCTTTAACAAAGTCAAATATACTGCACATAAAATGCATTTCCCCACAGCGGCAGTTCTACAGCACAGGTAGGTGTTTTAATTTAGCTCCTAAAAGCTGACTGGACACATTAAAAACTGAAATAGTATAAAATTGCAATTTTGTTGAAGTCTAAAATCAAAACTGTGAGTCTTGTTTTTCCAATATCATAACACTTAAACAAATCTATCCAAACATGAACAGGCATACACAGTCCTTAAGGCCTTCAGCATGGCTGACAGGACTCAAAGTCCAACTTCATTTCAGCAAATAAGTCAAAAAGGTGAAAGAAGCTGAACACTGACCTCAAAGCCAGATGCACTGTGGGCCTAGGCTAATGAATAACCTTCAACCCCAAAGAGTTTCAGACCTTCTTACTCCAGGAGTCAAAATACTTGCCCTCTTATCAAGAGGTGAGATACAGAGGAAACCAGAGGCACAGACAAGAGATGGGGGATGTGGATTCCTAGGTGGTGGGGATGAGCAATTCAGGGGTGCCATGATGTTCACACCAAAGGGAGAGACAGGATGGAAGGTGAATCCCAGGGCCAGTGGAGGCCTCACCTTGCTTGACTGGGGAAGGGAAGGAGGAAGAGTGGGTTAGACCTCTCAGCAGGGGTTCAGGGGGGCTAGTGCTAGGGGTACAGAGTACAGGGACAAGGAGAACTAAAAGAAGAGGCACATTTGAATCTACAGGTCATATTTAAGGGCATTTGAGAACTGAAAACTGTTGCTACTGCTGACAGAGCTTAGCAGTTGACATTCACTGTTTTCTGCACCGGACAAACTTCTCAGAATTCTTCACATGTGTATTATTATGTAATCCTCATTTAACGGGCAAGACCATTTGTCTAGGGGACAGTACTGACCAAACCCTGAGGAGAAAGTCTGATGGCCAGAAAGGAGGGGAGTGCTTTCCCAAGAAGGGGGAATGAAATGCATACTTGGTGGAGCTTTAAGTTTTGTCCAATTTGTTCTGTCAGTTTTAATGACCACTCGCTTCTTGTTCAGTGTCAGACCAAACAATAAAGACTGGGCCTGTCTTCCTAAAACCAGAGCCAAACTTTCCCTGGAGGCTCAAACAATACTTGTAGCTAATGATAAGAGCACGTTATCAGGGTCCAACACACCTGAGTTCAAGTCCCAGCGTGAGGCTCTTAATAATTCTTAAGAGTAGTTAATAGTTGATGTTGGGCAGGTTACTTCTTAAATTTTCTGAGGCTATCTTGACCATTCTCAAAAAAAGAGAACTGAGGTGACTGAACCATCAGAAGGTCCTAAGTATCCACTTCCCCACCTCTCACAAACTCACCATTACCTCATCAGGAAAGCTAAAAAGAGAAAAATAACCTCTTTCCTAAAAAAAAAAAAAAAAAAAAAAATCCTTCAGCAAACACCCACCCTAAGATCAGAACTCAGCAGAAGGTAGCCTGACCCCACCAACAGGAACCAAGATCGACATTGATACACTCTGCTCTTTCTTACGCTCCAAATTTGAGAGGAGTCACAGAAGAAAACCTGTGCATTGCTCCCTTCCCTAGAGAAAGCCTCACCAGGCTCTGGACCCAAACTGCACCAACCACTCCTGAGGATGGGCACGGACATCCTAAAGTCACCCGGTAATCACATGACAATAATGACTGCCCTCTATGACACATGCCAAAAAGCCAGTTTAAAACTGAGAATCTTAAAAAAAAATAGTGAAATATTGTCAGCCTGGTCTTGGTAAGGCAGACAATTCACCAAATCTTTGACTCCTTTTCATCCCTAGGAGCATCTGAGTATTCCGTGACAATGCCCAAAAAATGGAGGTATGAACAATACAAACTAAGAAAACCATAACACTCCCTGAATATTTTTGGGCTCTGGAACATGTGACACCCAGAGAGGTGGTCTCTCCACCATGGCTCAACTGGGGCAGTATGGCCCCACCTGCCCACCTACAGCTGGGGCTTGGTTGGAAAACTCCATCCCAGGGCCCAGGACTCACAACCCGTCCAGCTGCTCAGGGCCCAATACTCAGAAGGGCCCTATGCTTGGCTGTCTTTGTGGTCCTGAAATTCCTAATAATTAGTCATTGCTAGCAATTCTTAACAAGGGGCTCTGCATTTTCATTTTATCCTGGGCCCCACAAATTATGTAGATGGCTTGGTGGTGCCTGACTCGGAAGAGGAGTTCAATTCACAGCAGCAACTGGGGAGCTGCGAGGAGAAGACATCAGACCTGGCTAAGGGCCAGAACTCACACCTTCCTTCGAATGAAACACACTAGCTTTCACTCTTAGGAAGGACGGACCTGATGCCACACAACTCCCTCCCAAAGAAAAAGGAAGAAAAAAGGTGGCGACTTCTTTGGGAAATGTTTTCCATATGAAAGAGAAGTATTTAAGCCAATGAAGCCGAACTTCTTTCTGGTTCTCTCTAGTGCCTCAGAGTGGGGAAGCCTTCAGATGCTCACACAGGGAGGTGCTGGGGTCAGAGCTGTTAGTTCCAGCCACCGGAGGAGGGCTGGGTTACTAGACAGGGCAACACACAGCAACCACTCTCAGCATAAAGAAAGGAAGCACAAGGAGACATACTCACATCAAGGGATCAGTCACCCTAAGTAGAAAATGCAGGACATCAGTGAAGGTTAATACCCAAGATCAACCAAGAAATTCAATGAGAACAGCACTTCTTTATGTGCTTTTTAAGTAAAAAATGAGAATAAAAGATAACTGGTATTTTAAAAAAAATTACAAAGGTTATTAAGAAATGACAAAATACTTCTAAATTCTTCATCTTCCTGCTCAGGAAAATCCCTCACGGGAAATCAAAATTACTACTCTAACGCTTAAAACTACTGTTAACTGCTTTCGATTCTGTAGTTTACCTGAAGATTTTAACCAATGGCAGG
Source organism: Lontra canadensis (assembly GCF_010015895.1). NCBI lineage: Eukaryota > Metazoa > Chordata > Mammalia > Carnivora > Mustelidae > Lontra > Lontra canadensis. The sequence continues at coordinate 704,347 of NW_022631111.1, forward strand.
AATATGAAGGGCAGACTACAGCTGGCCTCAGCAAATACCCCAAACACCCCAAGTCCCCAGGAGGGCAGGGCTAGGGCCCACAGTCATACACACATTTCCAAAGGGGATCTGCAAAAACCAGGCTTCCCCCACCCTTGGGAATGCTACCCACAGAAATGTGGGTAAGTCAACCCCAGAGAGGAAAGTCTCCGGTGATGGAAATCTTGGGTGAGAAACAGTAAATTCAATCAGGTAAAAAACAAAAAACACAACCAAATTAATCTCAGTGAAGCAACCTAAATTAGCTTTTCTTTTCAAAGGCTTTATAAAACAGACACTTCAGCCTGGGTCTCCTTCGTTACCTGCCATATTCCAAAAGTGTGGCATGGACTCGGGATTCTTCATCGAGCAGCTCTTCTGCTCCCTGCTGGCGTTTGTATTTCCGACGGGGCTTGTAAACATCCTAAGAAGTGAATGAGACAGACGGCTTACTGAGTGTGAGAACGCTCCCTTTCTGAACTGCCTGCTGGTGTAATAGTGGGCACTCAGGGCGGCTGCCTCAAGGAGGTCGCTCCTTTGACATTCACACAGTTAATAAATATTTCCACTCAAGATACTGCTTGTCAACTTTAACTTGGTGTTTCTTTTCTTTTCTTTTTTTTTAAAGATTTATTCATTTATTTTTAGAGAAAGGGAGAGAGCGAGTGTGGCAGAGGGAGACAGAGAGCATCCCCAAGGAGGCTCCCCACTGAGCAGGGAGCCTGACAGGAGCTCAATCCCATGACCCTGAGATCGTGACCTGAGCAGAAACTAAGAGCTGGACACTCAACTGACTGAGCCACCCAGGCGCCCCCTTGGTGTTTCTTCTGTACTTTGGCATTTTAATATTTTTTGTGGTCAAACTTATCAGTCGTTTTATATCTTACCTATTACCAGGGATTGTTACAAAAAAACCCCAAAAAACAAAAAAACAAAAAATAAACTTCTTGTCTGTTACTTGTACAGGTTATACTTAGCTTTTTATTCTATTAAGAAACTTTTTTCCCTGAATAGAAAATTAAGAATCCCAACATCATCAATTTAATAGTCTAGCCTTCACTTGATCTGAAATGGCATATGTGGGGCACCTGGGTGGCTCAGTGGGTTAAGCCTCTGCCTTTGGCTCAGGTCATGATCTCAGGGTCCTGGGATGGAGTCCCGCATCAGGCTCTCTGCTCAGCGGAGAACCTGCTTCCTCCTCTCTCTCTCTCTCTATCTTCCTCTCTGCCTACTTGTGATCTCTCTCTGTGAAATAAATAAAATCTTTAAATAAATAAAGTCTTTTGAAATGGCATATGTGAAAGGAACATGTACCAATGTTACCCTCTTCAATTCCTCTTGCTTTGTGAACCTTTATCCTGTCTCCACTGTTCGTTTTCAAATTTCCTGGCTATTGTAAGCATTCTCTCTTTCAAATGAATTCTAGTATCAACTTGTCAGGTTCATAATAAGTAACTGATGAGTTTTGATTAGAATCATACCAAATTTACAGATTATTTTGGAAAGAACTGGCATATTTATAATATTGAATCTTGCCCTGGGAAGCAAGGTTTATTTTTCTATTCAGATTTTATTCCATAAAATGTTCCAGAAAAAAATACAAACTTTCTAGTCACTACATATCCAGACCTTTCCACCACCCAGAGCCACAAACCAGTTAAGCGACCAGTTTAACCAGTTAAAAAATTCTGGTGTATAGCTTAACCCAGAATCCTTTAAAAAAAAAAAAATGCTTAAATGGTAAAGGAGATTTCAATTCTTAGACTTTAACAGCAGAAAAGAAGAACAGCTACAAAACCTTCAGCGATAACAACTTTTTTACAAAAGTATTGGGCTAAGGTTTATCCCAAAAAAGGTGTATAGAAACACAGATGCTCTATCAATTTTCACTGACTTTTTAAATTACTAGAATGTAACTTAATTATAAATGTAGAACAAACATAGATCTATTTTGTATAGGACAAATTCTGAAAGTATATATATATATATATATATATATATATATATTTCTTGAACAAAGTACATGGGGTGTAGTAGGTGCTCAATTAATGTAGTTCTTCACTCCCAGATGACCTGACTTAGCATTCTGCCCCAAATTAATGTCCTCCTTGAGTGTCAAGCTGGCAGTCAAATAGTATCTTAGGAAAATGTGCTCAGGGCTCTGGGTGCAAGTAGGCAAATATTTATGCAAGGAAGGCATTTCAGTTGTTCGTCCCTGATCTTTTCTTCTCCACGACCAGAGCTCATCACAACTAGCCTCTACCTGGACATCACGAGGACAAGCACCACTGTCCGGTTTCTTCAGAGAGTGGATTTTTATTCCAAGTAGAACTGTACCTCCCTTGATAATTCTTAACTTTAGTATTTTACTGTTTATTACAAAAAGTTTCAAACATACAGAAAAACATCCTTTTGTAACATATACCATATAATTTTACAATTTTGTAAAAAAATAAATAAATAAAAAGGAATGGTCTAGGGTCTGGGATGACGCTGGAGTGTTCTTGTAACTTGCTGCCAGAAATAATTCCTAGTTTGCTGCTGGTGCCTACATGAATAGGAAGCTATAAATAATGTAAAACAGATTCATGGGGAAATGCAACACATAACGAATCCGCATGACGTCAGTTACTGAATATGATTTAATTCTCGCTGAGCTCTACTATTACAGCAGTACTATATAATTGAGCTTAACTGCTATCTTCCTTAGTTACCACTGATAGAGTCAATGAGCTAAGACAGGAAATTGGATTCTTCTAAAAAAAGGACTGACTCCAAAACAATAGCATACTGAAACCAACAGCTACAAGGACCTTTTATTCTGGGAAACAGTGACAATGTTGGCCTTTGTGTAATTATTCCTTATACTTGAAAACGCCTCATATACGTCTCACCTTTGCATTTATTTATTTATTTATTTGACAGACAGAGATCACAAGTAGGCAGAGAGGCAGGCGGGGCGGGGGGGGAAGTAGGCTCTCCTCAGAGAAGAGAGCCTGATGCGGGGCTCGATCCCAGGACCCTGGGATCATGACCTGAGCTGAAGGCAGAGGCTTTAACCCACTAAGCCATCCAGGTGCCCCTCATCTTTGCATTTCATAACTGTTCCCAGAGGTAGAGACAAGGCAGATGCTTTTACCCCCATTTTATTACTTAAGAAGCAGAGATTAAATAATTTGTCCAAGATCTCTAAAATAGTATTAGACCTGGTCCTAGGTCCCCTGACTGCTAGTCCCAGGGTTCTTCTAATACACTCACTTGCTTCTGGTGGGCATTCCCGCCACCCTCCGGTGATCTCAAATGAGTCCTCTCACAAGACCACCGTGTATACCCAAGGCTGCCATATGGATCATTACAATGGTTGCTTAAATAACAAGGACCTAAATGTCAGAGGTTTTCAGGCCAACTTAAAAAACTATTGCTAAGTCACCCTTTAAAGCATCAGAAGTCAGCACTGATGTCTATTCTGGGGTATGCCATTAACTAGCTCTGTGACCTTGGGAATTCCCTTCAATGGGCCTGTTCCATTACCTGTAAAACCAGGGCTAGACTAATAGTCCTTGAATAGGCTCTTGTTCTCTGTGCTGAAGGACATATGAGCAGGGTGAGAATACTAAAGTGACTCTTTAGTAAAGCAGAGCTCTGGCACTGTGAGAGTCACAGATTTCTACCTTACGGGTGTGGCTACAAGACACTGGTTAGAAGAATTCCTGAGTCACATTTCAAATGGCAGGGAAGGGAGGTGGAAGGTGGAAGAGCACAACACTGGGGCAGGGTCTGCAGCACAGACCAGTCACTATTACGGAGGGTTTCTCCTTTCTGAAATAATGAGCAGGCAGGGAGACAGCCACCACCAACTTGGCCTTCTCTGGTTAAGAGCTCCAGTGCGCCAGGCCACACGTGGGTCAGCAGGAACTGACATTCCCCTGACTGGCCTCCGCTGACCTGAACACATTTCTCAGGGCTCAACTCTCAGAGACACACCTCAGCCCAGGTACCCCACAAACTAAGTCTGCTTCACCTAACAGGGCTCCACAGACATCTCCACCATCAAGACCAGTGTCCTGAAAGATCCTGTAGGAAAAAGTTATTATATCTGGGACAAATACATTTGCTTTTTTTTTTCTTCTTTCCATTCTCACACTTATAAAACAACAAAGGAAACAAAGCCCCTAGGTACTAAGTGAAGGAAATGGGAGATCGATGGATGGCGACCATTTCTGGAGAGAGGAACATGTCTGCAGGGAGGAAAGTTAGCTGGGGAGGGAGAGTTTTCTCCAGACTTTGTTCCCTTTTCTCTTCTCTTTCACATGAGCTCTGCTCTGCTCCTTCAGGACCAGCACACATCCCACCGCAGGGCTCCAGTGTAATTTGCTGGGTAAGACGAAGGTCACTGTATTAAAAAGAGGGGCCGGAGTTGGCTTCTGCACTTTGGCTCTTAGGTTTATTTCCTCACAGCAGGCTGAAACCTACTGGCTCAAAAGCATGCCAGGGCCAAACTCCAATTTTTATACATCTAGTTATTTCAAATGTGGCCCAAATAGGCAGATTGTTAGCCACTGACAGCCTGTTTGTGTCATATACTTTATACAACTGCATGTGCTGACCACTGATAGGGTAAGCCCTGGTCCTGGAAAGACCCAAAACTGCTGTTGCAAATCTCCTTCAGAGATCTCTGACTACACAATCTCTGTGCTGTTGCTTTGTGACATTGCCGAGGCACCTGGACAATCTCCAGGAACCCCAGAGGGTTCCCTTGCTCCCCTCCCGTTCAGGATGCAGCCCTGACGCCTAGAACTCTGGATGGTGGCTTGCTGTGAGAGACTGACTGCCCCATCCTACAAGTTCACCTGTCAAAGCATCACCCCAGTATAGCTTCTGTGCGCTGCTGCCCCCTCGTGGTTGTATCTTTTTCCTTGAAGAGACCCCCAAATTCCCTTGATTCCCTTACTGACGGAAATTCACTGCTTTGACCTCACCTCCTACAGTGCGATGGGGCACATGGTGAGTGTGCAACTAACATTACTGAATGCATACGTGCACAGATAAGCTTTTAGTCCTAACCCCGTTTACCTTACTACCTGCCTGATTTGGGGCAAGTTACTTTAACCTCTGTGATTCTCCATCTATAAAAAAGATATAAGTACGGTTATTATGAGGATTATTCCATAGTATCTGACACACAGCAAGAGCTAAGTTAGATAATATATATCTAAGCTAAGATATATATAGATATCCATAGATATAAATATATCTATGTATGTATATCTAAGATAGCTATACATATATATTTTTTTTTTTGGTTGGGGGGGGAAGGGGCAGAGGAGAGGGAGAGAAGAAATCTCTGACCAACATCAAGAGTTGGACACTTAACCAACTGAGCCCAAGAGATCTGTTTTTAATATAGTATTATTGATAAAATGTACTAACATTTTTTTATGTATGCAGCCACATCTGTATTTTATGTACTGAATGAAAAGGCCTTCCTCATAGCATTTCTGCAGTAATAATTTCAAATGTCATGGTCTCCTAGGTGATCCCATCAGTTCCGCAAAGCATTTTCTTCAACTAAACTGGAAGTTCTAAGGGTCCTTTCCCCCCTTCTATTCTTACACAAAATTCTAAATATTACCAAAAAGTGTTCAATGAATAGTAAGCAATTACTTTTTGGAGCTTTGGGTAAAATTTCACAGGTACTCTTTACTCCAGGGTAACTGGAGTAACAGACCTCACTGCACAGAACACACCCATGAGATATATGAAGGCTGACGGCTGAGACAAGGAGGAAGGAAGCTGTACAACAGGCTAAGTGAAGCAAATGAGCAACTATGTGATGACACGAAAAGGAGAAGGTGGTAAGGGGGGACCTGTCCTGGGTGGCAAGAGTTTTGATTTCTTACGTGCTTTGAAAATACACCTCCCATCAGCAGGACTTCTACAAAGCAGCTAGCTACTCTGTAAAAAGAAGGTATGGAGAAGCCAAGAAGTAACACATTTCAAGAAGAAAGCCGAAGTACTGGGAGTAATCCCCAAGAGGAAGAAAAATGAGGCCAAGACAAAGAGAGAAAACCTCAAAGTGATGAGTGCAGAAATTCAAGTTCACAGCAGTCTTTCTGCCTGGCAATCTGCCAAGAGGTACTAACAGCCTTAGGCATAACCTCTGACCCAAATCCATTTCATCCAATATTTCCTAAGTAAATAAAGATAAAAGGAAAAACTTAGCTGTAAGAATATCCTACACAGTGGCCAAAAGAAAAAATAAGATACAAAGTAAGCTAGTTAAATTAATACCACATAATGAATAATCTATAGCCAGTAAAAAAGGCTATGGGGAAAGACAGTCTCAATTACACTGCTGAGCAAAAACCAAAATAGAATATACAATGTAATGCCATTTTTAGGGATCTCTACTTCTTTGTATTGATATCCCTAACTCTGTATTTCCTACTTGGAATATATATCAGTAATTATCCCTGGCTGGTGGCATCATGGTGACTTAGTCTTTGTAATTTTTCCCCATTTCTTCATCTTTTGTTATTATTACTAAGTTACTAGTACCAAATAAATACAGGCTTTTTTAAAACAAAAAATCATGCACCAAAAAATGGCTGGGCTACATAACCAAGGACAAATGTAAAAGACTGGAACAGTCTTATAAGGGTAAGTATAAGCTAAATATTTTACTTTTTTTTTAAGATTTTATTTATTTATTTGACAGACAGAGATCACAAGTAGGTATAGAGGCAGGCAGAGAGAGAGGAGGAAGCAGGCTCCCTGCTGAGCAGAGAGCCCGATGTGGGGCTCGATCCCAGGACCCTTGGATCATGACCTGAGCCGAAGGCAGAGGCTTAACCGACAGAGCCACCCAGGTGCCACAAGAATAAGCTAAATATTTTTTAAAAATATTAAAAGGTTTAATATTTATTTTTTAAGAAGAGGTTATATCTAAGTAAGAATAAGTAAAAGCCTGCTGGTTGAGGTGCAATGTTATTATGTTCATAGATGAAGAAAGACAACACGATAGTTTCCACTTGGCAGACATTCTCTAGCTGGACAAAGGGTTTTCAAGTAGGAAAGTCACAGAAAATGATCCCGCAGGGGACTGAAGAGGTGGCAAGAGAACACCTTGCTGCTCTAGATGCCTCCGAATCTCTGGGACCAAGATAAGTAACATCTCAGAGCCTGAAATAAGCCAGGAAAGTTGCCGTAAGTTGGTGCCAGGAGTTCGTGGGAAATCAGAGTCCAGGCAAAGAGAGGAAATGGGAGGAGCACCACACCTGTCATGTTTGAGATCTGATGTAAAATCAAAATCTGGCTGCTTCTTCCTATTCTGCAAATATGGAGGGAATCTGTTAACCATTCTGGCTTCAAGCTTCTGATTTATAAAACAGAAATAATAATATGTAACTCGCTGAGTGTTGGGGAGGAGCTAACGAGAGGATGCTTGGGAAAGGCCTAATGAGGTGCCAAACACATAAAAGGCCCTCAATCAGTATGTGGCAGCTACAGATGTATGTTTTAGAAGGCTGGGTCTGGAAATTAGGCACCTATTTTGGGACCTTATTTGAATCCGTAAGTTACCATTCACAATTTAAGTTTGGGATTCTAGATTCATCGGTAAGGAACAGGTAAGAAACACTGAGGAGGCATGTGAAGGGCAGACCTGGGAAAAGGGTAGAAGGAGAGGGAAACAGCCTTCAGTTTAGTAACAAATCAGTTACTATTTTTCATGACAAATGTAGTTAGGAGGAATCCTTAATAGCTTTCAAAGACACTACATTGGTAAGTTTAAAAAAACACAATTATATTCAAAGTATGACTCCAGCTCAGTATAAAAATGCACATTAAAAACATGGAAGAGGGTGCCTGGGTGGCTCGGTTGGTTACATGTCTGCCTTCAGCTCCCATCATGATCCCTGGTCCCTGCTTAGCAGGGGGAGTCCGCTTCTCTCCTGCCTACTCTGCTTGCCACTTCCCCTGCTTGTGCTCTCTTTCTCTCTCTGACAAATAAATAAAATCTTAAAAAAAAAAAAAGGAAGAAATATGTCCAAGCATCAAAAGAAGCTGCTTCTGTGCTGTGACATTAAGGCTGATTCTGTTCCTCTGTATCTATCAACCTTAAAAAAAAAACCCAAAAAACTTTAAGGATGTCTAAACAGAACAACTATTTCATGATCAGGGGAAAACAATTACTCTGAAGTCATATCATGTCCTGCTGTTATTATTATCTGATACTGCCACCATATCTGCGAATAGTGTCTAGCTTCAGAGTGTAACTGTCTTGAAAGTTTTCTACTCCTTCCATTTCCAAAATGGAATTGTAAAAAGAAAGAAATTACAACTCTAAAGTCACAAAGACTTTTCTTGTTTTAAATGAGCACTTCACATCATCGAATGATTCTTATTCTTTTTAGAGTGATCACCTTGGAAGACCACATATTTATTCTTAAAGTAGGGGGAAATGCAAAATAACTGGGCACATTATTTTTGGAAGGAAGCGAACTTGCCCCTTCATTCCCAGCAGCTCCGGTAGGAAGGCTGGGGCTGGGTGGGGTGTGCGCCGGCAATAAGGTTCTGCTGGGCTGGCCCAGAAAGGTTTGAAAAGCTCTCTGCTGCCCCTTGCACCCGGGGTAGTGGGCGCGTGAGTGCAGACTCCACAGTTAAGATCCACTGTGTGGGTGGCCAAGGCCATCCCAGTTTGTCACACAAAACTCAGGAGCTGCTCTGCCTCTCCAGAGCCATCATAGGGTGCTAACCTCAATTTGCCAGCTCCAGTTCAAAGGAGCTCTTCAAAGTTGACACCTGCCACTGGCACAAATGAGGAAAGACTATGGATCTGGAAAATTCCTCCCAGAAAACTGGAACTAAGAAAAACATAGGGCAGCGGCTGTGGCATTTTCTACCCATGAATGCCAGTGTCCAGGTATGGACACTGAGGTAAGCGAGGCCTCCCTCACACACCTACTTGAGGTCAGCACCTGGGCAATCCCAGGAGGGACTGGGCAAGGGTTTTGGGATTTGAATCACGGGGCTATTTGGAGGCTATGAACCTATGTCCTTCTCTCACACAGGGGCAGAGTAACTTACTGAAAGGTCAACAACTGTCTTGATGGCCTTTTCTTTTCTCTTTGTAAAGTCATCATCCTGCAAGACAAAACACAGGGATCAAACAAATGGTATGTGAAGACTGAAACTCAACAGGACTTCTCAGAAACCTGTCTTAGAAACTGATTTCTCATCACAGCTTTGCCTGCAGGATAACGTTCACAGGAAGAAGCCAGGGCCTCTGCAGATGGCTCCAGAACAGGTCCCACAGTGGTAAGAAAGAGGGGGACCACGGAGTGTAGTACTGAAGCCAAGTGTTCTCATTCAAACCCTGATGAGCTCAGACACCCACGGCAAGTGACCCAGTCTCCAAGCCTCAGTCTCACCGTCTGTTAACAGGGACCCCACCACTTATGTCAAGGAGTGGCTATGAAGCTTAAAGAGAAGGCATGTGATGGGCTGAGACTGAGTAGTAAGGACTCAATAGCTATGTGTTATTATCGCAGTGGGGGAGGTTATTATTAAACTGGTACTATAGGAATGCCCTAGACAATGACCTAGGTGGTCTCTCAAAAAGCTTTATACAATCATTAAAAAATACACTCATGTTCTTATAATTTAATAAGAGTTCTGACTCAAGTACTAAAATTGAGAGAAAAGGACAAGACTGCAGAGCTTTACACCAGTGCCCATTTAAAGAGGCAGTTCTGACGAGCCAGGAGGCCTGCTATCAATGCTGGCCAGGCAGGGGCACAGACATCCCGCAGACAGGTCTGAGTTTACTCCACTCCTCCCTGGGGAGTCTCTAAGTGTACACTCATGTACACTGGACAAGAAAAGAAAAGGAGAATACTGACCTCGGGGAGACTGTAGGTTTTCTGGAACTGGGATATGGAGTAGGAGCGGATGTAGTCCCCCATTTCTTCCTTGGTTTCTATAGCTCGCTTCACCAGCCACTGGAAAAGAAAGGTGGGAAATGTGAGGTTTGGGATGAACCATCACTGTGGCAAAGGCCGACTCAGAGACGGTACAACCTGTGAACCCAAATCACTTGAACCCAATATCTGAACTGGCTGAGTGATGAGAAACTATCCACACCTACTGTCCTATGTGAAAAGCAGCCCGTTGGGCGTCCGAGATGCTGAGATCCATTGGGATCAAAAGCAGAGCCGCTGTGCAAGAGGCTTAAAGCCTCACGTTGGATGCTCAGGCCTCAGTTTCCCTCTGTGTAGAGGTGAGAATATATCATTTCTTTCACCTCACAGAGCTACTGTGGGAGGACATGAAATCCTAAGAATTAGAATGTTCTGTAAATGCCTGAAGCACAACACGAATATAGTCACATAGCCCCCTGGTTCTAGTGGCAGATCTGAACATCACTCTTTCTTGTGCTGCCAGCGCCACAGACCAGAGAGAGGGAAGAGAGCCTCAGAGAACCTCTAGTACGATCCCTTGTTTCACTGACTGCAACGACCTCCCAAAAATTCAGATTTGAGGACAGGCTTGTTGAGTACACAGCCCTAGGCTTCAAGGGAGCGAGACACTCACAGCATTTGCTCTTTTTTTTTTTTTTTTTTAAAGATTTTTATTTATTTATTTGAGAGAGAGAGAGCATGAGAGGGCAGAAGGTCAGAGGGAGAAGCAGACTCCCCACGGGGCTGGGAGCCCAATGCGGGACTCGATCCTGGAACTCCAGGATCATGACCTGAACCGAAGGCAGTTGCCCAAACAACTGAGCCACCCAGGCACCCCAGCATTTGCTGTCTTAATCCACACAATATCATGCCAGCCACGCGGTCCAGAACCTGAGGCTCAGAAACCATGTGATCTGTCAATTGCTCCGCAGGTAGCAAGCACAAGGCTGCGAGTCTCAGAGTCTCTCCCACACCGGAAGACTGGACATACAGGTTTTATTTGTTTTCTAGCTGTACTGGGCTGATATGCAGAAGTAGCTGTTCTTCATTGCTCCCCACTTAAAGCTCCAGTTAGTGACAACACACACAGACACACCCCCAGGACCTGTGGAAGATGCAGGTGCTGAGAGTAAGAATGTGGATACAGAAACACAGCCTCTGCCTCTCCTCCCTGGCTCTTCATGCAATCCCTTTATAACGAAAGAGCATCATGGAGGGGGATGCCATCTGTCTGAGTCACCATGCTCTGTCCAGACAGCTAGTACATCTCGAAAGCAGTATATGGACAGTAGCTGTATTTCCCCATGAGCGCAGCATACTTGGCAAGCCTTAGCTACCAAGGAAAGCAGACACATGGCATACTGCATGGTGCTCCTACAGGGATGGACGGGATGCTTGCTCAGAGGACAGCTAACTCAAGTAAAGGACATGTTCAGGAAATCGCTGCCCAAGATGGGGATGGCTGCAAAGAACTCTAGGAGGAGTATTTCTTTTTTTTTTTTTTTTTAAGATTTTATTTATTTATTTATTTATTTGACAGACAGAGACTACAAGTAGGCAGAGAGGCAGTCAGAGAGAGGAGGAAGCAGGCCTCCCGCCGAGCAGAGAGCCCGATGCGGGGCTCGATCCCAGGACTCTGGGATCACGACCTGAGCTGAAGGCAGAGGCCTTAACCCACTGAGCCACCCAGGCGCCCCAGGAGTATTTCTTTATTGTTAGTTTCATTTGTTTCCATGACTCCACTCACCCCACCTCCAAACAAGGACCTCAGGCACTAAAAGCCAGAAGCAAGGACAAAAGATTGGACAGTATTCAGAGATTCCGTAGCCCCTCTCCCATACCTCACCCAGCATCACAGCCCAAGACAACTAAGGAGGCTGACTCCCTGCTCAACTCAACTTCTCTCTACTTTTCTTTGGATGGGGAGATGCAGCTTCTGGACTCTCAAAGTTGTTTCTTTTTCAGATGTTCCTCCATGAGTTAGATCTACACTGACTTTTTACTTGGCTGGATCCTGGTGAGTGTGATACGATAAGGAAGGTAAGGAGTCTTAGGATTCAGAGAATCGGTCACCGTTTTGGAGGTCCTAGAGTGAAGGGCTTTGGAGGGAACCTCTTAGACAGCCGAGCTCTGCTGCGGGCCCCCAGCATTCAAGCAAAGTACCTACCCTCACAGGATTCCCATGTCCGGCATGGAAGGAAAATATAGGACCTAGAACTACCGGGGCTAGAAGTTAGACCCATTCTTCTCGGGGCTGGCATTCAGAGTGTGAGCACAGGTGGTGAGCGTCTAGAGGTACACAAGACAGCTAGCTTGATGACTGTTCTTTACTGGTCTCCAGCAAAATGGGCAAAATCTACAAGTATGTGGTTAGTTTTTCATAATACTTTCATAGTACTCCATTTAAGGGACTAGCCTTTATTCTGAGATTGGGGGTTAAAAGGCCTTTCTTTTAGGAAATGACAGAGAAAGACAGTTGTTATAATTTCTTTATTGAAGTATAACTGAAATACAGTGTTATATTAGTTTCAGGTGTACAAAATAGTGATTCGACAATTCTATGCATTACTCAGTGCTCACCACAATAAATGCAGTCACCATCTGTCACCACACAATGTTATTACAATAGTATTGACTATATTCCCTAGGCTGTACTTTTCATGTCTGGGACTTATTTATTCAATAACTGTAAGTTTGTATCTCTTTACTATTCCCTTCACCTATTTTGTTCAACCCCCACCTACCTCCCCTCAGGCATACACCAGTCTGTTTTCTGTATTTAAGAGTGTTTATTTTGATAGTTGTTACTCTTAAAGATTTCTTGCCTGGCAAGATACAGGTGGCAACCATAGATCAGTCTCCATTTTTGCTTTAAAATTTTACAGACGCACGTAATTAAGAAATCTGGTAACTATTAATGTTGGTTCTCATACCCAGATAGGAGGCCCTCCAGCATTCAACGTACAGCACAGAACATTCAGATGGGGGAGCCTGGGTGGCTCAGTGGGTTAAAGCCTCTGCCTTCGGCTCGGGTCGTGATCCCAGGATCCTGGGATCGAGCCCCACATCAGGCTCTCTGCTCAGCAGGGAGCCTCCTTCCCCCGCCTCTGCCTCTCTGCCTACTTGTGATCTCTGTCTGTCAAGTGAATAAATAAAATCTTAAAAAAAAAAAAAAAGAACATTCAGATATTCTAAAAGCCCAAACTAGCGACAGAAGATCACTTCCCTTTCATCACCTTCTCCTACCTGGACCAGATGTTTTGCACTCAAAGTTCTACCCTAGGGCTGAGTAAGGTCGAATCACTAGAGATTCAGGCTTTGGGGGAAAAGCCAACAACTTCACAGCATGGTGGTGGTGGAAGTTTCAGTGATAATCAACTAAGGGTCTCTACTTCCTGTTTTCACAAAAAGGACCATGTACCATTCCTGCTGCATCAGAGGGAGAAAGTCCAACCAAGCCAATGAATCAAATTCTGAGTTAAAGCCTTAGCTTCCAATTTACAGACTTCATGGGATTTGACTGAAAGTGTATTGCAGGAGAAGTTCCCAAACATAGTAACAAAACCAGAAACGACTGTGGAACACTTACAAAGCACTTACTAAAACATGCTGGTTCCTCAGCTGAGTGCTAGCTACATATTAATGTACTTAATTCTCATCCTGTCAGATAGGTACTGTTACTGTTTCTATTTAACAGATGCAAAGTTAAGTCATTTGCCCAAGGTCATGCAGCTAAATGGCAGAGCCAAGATCTGAACCCAAGAAGTCTCCAGTCTAATAATAATATCTTAACTGAGATATTAACTAATAATAATAATCTTACTACAGGACTGGAAGACTCTTCAAGCAGGGGCTGCATGAATGGCAGAGTGGGAACAGTATAAGGTCCAGTGACAAGGAGTTCAGATGGGAATCTTGCTTGTCTGCACACCAGTTCTCTGCCCTTGAGCAAATCAGTTTTTGCTCATACTCATACAGATACTCTCTGTATCTCCTTGCCTCAGACATAATGACTGGGATTATAATAGGTGCTTCAAAGAACTCTATAAGGATCATTTGCAAAGCGCTGTTCACACAGCAGGCCCTTTGCGTCTCCTCTTCACAGTGCCCGGAGGAGGCTGAGACACCAGACTGCAAGGATGTAGGGGGTTGTACAGCGTGAGCCACTTAATCACAGAGCCTTGGGAAACAGCCAGGGTGGAAACTAGCTCCCATTAGACATCCAGTCATCAAATAAAGACTAACTGCCGACACGGTGCCAGACATTCCACGAGGTGCTGGAGACACTACAGTAAGCAAGGCAGCTAGCTATGGTGCCTGCCCCCAAGAAGCTCATGGTCTGATAGGAGGGGCAGAAATGGTTACAAACTATAGCAAGGAAGATTCCTACGAAGGAAAGGAATATGGCCAGGAGGAGTGGATACGGCAAAGGACGCTGTTCTAGATTAGGAGGGGGTCAATGGAAGCTTTCTTGAGGAGGTTTGGTAGAACTGAAATCTGAAAGATGAATATGGGTTAAGTAGGAAATGAGAAGAACCTTGCAGCCTGAGGGAAAGGCCCTGTGACAGGAGGAAGCATAATAATACGTATGAGAAAATCGGAAAGAAAGTGAGAGAAGCTAGAACAGAAAGAACAAAGAAGAGCACAGAATAAGGTCAGGCTCGACAGGTGGGACAGGTCCAGGGCACGGGGTGCTATGGAGTTCTATCTTTACCAAAAGGGCAATGAAAACCAGTTAATGGGAACGTTCAAAGATCACGACAGACGATGGTGAAACCAGAGTGGAAGGGATGGAGTACTGTCTCCTGAGGATGCCGTCAGGGAGCGTCACCCTGCCGGGCTCCACCAATTCCACACCACACCCATGAGGTCCAAGACCTAGGCCAGGCGGCCTGACAGCCAGACCCGCTGTGGGGATTCTGACGTGCAGAGGACAAGAAACCATGAAGAGGCTCTCACCTGGACAACAGGAAATATGTGAATAAAATCCATGCCCTGGATCTGGTGGGGCTCCAGCTGGTGTGGACACTTCATCCTTGGCAGGACTGAGACGATTTTTTCGGATAGTGCTCTGTTTGGAAAAAAACAGCAAAGAGTGAGAACACACTAAGTGGCCCTTAAGACATCTCTCAAGTCTGGGCGGCATTCCAGAAGAATCTGGGGCTTCTCAGCGCCAGACCGTGACCAAGCTTCTCCTGGCTGCCTGCAAAATGAGAAAAATAAGCACAATTTAGATGTGTGTGTATGCATGTGGCTGAGGCCACAATACTGCTTTCAGGCTTTATTCCAGAATGTTTTTCTCCCTATCATTTTTATATTAAACCACACCGTTTCTTTTTTTTTTTTTTTAATTTTATTTATTTATTTGACAGACAGAGATCACAAGCAGGCAGAGAGACAAGCAGAGAGAAAGGAAGGGAAGCAGTCTCCCGGCCAAGCAAAGAGCCCGATGTGGGGCTCGATCCCAGGACCCTGGGATCATGACCTGAGCCGAAGGCAAAGGCTTTAACCCACTGAGCCACCCAGGCGCCCCTTAAACCACACCATTTCTTTATGAAACTGTGGTGATGTCTGAGGTAGTAATTATTACTGAACATCCTTACATGGTAAAATAGAAAGTTTTCAGTGCCCCATGTTCTTTTACATTTTGTTTTACTGACCTACTTTTTCCAAAGATCTGGGAACCACTAGGTTATATATTAAAAAAATGGTTCTAAATATCATTCAGGCAACAAATATTACCAGGCCCTGTGCTGGGTGCCCAGAATAGTAAGACAAAACATAGGGCCCTATACTGAAAAAAAAAATTTTTGGAGTTTTTCACTATTGCATAAAAGAGTTTTTAAAATAAAAACATAGCCTTTCTTTTTTTTTAATACTTTAAAATTAATCCTAGATTTGGGGAAACCATGTCCTTGTTCTTTTTGTCCAGGGAGCAGAATTTTTCTGCTTCTCATGGGGGGCACTCTGATCTCTCTCCAACACCTTGCTTCAGTCTTAGAAAACATCAGGGAGTAGGGAGGGGAAGAACGGGGCTCCCTGAGATCCTAGAGCATCCTTCTAGCTCTGTCAGGAGGCCAGCATCCTCCCCTTGCTCCCACCTGGACCCGGGTGGGGCACTTTTACAGCTGGAGTGATAGAGCAATCTGCGGGCAAGTCCACACCATGGCAGACTTCAGTTTCCTTCTCTAATCAGCTGATACTTGATCTCCAGATGTCGGGTTCTTATTTCTTACATCCTAATTGGATCAGATTCAAGAAGAGAGAGCAGAGGTTATTTAGTGGGTCTGCCTTGAGAAACAGTCACAAGGCATGTCCTTGTGGGGCCATATGGAGAAATGGGGGCCTCTGGCTCAGCTTATGTGGATAGTTTAGGTTACAGTCCCACCTAAAACCCTTCTAAAAAATAACCTTAGCCTGTTACGGCAGCTACTGTGGTCTTGTCTCCAAGTGAAGACTATTTCCCCGGGTCTTACCAAATGCTTCAAATTCAGCAAGTCTGGGTCTACCTGAAGTATTCCTTGTTCAAGGAACAAGGAAACTTCTATCTTTCTGCAGCTCCATAATCCTTCCCAAGAAACAGACACCCTTAAGACCAACAGCTAACAAAGGCCTGAGTGAGAGCAATTATTGTTTTATCTACACTGCCCTTAGTAGGTTCTGTGCTCTCAGTCTTGGTGGGAACTAAGTACAATCTAGGGAGAAAAGCTAAACAGCTTCCTAAGGAATGGTCCCTGGAGAACACCCTACAAAACTCTGTTTATTCTGGAAAGTAGCTTTACATGGTGGCACCAAAGTTATGGCTGCTAAAAGAGAAATAGTCATGCCCACAGCTCCATGGATCACAATATCCATGTCCAGTCCAGTATGTTAAGAGAAAAAAATATGGTCAGGGGAAGATGGACACTCTATACATTCACAGAAGGAGGGGACACCCATCTCCCAGGAGGGAAGCCTAGGAGAGAACATTTTCACCTCCCACAGAGGGAGTGCATATGTGAATTATCCAGAAGGTCCGAGGCATAGAAGGACACTGTCCTATGGCTCTCGGCTACTAATGCAATCCCTTCTCTCTGACCAGCATGTCTTTAGGACACGCATCTTTCCGGTCACAAGATGTGTGGCTGCCCAGTGGGAAAGCCCATGGCTGGCCAGCTTTGCTGGGGCTCAAATGGGATAGTTTGGTAGGTAAGTATTAACAAACCCAGTTGACAGCATATCTAAGGCTCTCTCTACAACACACTTTATTTTTTATTTTAATCTCCATCAGGCTCTCATGTTTAATTTATTTGAAACTTGTGAGGGGAAGAGGCTGGTGCTTAGTTGGCTCTGCTTCCTAAACTCCAAGCTTAGCAAATGAAGGACTTGGCATTCTTGCTCAGGGCAGGTATTAACTGTTGACAGACATGGGGCTTTTCTGCTCAGTTATATTTTGGTTCAGTGGGAGGAAAGCTCCCCCTAGTGGCTACAGATCTGAGTCTGCAGAGGGTTACTGGCTGCATGGAACCATTCAGGAGCTTAAAAACAAGAGGCTCAGACCCTGAACCCTATCCAGCCCAACCCTCTCTACCTTCAGACTGAGTTGTCTCCGGCCACTGATCAGAGACTGACTACCTTCCCGGGTATAAAGGCCCTGAGGGAAGGATGCCCCGGGTCATCTCGGGGTTTATAAGCTTATTAAACCTGCCTCCCAGAACTCACTGCCAAGACTGAGGTCTTACTCTGCAGCATACGGAAGCAGCTGGGGGCACAAATACTGCTGGACTGAGGGAGGGACGTGGGGGAGACACAGGCAGGCTGGGGGGAGGGGACAAAAGTCAGGAGGACTTCTTGTGGAAGCCCACCAGCCCCTATCTGTTTCTCCCTGTAGCTCAGGGTAGACTCTCTGACTCTCTGAAAATCTGGGAAAATGACAAATGCAGAGGTCCCCAGTCAGGTTTCCTAGCCTAAGACTGAACAATGCCCACTTGCGACTACAGGTGATTGGCTGGATTCCTTCAGTTTTTAAGAGTGTTCAGTACATGGTTTCCTTCTCCACTGCAAACAGTTTGAAAGAGAGTGAATTAAACCAGGGTCTCAATTCCAGCTCCATCACTGGCTCTGAGACTTTTGGCAACTCACCTGATCCTTCTGGTCCAGTACTCCTATCATAAAATGAGGAAAAAAATGCCTTTCCTCCTTATTTGAACTTATAGTGAAGATGAAACAGTAAAATTCGTGCACAAGTGCTCTGCACACAGGTGCCTCCACTTGTGTGTTACCGAACTCCATTATGAGCCTAAAAATCTCATGACCTCTGAGCATAGGACTCTGTAGTATGGGACTTTAGGAAAGGCTGGGAGGGTATAGACAGAAGGAGGGTATAGACAGAAGGCAGAAGCTCATGAAACCCTCCAGCAAAAAGGATCAACAAGAACAGAGAGGCCTCAATTGGGCACACACAAAAAAGAGCCTGAAAGATAATGACGCCCTCAAGAGGTAAGTGCACTCCTCAGACAGTGCTATCTGGCCCCCCATCACATCAGCCGGGACATACTGAGGCCCTGCAAACAGAAGGCAGTATTAAGTCTAAATTGCACACAACCAGAACATATTAGAAAACCAAACAGAAAAGACTTCCGAATAATTCAGTACACCGTGGCTATGGCATTTCTCTTATGGATAATAGAGACCCGAACACCTGGTGCACTGCTAGAGGCTGGTGGATCTTCAGTCCTGCAAACTGCTGCCCCCAGCTTCGCCCACAATTACAGTCCATGGCTCTGCACTTAAAAGCACACCAAGTACCTACTAGAGAACATACTACTGGATATCCTCAACCCCTTATCCAAACCCTTTGGGGCCACATGTGTTTCAGAATTCACAACTTTTTAGATGTTTACACTTTCATGGACCTAACAGGCATATACTATATATTATGTAGAGCCCAAGTGAAATCTAGACTTGAAATGATTATTTCTGCAGCAAAAGTTATGAATGTTCACCTATGTGGGGGTCTGTATAGACTATAAATAGCCTTAAGAAAGTTCAGATCAGGGGTGACTGGGAGGCTCAGTGGGTTAAGCCTCTGCCTTCAGCTCAGGTCATGATCCTGGGGTGCTGGGATCGAGCCCCACGTCGGGCTCTCTGCTCAGCGGAGAGCCTGCTTCCTCCTCTTTCTCTGCCTGCCTCTCTGCCTATCTGTGATCTCTCTGTCCAATAAATAAATAAAATCTTTAAAAAAAAAAAAAAAGAAAGTTCAGGTCATGTTTTGTTCCCAAATGAATTTTGTACCCACACATAGAAAGAAAGAAGCCTGTTTTCATTGTTTTTTAGATTTCAGATTAAGAATCTATATAAAAACACTGTACTCCAGTATCTGTTAAGAGTACTATCACTGCTGGGAAAGTATAATAACTCTCAAGGACACAAAAGTGAAAAAGGGGCTAAAAACCACTCTAAAACACCCAGGGAGTTTAGGAAGAAGGGCTACATGGAATTTAGGAAATGGGAAGACTGGTGCAGAAAGAATGCACTAAAAGAAATCCCAGAACGTCAGGGGTGCCGCAGGTGTCAAAAGCAATCACTTAAACTGAAACAGAAAGAGGCTTCATTCAGGAGTATCTTTGAGAAGATAGTTAATTTATGTTAACAAACAGACTAAGAAAGAATCTGGCCAATCCTAGCTATAGGTAAGGATATGTGCTTCTTTGTAGGAAAAAAAAAAAAAAGGCAATCAGAAACTCAAGGAAAATAAGCTGTATAAACATGAGGCAAATTACAGCGTGCCTGATTTTCAGTGACTTTTTGTACAGACCACCTCCACTTGCTCAGGCCAAACCCCTCAGAACCAGTCTTGACTCTGCTCTTACTCACACCCAGATCCAATCTACATTCTGTTGTTTCTCCCTTCAAAGAGGATCCAGAATCCCTCCACTGCTAGCCCACTGTCCTGGCCACCATCTTCTCCCCTGAGCACGGCTACAGTATGCTTAAGAATCTCCCTGCTGCCAACTTCATCCCCTCACTTAGTAACCAGAGGGTTCCTTCTAAAACTGATTATGAACAGATTATGTTCCTCCTCTGCTCAAAACCCTTCAAGAATTTCCCATCTCGCTCAGAGTAAACTCAAAGCCTTTATTTACTCTGACCTACGAAGTTCTACACGATCTGGCCCCTACAACCTGTCTGCCCCTCTCCCATTGTTCCCTCCTCCCCACCTCACTGTACACTAGGCAAGCTTCTGCTGGGAGCCTTCACGCTCACCATCTCCTTTGCTTGGAACCCTCTTTTCTCAAGTCTTAGCTTCCGTATCACCTTCTCAATGAGGCCATGCTGACTTAAAGTCACACAACTGCCTCCAAAGCACGTCCTTCATATACTGTCCCAGCTGTAATTTTTTTTCATAGCACATATTATTTGTATATGTAATTCAATTATTTATTAAATTAGTTGTTTCTGGTCTGTCTCCCCACCAAAGACTCTAAGCTCTGTGAGGGCAGGACATGTTTCATTAACATACCCTAAGTACCCAGAACAATGCCTGACCCATAGGCGGGCCTCCATAAATATCTGGTGAGTCAATGAATAAATAAGGATTCCTTTTGACTGTAATATTTGAATATTCTCCACCAAACAGCACCATTGTCATCCAAAAGATTATATTTCTTTTTCTCTGGCACCATCACAATTCTTAGTTCTTATTGTAAACACTGTTTATAGATTTACTTTTAGAATCTACCTGTAGATAAAGCATGGACAATTTAATTGCTATTACAGAAAACAGATCATAAATATTATGCCCTGAACATTTTAAGAGTAATGATATGCTGGTAAATGGAGGCTGAAAGGAAGAAGGAAAAACGGAGAGCAAAAACATTTACCCTACATAGCTAGGAACCAGGAGAAACCATCTCATATAAATGAGTCAAGAAACAGAAGCTTATATTGATTAAAGCTATACAACTAATCCTAGAAAAACAGATAATAACTACAAAAGTGGAAGAGGAGAGGCAAAGGGGATGTAGTGAGTAGCACAGGTGAGCTAAATTCCTCCTCTTATCAGATTTAAATGAAAAATACATAATTAGAGATATGGAAGTGAGCTCTTTGAAAAAATCTAAAAGCTAAACAGGCAAAGATGGTTCTTTCCAGGGAATTAAACCAGGGTTTTATAGACTGGGAATAGGGAGAGATGTTAGCTATATATTTTGTACCCTTTGGCAGTATTTGAATTTTTTTTTTTTAATTTCATGAATGTGGCACCTACACAATAAAAACAAAATAAAATAAAAAAAATAAAATAAAAAACACATGTCTGGACTAAGCCCAGCCAGCAGAGAGTAGAGCCACACACACAGACTCCATCCCACTGATTCCTAGTAAGAACTTTTCACAACAGGTCACTGGCTGCAATGCCATGGTCCCAGAGTGACAGATGCTCCAGATGCAGAGCTCAGCTATTCATGGCTGGGCACTGAGGAGCACAGTGTCACAGAGAACAGTATGTCCTCTTTAACGAGCAGCCCAGAGATGTCCTTTGGTCTTGTTATTGTAAGAATTTCGGTGATTCCGTGGGACCGATTTTTCTTCAGCATGGAAACTATGAATTGGGTAATTTATCATGTTTTTCTCTTTTTGTTGGCTGCCAGAAAGCCTGGAGCCAAATCTGTGGCTCACCCTTATAAAAACAAGGCATGTTGTGGCCCAGGACAAATGTTGTAGCCTTATCCCCAACTCAGTTTGTTTTCCCTTTGCTTTGCTTTGCCTTTTCTCTATCACTGCTTCATATACATATTTGTAAACCACCTTCAATCCACTTGGAAGAGTTTTTTCCTGGGGGAGGATAAAGCTTCAGAAAAATTAAGTCACAGATGCACACAGATCTGAAATCACAAATCTCTCTCCTGACAGATAAGGGAACTGAGGCTTGTCCAAGGTTACACAGCTGCCCACTGGCAGGGCAGGGCAGAATGTGGGAGCCTCACTAGTGGTCTAATGAGATCACCAAACCCCTGGTGAGCTACCGAAGACTGGGCGGGGCCCACTCAGGTGAAACCTCTAACGGGGAGTCCATGCTGCCTTCTCTCAGTGGCAGGCAAAGTGTGGCTCTGCCTTACAAAGAAGCAAAGGGGAGGGAAAGAGTCTCTTCTCACTCTGTTCAGCTTCCATCCAGTACATTCCTTCCAGCTGCCTTTGGAAAGAGATAAACTAAGTAGTCCGGGATACTCTTAGAGAGTATCAGAAAAACTATTAGAGCTGCTGAACATCAATCATCATTGGGGGAAATGCAAGTCAAAACCACAGTGAGATATTACCTCCCACCTGTTAGAATGTTTAAACTCAAAAAGACTAACAAAAAAGATAACTAGCACTGGCAAGGCCACAGAGAAAGGGGAACCTTTGTCCACTGCTGGTGAGACTGTAAATTGGTGCACCGGCTATGGAAAACAGTGTGGATGTTCCTCAGAAAATTAAAAAATAAAAAATTTTTAAAAATCATAGAACTACCTATGACCCAGCAATTTTATTCTGAGTATTTAACAGAAGGAAATGAAATCAGGATCTCAAAGAGGTACCTGCAGCCCCACATGCATGGCAGCATTACTCACAATGGCCAACTGTGGAAACAACCTAAGTGTCCATCCACGGATGAATGGATAAAGAAGACATGGTGTGTGTTCACATTGGAACATTATTCCACCATAAAAGAAAAAAGGAAATCCTGCTCTTTGCAACAATATGGATGGACCTTGAGAGCATTATGCGAAGTGAAAGAAGTCAGAGAAAAACAAATACTGTATATTTTCATGTGTATGTGGGAGTCTAAAGTAACTGAATTCACAGAAACAGAGAACAGACTGGTGGTTGCCAGAGGTAAAGAGTGTGGGGTGAGGGAACGGGGGGAAGGGTGACAAGAAGTACAAAAGGTACTTGCAATTATAAGATAGATATGTCCTGGGGATGTGATGTACAGCAAGGAGACTTGAGTTAACAATACTGTATTGTGTATTTCGAAAGTTGCCAAGAGCGTAGATGTTCACATCACAAGAAAAAGTTGTGATAAGAAAGTTCACATAAAGTTATGATAAGAAAAAGTTCATATCACAAGAAAAAACACTTATAGCTATATGAAGCGATGGATGTTAACTGAATTTACTGTGGTGACCATTTTGCAATATATATATCAAATCATTGTGTTGTACATCTTAAATCAATACAATGTTATGTGACGATAATCTCTAAATGAAACTAGAAAAAGAGAGAGTGAGAAAGAGAATAGTCTGAGCATTAAATGATGTATAGGCTAGCTTTGTGACTGTGGCTTCTATCAAACTCCGTTTCATAATCTATAAAACTGTGATAATACATACCTGTTGGCAATGAAAATCAAAACAAAATATGTAAGGCATCTAGCATAATTTTTGGCACATAAAGAATACTCAAAAGTTAGTTCCCTTCTCCCCCTTTAGGCTCATCTGTGGCAAACCCTAATAACTTACATTTTTTGTCCTATTGTAGAGTTTTCCTGAAACAGCAAATCAACGTCTATGTCAAAGCTGCAAGTGGTAATGCACCAAGTCATCCCTCCTACTACCTGCAAGACACGAAGAAAATACCTGTTTTCTCCTTCTAGTTTGGGGAGAGGGGAGGAAATGGAAGGGAGAAAAATATCTAAGTTTTTAAAGAATCAATGATCATACAAAAGTGTATCTCTTTAGAGAGAGAGCACATGTCCTTCTGACTCCATCAACTACAACTCATCTAAAACAGTACCACCGAATAAAACTTCCTGCAGTGATGGAAATGTCCTGTGCGCATACTGTCCAGTACGCACATGGCACACATGGGGCTAGTGTGACCAAGAAGCTGACTTATACTATGAAACAAACATATCATTCACAGATCCTCCTTATATTGAGACATTAACTCTTAGCTAGGAGGCAGCTTAAACCAGTTTTAGGTAAGTGCCAGATTCCAGAGGAATTACGTGTTTTGAAGATCAGACAGGTTAGTAGCAAGGCTGACATTTGTGGCTCATTACTGAATTTCCGTACATCTTGTTTTTTTCATGTATCTAAAGGAGAGAAGAATCCCTGTTCTACTTTTCACAGGGGACCTTTCAGAGGTGCAAATGACCACTGAGGTTAAAAAAAAAAAACTCCAGCTAAATACTTTTCAGATATAGCTCGATGGGGACTCTGATCTCTGGCTGTGTTTAAACACAGTGAGACGCCTATAAATACAGATTCAGGGCCCCAGCCCAGATCTAACCAAATATCAAAGGGTGAGGCCACAGCATCTGTATTAGAAAACAGTCCACAGCGATTGTTATGCCAAGCCAGGCCGTGGTCCACTGGGGCACTCAACACTTTCTTCCACCGGGAAGCTTTCCTGGCCTGCTCTGTCTGATCTGGAAGCTTCATTTCTGCTGCACTTACTACCTCATGACACTGAGTACCCTGCTTTACTTGTCTCCCTTCCCTATTCTATAGAAGCTGGCCTCCTTGAGTACAGGGCCTTGGTCTGATCCTTGTGCCCTCAATACTTATTACTATGCCTCGTACAGGATTCTTGAAGGTTCTGCTGAATTAACAGACTTCAACCCACAGGGACTTCTCTCCCCTCCATAGTGACAGTCACTGCCTCCAAACTCAGAACTAACCATCATCAGAATATGTGGCAATTGTGTGCACAATGACTTGGGACAGCTCCTTATTAACTCAGATTTTATCTCATATAACCTTTCTCTCTCCACCCAAACTGTAAGTTCCTTAAAAGGAAGAACTAGTTCTAATGTTTTTTTGCACTTCCCAATGCTCTGTACACAGAAAAGAAATTCAAGGCATATCTACTGACACATTTTTATTTTCTTGTAATAGGAAATTGGAACACTTCTTTTTTTTTTTTTTAAGATTTTATTTATCTATTTGACAGACAGAGCACAAGTAGGCAGAGAGGCAGGCAGAGAGAGGGGGAAGCAGGCTCCCTGCTGAGCAGACAGCCCGATGTGGGGCTCGATCCCAGGACCCTGGAATCATGACCTGAGCCGAAGGCAGAGGCTTAACCCACTGAGCCACCCAGGTGCCCCGAAATTGGAACACTTCTAATAACGAACCTGAATCCAAGAGAAACATGGACATTAGAGAAAGTAAAAACACAATCTCTTCCTCTTTTCTCAGCCCTGGTAAACCACTCCGTCCCAACAAAACACAGCCTAATGGTTAGAAAGGTTTCCTCTTACCTTGTCAAAAGGTGACAAACCTTTAATTCGTGCCCTGAAATATCCAGCTGCAACCAAAAGCTCCAGAATTTCAGTCAGCTTGACGTTTTGTTCTTCATCTTCTCTTGTTTCAACCTAGAAGAAGAACCAAAAGTTAGGCTGCTAAAATCCACCTTGAATAAAGGAACACTGGGTGTATTTCTGACGCCACAATTTAATAGCTAAGGAGCTAGTGACATTGGCTGTCTTGCTGTGTTCATGCTGGAGCTGCCAGAGTCACAAAGAACAGCATCCTCAGGCCTCGATAATCTGTGTTTACTGTCACAGATGGCAAGAAAAGATACACAAGTGAGGGACGCCTGGGTGGCTCAGTTGGTTGGACGACTGCCTTCGGCTCAGATCATGATCCTGGAATCCCAGGATCGAGTACCGCATCGGGCTCCCAGCTCCATGGGGCATCTGCTTCTCCCTCTGACCTTCTCCTTGCTCATGCTCTCTTTCACTGTCTCTCTCTCAAATAAATAAATAAAATCTTAAAAAAAAAAAAAAAAGATACACAGGTGATACAGATTACACCTCTGGTGCTGAAGAAAACCAGGGACAGGCAGATTACAGCATATTACCTCCCTGTTCTCTAACGCATCGCTTACTTAACAGGTTCCGACTAAATAATAAACTCCTCACAGACAAAAACAAGGTTGTTTTTTTTTTTTTTTAACTTTATGCACATCTTGGTCCCAAAAGCTACTGACAAACAGAGCAAGAACAAAGAAGTGAGTTCAAATATGTGTCTTTCTCTGCACTTCTCTTTTAGATCTCTAAAGCAAATACAAGGCGGGCTTTCAACCCAGATACACTGAAGGATGATTACTGCCACAAAATGGGATTGCCTTAAAAATAATAAATTCAGGGGTGCCTGGGTGGCTCAGTGGGTTAAAACCTCTGCCTTCGGCTCAAGTCATGATCCCAGAGTCCTGGGATCAAGCCCCGCATCGGCTCTCTGCTCGGCGGGGAGCCTGCTTCCCTCTCACTCTCTGTCTGCCTTTCTACCCAAATGTGATCTCTGTCAAATAAATAAATAAATAAAATCTTTTAAAAAAAATGAATTCATCTAATATATTTGAATAGGGACCTGATTTTAAAATTTTAAGTTGTATCTTACCTTCGCTCCCGGTGTTGACAACTTAAAACCACTGAAATATTCTAGTCCTTTTGCCTCCATCTGCTTTCATGAACAGTACCTTTCCTCTCTTTTGTTATTGCAGAACATAAAAAACCAATAATCTATATAAAACACAGCTAACACATAGCTGGCTCAAATTCTTGGACCTACCTCTGACTACCCCCTCAACCAACAATGCCCATGAACTGTTCCTTTATTATAGACGTCACATTGACCTCCTCCCTTTTATTTACACTTCCTGCCGGGACTACTGCAACTGCCTCTCAATCTTCCTTCTGTTAATCTGTTTTCCTCCCTCCCTCCTAAATCACAACTTTCAGATCCTCCCTCTTTAGCTCATCCCCCAGTCCTTATCATTAACACATCATACATTGTCTGTAAGATAAACTCCAACATTCTTAGTCTGGCATTTGGATCTTTGGCTGCAACCTATCTTTTCAGCTCCAGCCTTCACCTCCCTCGGGAACAATCTAGTCGTGGTATGGACAACCTCAAGCATGGCTCATTCCCCTTTCTTCACTATTCATACCCCTTCTCTTCTCCTCATACTCCCTAACCATCCAGAAACCAGCTTCAAATTCTAGCTCCTATTTGATGCCAACCCTGACAAATGCAGCCAGAAATGGTCACTCCTCTGCATTTCTATTTTATTTATAGTTCTAGCCATTCATACAATTAAGTATCAACCTCTTCTGAGTGAAATGTCTGGTGTTAATATATATGCCTGTCTTTTGAAATGGCCTATTAGCTGGATCAGGAGAGGACAATATTTTATTCAGTCATGTTTACAACTCTTCTGAAGCAGCATTAGACTCAAATGGCAATTAAATATGGAATGACATGTTCAATCATCACACAAAGTGCATGACCTATGCCAGTCATAGATTAACAAAATGTTTTTGTAGTCATGACACTGATAATGGAAATTCAAGTTTATTTTGAAGTACAAATTGCCAGGAGAGGGAGCTTACATATTAACAAATAGTTGAACAAAGAATTATTAAAATGACTGACAATCTCTTGCAGTAGTAGGTGGTGAAGGTGACACCTTGTTTCACTCCTCTCTCAAATCACCTTGGTCCAGGCTATCAAAGCATTCCCTGGTTCTTAGGGGACATGCAAAAATAAAGTAATATTAATTATTCACACCTTCGCTTCCTTTGCAAAAGATCTGGGATAGTTAAGCAACATCTCTAAGTGGGGAGACTCAAAGAAAAGAGAAGGTAAAGAGCAATATGGTTCACAAAGATGGAGTAGAAGAGAAAAATGGGATGATATAAGCATTTTCTTCAAACTCCTAGGATGTAAAACATGAACCTTTCATTTGTTCAGTCATCACTAATCATGAAAACACTTCCAAGAAGAGGACATTTCATCCCAGGAGGATTATTCCTGGTTTGCCTGGACATAATGAACACCCACTGCCAACCCCAAGGCAGATGCATGGCCCGTGGTTTTTATCCACTCATCCCCAGAATGGAGAAGTATGTATAGTTTTGCAATATAACCTGTGAAATAACTTCTTGGTGCAAGACACTGAATGGAGACTGTTAGTAAGACTCCACATTCACTTCACAGATTAATACTGAAACAAAATGAGAAAGGGCCACAGGTTAACACACAGTGACTGAAAGAATGCCCTCTCTTGACGGTATCAAAAGCCATCAGATTGGCGAATACACCCATTGTTAAAAAACTAAAATTCTGATAAAGATGTATGACTGTGAGCTCTTAAACCGGGCACGCTAAATTTTCATTGCTCTGTACTATAGTTCATGGAAGCTGGAAGGCAGTGCCAAGTCTAGCTATCTTCCCTATCCTTCATAGACATAGAGTAAAGGGTTTAAAAAATTAAATTTAAAGAATTAACTGGATTAGTGGCAGCTTAATGACACAGACTACCCATATTCATATGTACTGCTCTTTGAACTGAATGATACTAATTTAACTCTAGCTACCCTCTGTGCCTCCTAATTGCCAAGAACTGTCTTAGGTTCCCAGAAAACTGACAAATCAGACCCAGCCTCCTGGCAGTCAGAGAAGGGTTATACAAAAGACTCAGAGGACCATGCTGCTTTTTATTTTAGAAAGATCCCCATTTATAGTACTCTAGGACACTGAATTAAAGGGATTTAAGGTGGAACCTGAGAGGCCAGAGAGGAGTCTATAGCAAAAGGTCAGGCAAAAACTCGGTAAGAGCCTAAAACAAACAAGTGACAAACAAGAAATATCAAATACCAGGATACAGTTCTGAGTCTTCACAATCCCCCATTCCATCGATGTAATTTGCATGTAAGGTTTTACCTAATACAAGGGTTCTGACAACAGGACATTTCTTAGGTTTTCCTAAGATTACAACAAAATGGACTTACATTCTGGGCACACACACTCACAGATAAATCTGTTCTGCCATCACTATATCCCCAGCTTTTATGCACAGAACAGCGATCCCACAATTAGTGGGTACTTGTGGGATGAAAAACTGAGGATTGGCAGGGGGTCGTGTGGGTGGGATGACAGGCGGTTGAAAGGGAAGGAACCACTCACCATGTCAAGGCATCAGTCCTCCTGCCAAATGCCTGCTTCAAAACCTTAGGAGGGGGATAGAGGTGCAGTGTGGGCTCCATTTCTTTCCAGAATCTAGTAAACTAAACTAGACTTAGCTTTGGAGTAAATCGACTGGAAGAGAAGACAGTTGCAAACCACCTAGCTATATGAATGACACTTGCAGCCAAAAGGAAATGCACGTTCCCTTTATGCCTAGCTAGTGTGGAAATCCGGAAACCACTGATTATCCTATCCCTTAGGACCGAGTGAGTATTTAATAACACCGCTGTAAGGAAAGGCACCCGCTACGTTCTGGAGAAGCAGCCACGCTTCCGCCAGGCGCACTGCCGGGCCACACAGCCCCACCGGACAGCGCGTCGCCTCCCGCAGACAACCCAGCGCGCGCACGGTTCCCAAACTTCCAGCTGCTACAGGGTCTGGCGTGCATTCCCTGCACACACCGAGGCGAGTTGGGGGGGGGGGGGGGAGGGACCCCGCAGGCCCCTCGGGGCGGCGACAGGCGCCACAAGGTCACCGCCCTTTGCACAACCAGAGCCCGGACCGTCCCAGCACGCATCTCGTGACTCCCAGGGCGCTGCAGCCCCTGGCTTCGGGGCGAGCCCTGCGGCGCCAGGGGTGGGGGACACTGCCCGGGAGAAGTAGAACCTCGGGCCCCGCGGCGCCTGGGGCTGCGTGGGGCTAGGTTTTGGGCTGGGAAGACCACCTCCCTCCCCGGGGACCCGAGAGCGGCTGAAGTTTGTCCCCGCCCCCGCCCAGGCAGGGGGACCTGTCAGGTCCCCAGCGCCCAGGGCCAGCTCTCCCCGCCCGGGACACACCTGAGAAGGGGGCGGGGCGCCCCAAACGCTTCCCGGGCGCCGCTCTGCCCGCCACCCCGCGGGCTCGGCCCTCTCCCAGGAACCCGGACGTGTCTGGGAGAGGGAGGTCCTTACCTCCGGGAGACCCTGGCCCTCCGGGCCCTTGGGCAACCCCATGGTGCTGTGACAGACGTGCGGCGGCAGCAAAGCTCGCGGAGCGCCCGGAGGAAGCTGTCCCCGGCCGCGGAGCTGCTACCGGGGTGGAGGCAAAGCGGAAACTTCCTCCGCCGCCGCTGCCGCCGCCGCCGGCCGGGAGCTCGGCAGTCCGGCGGAGCATGCGCGTTGGGACGGGAGCGCGGCGCCACTGCGCCTGCGTGAGAGCCGCCCCGGGGCAAGGCTGGACGGCGGGGGGAAACTGGAGCTACTGTCCCGGCTGGGCTCCGTGGCCGATGTTCCGCGGGAGCCGCGTCCGGAGCTCTGCAGTTTTCTCCGAGTCCTTCACAAAAGGGGCGATTCCTTCATCTCGGGGAAATTTTGCATTTTGGTTCCCTCTTTCCGTTTCACAGGCATTGGATGCCCCCAGTGGGGGTGCTGTCCGCTCCGCGAGCCGGACTTTGGAAGCTCCCTCAGTCTGGTGTTAAAATTCCAGCATGAATGCGTTTGGGAATTCGAGACCTCGGCCCGGTTCTAGCTGAATCGGGGTGTCCCCCTGCTTCACGCGTACTTGCGCTAACTTCTCGATATGTATACGGACCAGGGAACAGAACCCCCAAGAAAGGTTGCTGCACGCCCGCTGCTTCTTCAGTGTTCCAGGCAGTGCGTCTTGTTTCTCAGGATACCTGGTTTGGGGTAATGTCCCCCTACCTCCAACATCCCTAACTCTGGGTCTTCCTTAGGAAAAGGTCGTCTCTGCGAGTGCATCTCTGTTTTGACGTCATTTTAGCCTCCACATCGCTTACATGCTGCACCCCCTGTCTGTCCCAGAAAATGGATGGCAGTTACGTAAAAGGGTTCTCTCCCGGGCCACAAGACCCCCTCAAAACCCGCACTTGCTTCATAGTGGCTTCTCTAGCTTTTTAAGTTTTATTTATTTATTTAGTTTTAAGCGATGAAGAAAGAGGTGACTTGAAAATTTGCTGTAGTAAAGATCGTTCCCGAGGGGCGGGGCGGGGGAAGGGATGGGGAGAGTGGGGAATAAGAAGCTCAGAGCTCCTAGAGATCAAGTGGTGTGTGTGTGTGTGTGTGTGTGTGTGTGTTTCCTCTCTGCATACCTAGCATCTTACTAAGCAGATAATCAGTAAATGTTTATCCTTGGAGGAATTCTTTGGGCTTTTGGTATTCTTCCTGGAGTTTATCCTGACGGAATACCCACCCATGTGATCTCAAAGGCCCTAGAAACGGCCATTTCCTTCTTAAATTCAGTTAGCAAATACCGCTAACAAAACTGTGTGCCAGGCATCACAAATTTGAGAAAATCGAATAGGGAAATTAAGGGGATTGAGATGGGAACTCTTATAGCAGAGTTAGGGGACATCTTGTGCTCACCCATTGGAAAGCCAATGAATCTCAATTTTTAAGGCACCCATTATCAACTTCCCAAACGTATTTATTTTTGTAATTTTAAAATCGCCTTTCCCGGAGGTGGTATACAATGAGAGGGAATGGAGGGTAATTTGTGGCTGCTGTTGAGTGACTAGAAAGTATTGATGTCTAGGGACAGATAGCAAAATCTCACATGCAGGCAAGCCTAAATAGCTGTATATAAAGTAGTTCAGAGAATAGGGTCTGGAGAATAATAGAAATCAGGTAGGCCACACACAAGTTCCCTGTTGGAAATGCCTTCACAATATTTAAATAAACATGAGCAGCTAACTTGCCCAGTTTTACTGTCTGGGTAGGGTGACAGTGGAAGACTTGGGTTGGCAGCGTGCCCCCCCCCCCCCCCGCCCTTAGAGATCCCAGCAAAAAGGCCGTGGCAGCAGTCAAGAAAGCTTGGGCTTTCTGTGTTTGAGAGTGGAACCCCAGTGCAGCTTTGGAGAAGACCTTGAACAGACAAATGTCAGAGAAGGAGGTTTGTGAGGACTTTGGAATAAATGCATCTCTGTTCTTCTCCAGTGGCTGAGGGTATCCCTACAAACATTTTGTCACCCTAATGGGATCTTTGGGGATTAGGGATCATTCTCTCTCTCCTTTGCACATTGAATACAGAGCTGTATGATGTTTTTCTAAGTGCACACTTCTCAGGAACCTCATAAATACTTTCCCTTTTTGGGTTAAAAAAAAAGGGGGTGCCATAGTAAAGAGCTTCCTGTTAGGATTACCTTTCTCCTAAGTGAAATTTTCTAGAAAACCTCAATCATTTTGTTCTCATTTCTCCCAGCCCTTCCTATTTGGCTCTTGCTGTGACCAGCAAGGAGAATCATGAAGTCTTAAAGCAGGAAGGGATCTTAAAGGCGTCTAGTGTGTATTTAGGAAAGCAGAGTGACACCGTTTAAGTCACATAGCATGTTAGTGGTTGTGCTGAGACCAGAGCCCCAAATTTCTGATTAACGATGTCTTTTTATTCATCTATCAAACTTTCATTCATACAACAAACATTACCTCTATATTAGTGGCTCTCAAACTTGCTGCACATTGGAATCATGTGGGGAATTTGAAAAGCTACCAAAGTCTGAATTCTACTCCCAGAGATTCTGCTTTAATTGGTCTGCGAAGAGACATAAATATGGGAACTTTTCCCTTGGGGTATATTGTTTTATATGCAGCACAGTAGTGAACAGTGACTTCTTAAGTTTCCTTATAGATCATGGTGGCACACAGAATTTAAGATCCGTAAATGAACTAGGAGTCTTTAAGTTAAATGAGTTCTTCCTGAAAATTCTTAATCGTATGCTAATCTATTCTCAAGCAGTAAAATTTTGCAACACACCATTCTTTATTTAGCATATCCCATTTCTATAGTGAAAAAATGAAGGCCTGGGTGGTGCAAGCAAACTTAAACCTCCTCTGCTTCTGGACACAACCCAGCACATACATTCACACACACTCTTACACACGCATACATACACTCACACACACACAATACAGTCACACACAACTCATAC